>NC_046262.2:27798735-28104568 GCF_009819885.2 Catharus ustulatus
GCAAGTAGTAATATTCCGAGTTTTTCCAGGGATATGATGTTCAGAAATTTGATAAAGGCTCTTAAATGTTTTCATCAAACCCAAATATCTATGGTGAGAGATTTTTGCTGTTGAATGGTCACTGTTATTGCTGAGTTGAAGGTGATCTAGCTTAAGAGTCTAGCTTGCACTTCACCTCGGTCACTTCCATTATTCTGCCTTAAAACTTTTTCCTGGCATTACACTTACTAAAATTGAGTGATTTTCCTATTCTTATTCATGTCAAAATCTTTCGCTTCCCTAATCTTGATCTTGATCTTTCCCTTCAGCTTCTCCATATTTTAACTTTCTATTTTTCCTTCCATGCGACTGGAAGCACTGCACTGGTTTGTTCTGGGTATTTAAATTCTTTTACAAAAAGATCACAGGGCTGTTGGGCTTTGTGATTTTGGTTTGTTGTTGTTGTTGGGGTTTTTTATTTTGTGTTTTTTGAGTTGGCTTGATTGGTTAATTTGTTTGTTGGGTTTTTTTTTGCATTGATCATTTACTATTACTCGAAAAATCTGTTGCTTTTTTGCTTAAGAGCTTTCCTTAAAGAATTTCAACTTCACTGTTGTGTTGAATAGCACAAACTTGTCCATTAAAAACTCACTAAACGAGATTTTACAACTTTGCAGTTTTAATGATACCCTTAATGGTTAGGGAAAATATATTCATTGTTCTTGGTCAATATTTACAAAAAAATGTGCCCATAAATAGTTAAAACTGTGCAGAAACTACTCCAAAGAAAAGAAAAAAATTACATGAATTATTGTTCTGAGATAATAGGATCAAATAAAAATCCGTAATTTCTTAGAAGTTTTGAGCATGGCCAAAATGCATAATGAGAAACTTTTAAATCTGGAGCCAGATTTACTACAGTTGATTCTGACTCAAAACAGACAGAAATTTCAAGATAAAAAATATAATTTACTCCTTAGTTGTCATAGTGGAGATTTTTATCTTTGCCTTCTCTTCCAGTTGCAGCCATCCTACAAATACATAAAGCCAGTTTGCATTGCTTTACATACAAACTGTACAAGAATATGGAACTAAATCTAAACAGCTCTTAGAAAAACAAATAAATACCGCTTCAAGATGTATGACTCAAATGTTCATCACCATCTATGGCTCTTTTAAAATCACTCTTACAGACATTTTGGCACAGTAAGAACTCATCAGATTTGACTTTTGCATTTTGAAATACTTTACAGTTTACAGTTTATAGTGAATGGATGGTAGACAAAGATGAAAGATGTGCAACACATATAGTTTCTCTCAGCATTACCAAAGGAATTACGTAGTGTTATCGTAAGTGATCACAAATATGGGATTAATGGTTAACCATGAAGTGTATGAGTCACGAAGCCTTCTGCTGGTGCTTACTTCAGAGGCTATTTTCTACTGGTGTAACATGTGAGAAGAAATATTAGGGATTTCTGTCCAAGGATCTAATTTTAAAAAAACAACAAAGCAAGCACAAAAAGGATCAGCAAGAGATATCTTTGCCTTTGAGAAGACATTGTTAATAGTTTTGCTGTATTCTCGCAGCTGAATTTAAGAACACATAATCACTCCAGTCCAGTCGTCACTGTTGTTTGACTGTGGTAATGAGACCATTTTATTCACACTCCATCTCGCTTTTTAAGACAGCTAAGTAATAAATTTCTCACTTCATTCACTTTTAGGTCACCTTATGCTGCCACATCTGTGGCAGATTCGCTTTTGAAAAGTAAAGAATGTGACATTGATGACAAATTTCTATGCATCTGCTTGCCAATAGTTTGTAGTTTCTTTATAGCCCATCTTGTTACCCAGAATATTAATAGAGAAGAACCTTGGACCAGCTGTCTTAAAAACTGCAATGAATTTAAATATTTTTATAGTGGAGTGTTCTTTTGAGTTCTTTAGAGTCAGGACTCCAAGGGAGTGGATGTGTACACACTTCCCATCACCATCGCCTTCTAAGGCTGAATGCCTGATTCTGACTCTGCCAATACTGATTTTTGTCAAGTTACTTCCAGGAATTTCAGAGAAACTGCTGTGGGATTACAACTGCCATCATAACACAAGTACATATCTGATCAGTACCAGGTTCCTACAGAAAGGAAAAAAATCATGTGAGCTCATCTTAAGATATCTCCTAAAGTTTGACTGTACTTTCGCTTGTAGAGAAAACTGATCTTTCAGTTTCATATGCATCATGCTAACTTCCAAAATCTTTTTATGAGCAACCTTTCAAAGATCAATAAAGTACACACCACATTTCTGCTAAACACAAGCATTCTATGTATTCCTACTGTAATAATAAAATTAATTCCATGGAAACAGAGTGACACCACAGTCAGAGTAACTTAGCTCAAAAACTGGAACTATCTAGCATAAAGAAAGGAAGTGGAACAGAATTAGCATTGTCAAGTGGTAGGACTGAGGACTGAGACGGTCAACAGATTTAGAAATATCACATACCAACTGAATGAGGCACAGCAACAGTTACAGGAGTGATGGCACAGTTTCTTAGAATTCTATGACTCAGGAACATTATTTGGATTGGCATAAGATTAGATTTTTTCAGCAATTTGTATATTTTCACTTGTTTTATGAAACTGCCACATGTGTTACCAGCACTGTTGCTCTGAAACAAGTAGAGACCTTACCCTCTGTTTTGTTGATTTTGTTCGTGCACATTTTTCTTGGTTTTATGCAGATTTAAAAATTCTCTTGAATGGTAGAAGAAACACATACTTGCAGTTGCTCTACTGCTTGAAACATGCCTCTTGCTAATTTCACTTTTTGCTTTTTAGTACTGTTTTTCATTGTGTATGGTTGTAAGATGTTTTACTCAACAAAGAATCCCTTGAGTTCAAAAAGGTATGAGGACACCTTTCCTGACATTCTCAAGAATATTCTAGACACCTGCGACCCTAAGGGAACAGGGAAGTGTGGATCTCAGCAAATGCAGAAAATGCAGAACCCAGGCAGAACATGCTGTTATTTTTATCAGCACTCTTCTCTTGCTGCAGATAGAGGAAGGTAAAAGGGATAAAGCCTCAATGCTGTTTCATTCAAATCCTGCATTTTACATAGCGGCTGTTACTGTCTCAGCATGTTATTCCATAAGAGAACTTACCTTGACTGAACAGAAGTTAAGCTTACCAACATCCCTGAGTGTCAGTTGCTAACTTTGTAGTACCATGAGTAACACTGAAAATGGCTTTGTTACCTTCAGAGATGCATCATCGTGATTATCTTCTAGAAAGACAGCAAGTCCAGGAGAAAATCTGGGCAATGCATCTTTCCAATGTATCCTCATTCAGAAAATGCACACCCACAGAGGAGAGTTTGGGGAGAGGGGGTGGTGGGATGTTATCTTTGCTCTGAATTTGGTCTGGGGCATAACTTGATTCTGCTTTTCAATTTTTTTTTTTTCAAGACATACCACCCATATATTTTAAGCGACTATCACAATTATGCTATTTAAAGAATTCATTAAGAATGTAACCCCTTGAAGAGGTATGGTATGCAACCTTTTTCACCCTGTTGTTTCTGGAGTGTCCTTGCACCCTATCAGATTTTGTTACTGTGAAAAGATGCATGTTCAAAATTTCCATGTATACATTTTCCAGGATTAACTGGAGGCTGTAAGGAGATTTAGAGAAGTGAAGAATCTCTCAATTCTTGCATGTAAAATACAACCCTGCTGCAACAAGCCTTTACATACTTGTGCAGGTTAAATGATGTACAACCAGTGACACCCTTATTAGCTGCCATTTTTCAAGTACAGTAATTTCACGACCATAAGGTGCACCGGACTATAAGGCGCACCCCCCGGGATTCGGCAAAATTCGCAACTTTGTAGATCAGATAAGGCGCACTTTTTTTTTGCAGTGAGGCTCCGCCCCCAGCTCCCCCCGCACGGTTGCTGGCTGAGGCCTCACCTCAACCCGGCAGCCATGGGCCCCCAGGCCTGCCTGTACCTGGCAGGGGCAGTGCTGCGGGCCCCCGGGCCCACCTCCACCCAGCAGGGGCGGTGCCGCGAGCCACCGGGCCCACCTCCACCCGGCTGCCGTGGCACTGTCGGCTCCTCCCATGGCTCACAACTTACACTTCCGGTTTGGCAAATTCCGCAACTTTGTACAACAGATAAGGCGCACCGGACTATAAGGCGTGCTTCCGGGTTCGAGGGAAAATTTTAGTCAAAAGGGTGCGCCTTATAGTCGTGAAATTACTGTACTCCAGCTCCTCTGCTGAGAAAAGCGAGCCTATTTCTGGAGTGCATGAAATGTTGTTGTACTGAAAGCATGTTATCCTAGACACCTTGGTGAATTATTAACATGCCATCATGTCAGGTGCTCTTTTCTTTGTCCACTTTTTCTCTCACTCACTTCTGATAATTAGTTGAAACTCAGCATTCAAGTAAATACTGCCTTTGTTAAACGCCTGTGGGATGAGGTAAGGCTACAGGATTGATTCCAACATTTTATAGACCTACACATAGTTTAGCAAGTAGCAGCTTTGAGAGGCAAAGGAAATAGATTACTCACTTTTTCTCTCCTCTCCACCAAACCCCAAGTATATGAAATTTAGATGAGCTTTTAGTGTGGTACTTGCTAGGCTTGATTTGGTATTCATGTTCATTACAGGCTTTTGCACTGTAGGCTGCAGGAGAATCACTCCTTTTTCGGTTCAAATGGGGCCTGGATTAAAGATAACATTTCTATGTCACTCTTTCATAGACTTTTCTATTATCCCTCTTTCCACAAATACTGGATGGGAAGATCACAGAGTTCTTCCTGACTTTGGGGTGATATTTTCTGTACTTCCCACATAGGCACACTCCTCTTACAAATGAATCTCAGAGTATGCAGTAAGTGCCACAGAAATACCAAGGAAGACTGTATTCCTGGTATCAGTTCTCTCAAAAAATGTGAGACGAATTGAGGAATAAAAGAACAGGAATCTGTGAATGCAAAATTCTCCTCTGTGGTATAGCTTATGCAGTTGGTTGTGTAAGGGAAGAATGGATACACAACTCTGCCATGCCAAAATTATAGCAGTTGTAAACATGCCAACTTGTTACTAAGAGGTACATATAGTAAAGTGCCATTGGGAATCTGCTCAAGGGTTTACATGGAATTGAAACAAGACTCTCAAGTGCAGTGGGCATAAAATCAAGGTAAGACAAAATTAGAAGCCAAACCCCACCATTGCAGTGTTTTCTATGTTGCAAGCAACCTATGCCTTCCTGTAAGCAGCGATTTCTGTTTCTGGTTATGTTTGCAATGGCTTTACCTAGACTGAAAATATGTAATTTATAGTCTTGTAAGTGCTACTGGCAACTAAACCCCCAAATTTAGGTTAATGATGCCTTCTCTTCTTGGTTTAGGAAAAAGCCTTGAGAACTTTGAAAGGAAAAAGCTTTTATCAGCTCTTGTATGTAATTTCTCTGTCTCTGTACATATAGAGAGATATATTGTACTATGTTGTACTATGACTTTTTATTTTTTCCTTCATGTATCACATTTCTCCCAGTGATGTGTTTTCTGAACTTATCTCTGACTTATTTTTGCTTTTGGATCCAAACTTGAAATTTAGACTTGTGTATGATTCTGAAGCGAGACATACAACATCAGTTTTTCCTACTTACCTTTTTCTGCAAAGAGAAAGGGGTAAATTTACCCTCATTCACATTTGTGCAGCCCCAAAATGGTTTAAATGTTTAGTGGGCTTTGTCAGGAAGACTTTCTGAACAACAAAAGAGAAAAGGTATCATAGAAGAGAGAACAACAGAAAAGACAGTTTCCCTCTCTCCTTTCTCAGTACTGATTATAGCATAAAAAAGTATGCTAAAGCTACTAAACAGAAAGATACAGCAGTAATAATAGGACAATATTAATGGGGATTAATTTGATGCAATATGTTGTATTAATTGGGAAACCACCCAATATTAGGTTCTGCTCCAGTTTTTCTTTAGTACAGGTAGCCAGAATTATATCCAGTGCCTTTGGTAACCATAATTCTCCCAAGTCCTTTGTAAAATGCAGCTCACCAGCTTTCTGAGGATCCTTCCTATGATGAGATTCTCAGTCAGCGAGAGACACCAAAACCACTGAGCATTGCAGAGAGTGTGCAGGCTGTGGTCAGCTGTGGGCCACATTGGTTTCCAACTACCTCAGTGAACCTTTTGCCTTCAGAGTCCTCCAGTTTGCATCACCAGGCCCAGCACTGGTTACCCCTTGGCCTAAAGGAACATCAAGGTTCCTTTTAGCTATCATTTCCCTTAAGTCCTTGTTTATCTGCTAACAGCCTTTATTGTGTGTGATGACTTGTATAAGTCCATAATTCATACAGTGAAAGTACCAACCTCCTCAGTATAAGGCATGATCAGACAGCATTCTGGCTTCTCATTCATTGTTCTCGTATGGTGAATGTCCTATTAGAGGTCACATAGTGATTTGAAAGTAAAATGGACAATGGGATTGGCATGACCAATTCTTTTAATCCTTTGAGCCATTAAGTGTAGTCTCCTTGGCTGTCATGTTAAGGTTAATTACTGCTTAATTACAACTGTGTGCTATGCAAAGTGGAGGGTTAACAAGTGAAATCACAACGCTGGCAGTCTAGTTGTTAGGATTTCATATATGGCAGTCCCAGTTGCAGAAGCCACTATTTTTTCAACATTCCTGGAATAGCTGGACCTAGTTGATTTATATGCAGCCAAGCTTAAAGCTTGCCCACTGATACATTTTTGATCAAAAGGAATAGAAGTATAATATTGAGGAATGTTTATATTTTTTTTTCTGTCTGCCTAGGTGTGTTTGTAATGCTTTATCCTGTGTACCTAGCTGCAACCATGCATAAGGTTTGCATTTTTTGGTTATAACAAAAGCATGTTGGAGCATTTAACTAGACACATAGAAAGGTGTTCTTTGTTACAGTTCACTGAACTAACCCATCTCATTTGTGAATCATTAATGATACTGACTGCTGGGTAAATTTACTTTGGTTGTAAATCTATAAATGGCATGGGAAGATGTGGTAGAATGATTTTTCATACTTAGCTTTTAAATGAGAACATTATAGTTTCAAAGAAGATGAAATAAATTAACTTTTGGAAGAAGACATAGGAACCTTACAAGAGCTAACATTTTTCATTCTATAAGATTAATTTTACCATTCTGTTTCTTGTAGTTGTTGCAGTGAGTCATGCACAAGTTGTCCACTTTAGGACTATCCACTATGGGAGAAAATTTTTAAAACTGCTTTTCAAGGAGTCCTATCTACAGTGGGTAACAGACACAGTCTAAAAATCAGGGAATTCAAAACACAGATGATGTTACTTGGAGTTACAAAGTGATCCCAGGTAGGAAACAGCAAGTTTGAATGAGAAGCATTTTCTTGAGGATCATGGCAAGAATTTTCCTGAGGAACATGGTCTCGGAAAATGGTCAGTTTTGTTTTCATATAGAAATCCTCACTCTTATCTGCAAATATAAGGTATTGGGTTATTAGAAGCAGTAACTATGAGTTGATACATATTCAGAATGGAAGAATTGTATTTATTTTCCCCCCCTCTTATAGAAGGAGATTGCTGTACACAAAACTTTATTGAAGTATTTTCTATCAGGGCAGAGTTGATATAAATTCACAAATACAGTGGGCTATGGCATATGGGAAAACTCATAGCTGTAAGTACAAACAAGCAATGAATTAACATTGTCTCTCTTGCCCCTCAAATTTTTATCTTGTAAGAATTTCTGATGTTTCAAAAAGGGATTCTGTTCTGAAATAGGAAAATCCCAAACACCAACACTTTATCAAATAAAAAGTTTAGACAACTTTCATTCAGAAATTATGTTCTTTGGAGGAATATACCTGTCACATAATGTCATAATAATGACTATTTTTCTATAGGATAGTTTGCAGGACATCATGAAACACTGGTCCAGCTCAAGCACACAGGAAAAAGCATGGCTTTGAGGTATTTTGAGCCATACTACTTTCCACTGTATGTGGAACTCGTATACTTCTTCTATACTTCTCATTTTAAAAGTTCTCCATTAAAAAGAAAAAATTGAATTTTAGAAGATTTGAATTCAGCAACTCTCAGTATTTGCTAAAGCATGGAGATTGTTTCCTACATTAAATTATGATGCAGGGTAAATAAAATTGCAGTGGGCAAAGCTTATTTTTAGCAAAACTCTACAGGATCACATACATAAGTGTCAGCGACTGTTGGCTTAGTAGTCTTCTATCTGCTCATGGCTGACACAGAGCAAACCATGTCAATAACTTCATAGTAAGATCAACTAGGACCATTATTTTCCAAGGTCTCTTTACAATCCTGTAACAGGATTTTTCTGCACTTAATTATTTTATTAGTTTGTATTTTTTGTCCTTTGATTTCTAGTCCAATATGTGGGAGGGGTACAAAGTAATTTCTTATCTCCTAAGCTTGTTGGGCTCTCAGAATGTGTTTTGGACATAAGCATGCATCAACTTCTGTCTCTGTCTTTTGTCTTTATTTTGTCTAACGCAGAGTTTCCTTAAGTGTCTGAAATAGTTTAATTGCATGAATATTTTAGAAACAATAACCAGAAAAAAAGGCAAAATACCTTGATGTGTTGTATTGTCAAATCACATGACCAAAGAAACCCATAAAAATTAAAAATTATCACAGCACAAAAATGTCATTACATTTTCTTCTTTTATTTGTGTCTCCACCCAGGGTGTAGACACACACTGAGGCATTCATTTATCCCTACAGATCTCTAGCCTCATTATAACAAGAATTAAATCCAGACTTAAAACTCTGAGATGAGTGGGGTTTTTTGCAAAATCTCCAAGAGTTTATTTCCTATTTCTGTTTCTAATTATATGAATCAATACAAATACTAGTAGTATTATGGTGAAGGACAATGGCTGGAGCAGTTCTCTTTATAGGCATATCACAATATTATGTTCTACAGGTAATGTAATGAATGGAATTACAATTTTCCAGTTTTATTTTGTACCATGCACATACGCCTTTCACTTTTATATAAAACAGAATGTTATAAAACAGGACAAAAATAACTTATGATTGTATGAAAAATAACTGTAAAAAAATCACAAAATCACACATACTAGTAGAGCAAAAGATGCAACTAATTCTTTTGAATTTTTGTTTTTTTTCATGACATGCAACAGACATTTATTTAGAGCAAGATATATCAGACAGATATACAGTATGGCAAATTAAAAGCATATGTATATATGTAAGTATGAATAAATATGTAGATTACTCTGTAAGGTTTAGGAAAAACATAATCCCACTTTATCTCCTCACCAAAGTGCTTTGTGTAAAAAATGTTACACAAGATGCTGCTTCCTGTACAGATTCTGCTTTCTGTACAGCACAAAAGGATTTCTTTTCCTTAAATAAAAACTCAGCTAGTTTTAATTTGTGGTCTTTTTCTTTTGCTTTACCTGCTTCAAGGAAATATATATACATACACAAAAAGCCCCAAACCAAGAACAAAATTCCATACAAACAAGAAAAAGTGCCATTTAAAAAAAATCTGCTATAAAATTACACAGGAAAAACAGGGAATAAACCGTTAAAATGTAATTTTTATACTCATTCACACCTTTTCAAGAAAAGCTGAAAACAATATACAGTGTGACAGATGGCCTTAGTACTGCAAGTCTTCAGCATCATAGTAGTAATCCACAATGCCTGTATGTTTGTGTGTATACACACATAGAAAGGGAGACCCAAATCCACACGTGCACTCATACACTTCCACTTACACACATGCACTTTGTATTTTAAACTCCAGTGTAGAACCATTTCTAATGCAGATATCAAAAGACCACTGAGCTGGTACAGGGTTGAATTGTATAAAAGACAATTGTAATTAATTTCTTTTGAATATTGTTTAATGTCCATAGTCTAAAATAACTTCATCTCTTAGATATGAATCCCTTTAGAATAACAATACACCAAGTAGAGTAACTACACAAAACTCACTGAGGCACAAGTATTTGCAAATAACTCAGTTATGCAGATAACCCACAAAATTGTATTTCCTCAAGCACCATTTTTGATTGTGACAAACAGGATTCCTCATTTAAATATCCAATATACATGAGATGCAATGAGGTTTTCTATGCAACTGCCCTCAGTGATTAAATTGATGCCTCAAAGTCAGTCCAACTCCAAAGAGAACAATAAATAATAGTGAAGAATCCTCTTTGCCTCTGAATGAGAAGTAAACAAAAGCATACCTTTTTACAGACTGATAGCCCACATTTATGTGTTTTGGCTGTTCTCTAGGGCCTTCTTTTTAGGATTAAGGCTTACGGAAAGCTGTAAATATATATATTATATGTATGTGAAAGAATGAATTAACGATTTGCAATCCTTTCCTTTTTTAAATGTACAGTAATTTCACGATTACAAGCCACACCATTTTGACTAAAATTTTGGTCCGAACCCAAAGTGCGGCTTATAATCAGGTGCGGCTTATGTACGGACAAAAAACACAAAGTTGCTGTTTTAGTTTGGAGGACAGGTGTCTGCTGAGAAAGGCAGGAACTTCTCTTTGAAATGGAGAATGTAAACCCCCTCTCTCCAAATTATTATAATTTGGAAATCAAGGGGCTTTCAGGCAAAAATATGGAAATTAGGAATAACAGTTCTTTTCTAGGGAAATCAAAACAGAAATATAGTACTACAAAGAAACAAACTCCAAACCCTGACAAAGTCAGAGTACAACCTGACACCCCGTCAGGCAGGGTGTTGGTAGCAGTCCCATTAAATGGTGGCTGCATCCTCCTGCAGTGACAGATGTGGCTCAGTTGGAGCAGTGCTCCTGTAGAAGGTGCAGTTTCCCTCCGGGGATCCAGTGGTGATGTGGAGAAATCCAGTTTTCCACTGGAGTCCAGTGGAGAAAGGGGCTCCCTTAGTGTCCCAAAACCTCTGTTTTTATGTTGGTAAGAAATGTTGGGCTCTTCCCCCTGGCTGGAGCAACTTTCAATGGGATGCAGTAATTTTATCAGTCACACAGTGGGACTCAATGGGCCATTAGCAGACAATGACTCCCTGGAGGAAGGATGGGTTGTGAAAAGATAAAGAACAATGCCCTGTCTGGTTTCAATGGATGGCCCATTAGCAGATTATCTGCCATTGAGATAAGGATCACTGTCCCCACCCTCAACAGATGGTGATAGAACAGATACCTTTTATCACACTCTGTATTGTAAACTGCGGCTTATAATCAGGTGCGGCTTATATATGGACAAAAACACAAAAAGTTGCTGAAACCCAGAAGTGCGGCTTATACTCAGTGCGGCTTATAATCGTGAAATTACTGTAACTGATGAACCCCCAAGTTAAAAATGCCCTTTTTGAATTCTGTACTCTCACTTTCCCTTTGGTCAGCATGTTTCAAAATGTATAATCCCCCAACTCTACAGAACAACTTGAACATTCAGATACTAGAAAAAATTATTTCAAAAAGTTTGAAAGTTAAGGCAGTACAGATCTGAAGACAGTAACAGTATTTCAGTTTTGTAAACAGCAGTGGACAAATTCGGGACAATAATGTGGTTAAAAGAATTTTGAAGGGTTTATATATATGAAAGTATATAGATACATGTCTATGTACATGCGTATGTCCACATTTAGTCTGACCCTGCCCTTGCTGACTTTGGTGGAACAAAACACAATTCCACACATTTGAAATTGAAGTGTTCAGTGTGACTAATTAACCAAGTTACGCTTGTGCAGTTACCACAGAATGGGCTTTAAGACAGTACAAAATTAAAGCTTTATTAAAAAGCAAAACTTGTGATCAATGCAAAAAAAAAAAAAAAGACTGTCTCTTTAATTGCATGTGTATAGCTGTGGAGGATGCCTTAACCCAATGCATTTAACCCAATGCAAATCACATATGAAAACATCTAGACCTCAGTGCAAATTGGAGCAGAGGGACACATTCTGTTGTGATGTGAGAAGCAGAATATATGGGGGAAGAACTTGACATAGAATAATCTGTATTTTAGTCACTTTACTTCTTGTTGTACTTTATTACGTGTATGTGGTTATTCATATATTCTATGTATCGGATGAAAATCTCTCCATTAAATATTTAAGCACATGACTGCACATAAGAATATACTTAATGAATACAAACATCAAAACATTGCCAGTGTTCACAAACATCTGGACATAAATTCATCCACATAATTTCAGATTAAATTTGAGCCAAAGTGGAGTTAACAATTCTCAAAAGCTTGCCAGGAAAACAAGAGAGTTTGTATAAACCTTTTTTTTTTTAAAGTTTATCTTTTTAGAAGAGTGATTTCAGAAGCATAGTAATGGTCCAGCCTGCAAGAATGAACTTTTCTGTCCTTACTCAATCAGG
Organism: Catharus ustulatus; assembly: GCF_009819885.2. NCBI lineage: Eukaryota > Metazoa > Chordata > Aves > Passeriformes > Turdidae > Catharus > Catharus ustulatus. Next base: position 27,811,164 of record NC_046262.2, read on the forward strand.
TCATGAGAATATTAAGATGTACACTGCACAGTAACAAGTCCACAAAATGGATGGACAGGAATTAAAACTAAAAACTCAGTCTTACTAAAGTAAGAATTGTTCTCAAAGTATACAGGATCACAGTGATGACATCTCTACTGCAAAATACTGGCTTTAACTCATAACCTTGTACGTTTCATGAAGGACAACCTAATTTTCTTGCATCCTGGACTAAATTTGAGAACCTTGAGCCTGACATTGATCAGAAAAATCAAAACCACCAAACCAGCCCAGTTTTATCTTTCTAAATAACCAGAGAAAACATAGTACACTTAAGAGTAGTTCTTCTTTCTGAAAATGTGTTACGGAAAAAGATTAGGACAACCAAAAATTAATTGAATCAGTACAGATAGCTTTTTAAAAAAATAGGTGGAATTCAAGGAAGAATCTTTCCTACAAAATATTTTAAACCTTCCTGCAGAAGACTATAGCACATACAGCAACAATGCTCGACAATCTAATTAAAAAGCAACTGAAAGTTAAAATGTGTTTATGCTTACTGGGTAGATGTGCTAAATAGAGACAAAGTCCACATAACTTCTTGTGTATTTAAACCTTCTTATTAATGCTTAAACGGTCAGAATGAGTATTGGGAAAACAGTAGTAGCCATACTGTATGGCATAAAATAAAGAGGGAAGGAAAGAACACCTAACCTGAGGACTGTAAGAAATCCTCTACCAACAACGTTTGATCCAAAAAGAAGCCACACCAATGCCTCCAATAGGTAGTGTCAACATATATGTCAAATTTCTCTCCCTTCTGGATACTGGTGTGTGTGTTAAACTTTGGAAATATCACACGCAGACACAGTGTGCAAAAACTGTATGCCTTTGAACTGTTTGTAGTATGCTCTGGTTTTGCTTCTTTTCCTGTTTTGATAAAGTAATTTTCTAAAGCTGTGTTCTTCTGTAAGTGCACCCATTCAGCTTGAAAGGATTATAGCCAACAACCAGTTTTCTTATTTGGTCTCTGAATTCCCTTTGAGAAATTAAAATAAGGAATAATTTTAAAAGTATTGTTGGTGTACCACAGATGAGAAGAAAAGAAACAATTGCTAAGGTTTTGGCAAAGCTTGCTTCATCCAAACATTCTCCTTCTCAGTTGGCTGCTTGCAGTTCCTCTCCATTATGTATGTATATTTAGTCATATCCCCATACATACATGGTAGTTTCATGAAGAGAAGAAATTTGTAGGGAAATAAAAGAAGGGCAAGATGAAACATAATCAAGTTCTTGTAACTAGATATGCATTACTTTAACCTTCAGTATATACAGAAGAAAGCTGGCTGGAACAATGATCCACTGCATTTACTTGTAGGAAACTGCTGTGGTCTGGCATGCTGTAAGCTGCATCACCAAAAATACCTACAGACCCTGCTGGAAAGTCATACACTGGGAGAAGAAACAAAACACAAAAACCACAGTTAATAAGTAGGATAATTATATCGTGAAGTATGTCCTAATCCTTATGCATAGAACTGGAAATGGTCTTAAATCAAATACACAAATAAAATCAATAAGCCAATATATGTATGAAATTAACTACATAACGTACTTCTTACCAAGGGAAGAATTTTCAGTTCTGTCAGAGTCAATTCTGAAGTAGTGCAGGTTTCACTGCAACTAACACTGCCCCATTTAATGGGTGTTAAAATGTGATCATTAAAAAAATAAACTTCATGCTTGTTTAACAAATTTCATCATATTGAACACTGAATAAAAGACAACAAAATATAAAAGTAAAGTAGACCCTGGCACAGAAATTACTACCTTTTACAAGTGGCAATAGTAAGCCCAAGAGTAACTTTGTGTTTGCAGACACACTCCCATCTTTGGATAATATGTTTACATACTGTGAGATGCCTCTTTGTAATTACAGGTGCAATGGCTTTGCAATACAGTTCGAAGGACCAAGATATAAAAGGCACATCAAAGCACAATAAATGTTAAATGGATTAGTTCTGTGTGGAAGAACAGTAGAAGACCTAGGCATTAGTTGAACGCTAAGATTAGGCTTACTGTCTTGTACTGATCCTTTGCACAGAGATCTTTCATCCTTCCAGAGGCAGCATGCAAGCCCCTTAAGTACTTTTTATCTAGGCAGAGACTAAGTTAAACTGCACACAGGCAGTTTTTGTCACGGAAACGTGAATAAATGAAATTCAAGACTGATAAAAACCAAAGATGAACCAAGCAAAATCAGTAGTTTGAACGATCTCAGGTCCCTGCCACAATACATGCAGTGCAGTGGAGCAGCTGCACAAATATCACAGAGGGCTCAATGGACTGTATTTCTGTATTTCAAATCTACAAGTTGTCTAAGCCCCAGAGGCTAGAACCTTGAGGAGCCTTCAGCAGTGTGCAGACTGCACACAGGCTGGTTGTTACAGCCACTTGCAGCAAGAGCCGGCCTCAACACAACCACTAATGAAGGTCTGGAAACCATCTCCTCTTTGCAAAGAGTCAAATCTGTCATGACACATCCCACCCAAACACACAGCTCGTGTACATCTGCCAAAGTTCACAAACTGTACACAATCACACATGGAGTCGCTAGCTGTTATTTACCTTTGATACCAGAATGATCTGAAAAACTTTGATGGAAAATGCCAAGCCCTGCCTGGCCCACTGATGTGAGAGCTGAGCAGTCAACTGGAGGAACCATATCACAAGAAACACTGTGTTGTATGTTCTTCTGAGGGTCAGCATAATGCGGAGGGCAGAAAGTCTGAAGCTGCCCATAAAAACCTAGAATGAGAAGAAGGACATCAGTAAAAGACCTGGACAGAGATACAAAGGATAGTTTGTGGAAACCATGGTCATGAGAATGATAAAAACCTCAACTGCCCTACCACTTGGTTTTCAATAAAACAAATAAAACAGTATTGATATGATGCTTTCCAAAACTTCCTCAAGTTGCTACTGATTTCCAACACAATCTAGTACATGGACATTCTGATTCCAGCATGACCTGTGAGAGGCACTGACTGGCTAGAAGCTGAAATTTTCCAGGAAATTTCTCCCTACACTCTGTCTGAACTTGTACTCTCCAGACATGCTGTGCATCTGCCAGAAAATCTAAGAAAATGCTAAATTCAAAATAAAAGATTACCCAAGTAAAGTTTGAATAAAATCCAAGGATCTATCACTGATGCCAAGACAGCTGGCTGATTGTAGGGTTATGCAGAAGGACTCTGAGCAAAAATTTTTTATGATGGAAAGAGAGCACAGAAAAGTAATGTAGCTTTCCTGGATACAAATTCTTTTCACAATTCAGTGTCAATTATCCACCTTTTAAAATAGAGAATCATGAACAAGAAATAAGCGTATGTAGTTCCCTTTCTCTCAGTTATTTAGCACTATTCTAAATGTCTTTGTGTGCATCTGCAGTGCATCAAGTGCAGAGGTCTTAGAACTGGAGCCCAACATGACACAGCAAAATCTCCTGACTTGGTGTCTTCATTCACACAGGGTCATGTCCAAGATAATCTACAATACAGCTGAATGTAGGATAACACAAAACTATATCCAACTCAGCCAGTAGACCCTGACCATATTTGAGATATGTATTAGGGAACTAGCTGTACCATCAGTTTTCTGTGTTCCATGCAGCACTGGAAAAACTACAAAAAGGCAAATGGGCTGGCTAATAAAGCTCCAGCAACTGAACATTTCAGCTCCAATTCTAGATTGTAAAAACTTTTCTTTTATGAAACTATTTACAACACACACATGCACGGGGTTACCATCAGCTGTGTTTCTTTGAATCAGTACACTACAGCCAAGATTCATGATGTCAAGGTACAGAACAAATAGCTACTTTTCTGACATGATCACATTACTTCCCTAGAAAAATGAAATATTTTTGAATATGATAGAAGAAATGTAAGCTGTTAGAATTGCTTCTAAAAGCACGAAGCTCTCACTTTTTATCACATAAAGAGCCTTGTCCTGAAAGATGGTGAATATCTAAAAAGCCCTAGTAGACAGGTCAGCTCAAATTCACACGTACAGTTGTCCACGTACATTTGTAATATCGGACTTATCCTATTGAACTGTTGTGGACAGAGATTTCATTATAGATATGTAAAAAAATGACTGCCACAATTATTATTTCCATATGGTAGGAAGTTTCTGATGGACAACTATTTCCTCCTCAGTCATATCTCTGCCTGTCACAAGAAAGAGAATATTTTCTCAAGAAAATCATTGTAGTTGCCATTCAGAAATACATGCCATGTGTAAGTAGTATTTGCTGCTATGGCATGGAAAAATTCCAACTGTCTTTGGCCTGAAATACTTCAAGATAGTGTTTCTTTGTGGCATATTTCTGCATGTCCACTAGGCAAATTACACAAACACCAAGTAATCATGTGGTACCATCTGGCTGTAAAGAACAAAGGGAAAATAAAGAGCAAGCGAGAGATACAAGTCACATACTGTACTAATTTGCAAATCAACAATACTGGATTTGCCAATGTGAAAAGAATAGAAATGTTTCTGCTCATTAAAATCTTATTATTTGTAATTTAAAGATAGCTGTAACTGGTAGAGCTGTCTCTATAGAAGCACTAATATAACTAACTCATATCAGCTAACTTCTTTTTTTAAATAAATGACAACTTTTTCTTTTCTTTAAATTAATACTTTGCATTTTTTTTTATTTCTTCCATAACTCAGACAGCTCTGGCCATCAGCTTAAGTCACAAACACACATAAACATAGTTACAGACACAATTTTAAAGGACAATCAGATTTCTGATGCAAAAATGTTCACAGTATCAGATGCATCCAAAAGCAAGTCAGTTTTTCCCATGCTCAAAGAAGTTTTACCTTAACACAAAAACCTTAGCACAAAAACTTTCTCACTGGGAAGAGGGAACTTCTGTTGCTGTTCTTTCCTTTCACGCCTAGCATGTCTCTTCCAGTTTGTCTCAGAGCAAGCAATACTTTATTCTTGCAGTTGCTTGTGTACTGTAGGTGTCTGTGTCTTCAGACACCTCTCCTGAGAGTAGTTTTTCGTGACTGAAAAGAATCACCAATATAGTGCAGGTGCTGGACCAATTGTTGCAGATTTCCAGCTGCACTGTCTTCTGTCTACAAACACGTATTACATTGGCATGCAACAGCATCTAGCTGGGAAGTTGTCATTCCAGTCTCCAGGTCAGGATAGTTTCAGATTTATGGAATGGTAATACAGTAAAAGATACCACAACCTAATGAAAGGAAGAGCTTCACTACAGCTCAGTGAGGCAGCCAACATCATCACTTAGCAGCAAAGGATATTGTGAATTTCACAAGAGCAAGAAAAGGGAATATTTAGTCAATTATGTAATATTAACTGAGGCAATAGAAAGCCTTCTCTGACATAACTGTGTATGTTGAAAATTACTCAGAACAAATAATGAAACTTGAACTGTAGACAATGTTCTTCCAAGGAAAAGACATTTCACAATACAAGTAGCTATTACGTACAAGAAGGCTGCCAGTCTTAGATCTCATACATATTTCTCTCTAAAGGATAGTACTCTGAGATCACCATGATCTTTTAAGATGTTCAGGCTTTCAGAAACTGCATCTATTTAGAACTTGTTTCTTCAAAAAGCTTTTGGGTAATGAAACTCTTTCTTCCTTGATAAAGCAAATTTAAATGGAACTGACAAGTTTAAGACTACATACTAAGGCAAATTGTCACTATTGTCTGGTAGCAGATTGAGCTGAAGTGGCTATAGTTACAGCACTTAAAATCTTGAAAAGGCAGGTTGTGAACTGCAGGAGATAGAAATTAACAGAACTTCCCACAGCCACTTCTTGTATACATAATAGTATGGTGTGGAGATAACTATGGTGTTTTTCTGCATTGTTATGAACTGACCAAGGAAGACAGCAATCTTTGTATTGGCACTGAAAGAACATGAACTCTTGAAGCATCTGCTTTTGAAAGGAGAGTTTAGGTAAGCCTTTATGGCACACAGGACAACACTTTCAGTGCAGTATATAGGATGAGACAGCTGTGCTTAAGCTGGAGGGAGTGCATTCCGACAAAATACCTTGTACAGTGACAATAGGTTACTTGATCTTTGAAGAAACATTTAATACTCACATTGTGGGTTAAAGTTCAGTCTATACTGTCTTCATACCAATTTTAAGTGCAAAGATCTTTAGAATTTGAACTTTGAGTTGTTAGCTGTGTGCATATAATTTCTGTCAGCAGTGTCTATTTTCAACACAGGCTTTCCTAGGAGAGTGAGGCAGACACAGTAATGCTAATGTGGGACTAAGTATAGTACAGGTTTAAGGTCCAAGCCCTTGAAAGTCAACCATTTTTTGATCTCAGCAGATAGCATTAAACTGAATTTTAAATTTGGATATGTAATAGGGCTTCAATTAAAATGTGACATTTACTCAGATGAATGAGTCTCTACTGGGTCTTCTTCTTGTAAAGTATGATAACCCACATCTTTTGTTCTTTTAAATCCTCTTTGAACTGTAGGAGACGGAGATGGGAACACAATAGCATTGATGTGGGCTGCCCTGAAGAGAAGATGACCAAGGAGATATGAAGGCTGCTGCACAAGCTGGTGCAAATCCTGTGTGGAGTAACAATTAATCCAGGGTGATTTCTGAACCCCTGGGAAGCAGGATTCTTTGGAAAGTCTACTTTGGAGCAACTGGTTGTACTCCCATTTTCTGGGATTTCTAAAACTCCCATGGCCATGAGAGGAAGAATGTGGTAAAGCCATCTGTATAATTGCAAGACAATTTTTGTGCCAGGCAGGAAGAGAAACCCTAATGTCTGGATGCCTTTCCAGAAGATGAGTTCTTGCCAAATGTTCAGCAAAGAAGGGAATAAAATAAGATGGTTTGTACTGTGGAAACAGAAGGGCTAACCTGATCCCTTCAAGTCTTGCACAAGGAATTTACTGGATCTGTTCTGGCATGTTTTCATATATGTCATATGATAATGAACTGTGTATTAAGAAATTTCACCCTGTACTCTGTTGACCATATAGTATTAGTGAAACTTCTATCAGAAAATACAGAAAGCCAACAATAACTGCTTACGTCCATTGGTAAATTTTATGTTCTTCTAGTACTATCAGTGATGTGAGGAATTACTACTTTGTGGAGAAAACCACCTGTCTCAGATCCTGCTTCTCCGTGGCCAGTACAATACAAAGAATGTAACAGGATTGGCACTTTACTTTCTTTGCTTCACATTTATGAACTCAAGGAGATGCCTATTTCCTCTCTTTGCCGAGAGAGACTGCTTACATCAATGGAAGAAAATAAAAGAAGCCTTGTGTTGTGGTTTGACGCTGGCCAAATGCCAAGCACCCACGAGAGTTGCTCACTCACCCTCCCCTGGGCAGCAGAGGGAAAAAAGGGAAAAGAATTAACAAAAGGTTCATGAATGAGATAAGGGCCAGGAGAAAACACTTTAAGGGCAAAACAGACTCAACTTAAGCTTGCAAAGTGAAATTTATTACTAACAGAATCAGGGGAGGATAATGAGAAGTGAAATAAGGCTTTTAAACACCTTCCCCTCCGCCTGCATCCCACTGACAGCACAGGGAGACAGGACATGGGAGTTTTGGTCAGTTGTCACTGAGATTTTCTTCTACTGCTCAGGGAGAGGAGTCCTTCCCCTGTGAGGCCATGGGGTCCCTCCTGTGGGACACAGTTCTCCATGAACTTCCCCAGCGTGGGTCCAATCTCACGAGCAGCAGCCAAACCTCACCTGCTGCAACGTGAGTCCCTCCCACGGGCAGACAGGGCTTTCAGAACTGCTGTGGTGTGCGTCAGTCTTCCATGGGGTGCACTCCTCCAGGGACAGGCTGCTCCAGCCTGGGAGCAGGACTCTCTCCCTCCCCTGGGTCTCCCACTGGATCACAGCCTCCTCCAGGCATCACCAGCCCTGTCATGGGCACCTCCCTCATGTGGGTGATCTCTGTGGGTTGGATCTCTGCATCCCCCATGGATCCCCATGGGCTGAGGGTGGATCTCTGCATGCCCCATGTATCCCCATGGCTGGAGAGCACAGTTGTTTCACCATGGTCTCTCCATGGCCTGCAGAGGAATCTTGGCTCCAGCTCCTGGAGCACCTCCTGCCCTCCTTCTGCACTGACCTTGGTGTCTCCATGCTGTTTCCCTCACACGTTCTCACCTCCTCCTTGTCTCTGACTAGAAGCAAAACTGTGTTTTTTTGTTTAGATTTTCTTCCTAAATTTGTTATCACAGAGGCATTACCATCATCTCTGGTTGACCCAGCCTTGGCCAGCAGCGTGTCCATCCTCAGAGCCATCAGGGATTTGCTCTGCTGGACATGGTTGAAGCTTCCAGAAGTTTCTTACAGAAGCTGCCTCTCTGATCCCCCCACTACCAAAAACCAGGCTGTGCAAAACTGATATATCTTGCTCTTCCCAGGATATTTCCTGTGATATTGTTGGGGGTTGTTTTTTTCTTTTTTCCCCCCTCTCCTCTCTGTCTGCAATTTTTTCCCACTGACATGCTAAGATGGCTAGTGACAGAGGGAGGGGATGACTCCCTGTCCCTTTTTTGGAGTTTTCTCTCTCAGGGCAGGGGGAAGGTGAGGGGGAACACTGTGAGCTCAGGGGCAGGTAGAGGAGAGCTGGGGGCAGCTGCTCGCTGTCTCGCTCGTTTGGCTCTCGGAGAAAGTCTGGAAAAACCACAGGCCGCTGGAAAACCTCGCCCTGCCATCCCAAGGCCGGGAGCTGCCCTTCCTCAGCTGTGGGACCCTGCACCCCCTGCTCGGACTGCCTCAGCTGCCACCTCCAGACATCCTGTTGGAGCACCGGGACCGACACTGCCCTGAGATCCGTCTGTTCTGCACCCTTCCCATCCGGACACAGCCCCCATCACCCCCAGCCCCTCCACACCTCTGTGATCACCGCATCTCCCCTGCTCACCGGGAGCCGGCTGGCACTGACTGCCAGCTGTGACCGTAACTGCACCGAAGGGGCAAGGTGTCCACAGCCAAAAGAACTGTCACTGGTTCCTGTTCTGGTTGTTGGTAATTTCGTAGTTGTTTCGTTTGCCTTGTTATATATACATACATATATACAGTAATTTCACAACTATAAAGCGCACCCTTTCGACTAAAATTTTCCCCAGAACCTGGAGGTGCGCCTTATAGTCCGGTGCGCCTTATATAATGGACAAAGTTGCGACATTTGCCAAACCGGAAGTGTGAGCCATGAGCCTTGGGGGGAGCCGGCAGTGCTGCGGCAGCCGGGTGGAGGTAGTCCCGGAGGCCCACGGCACTGCCCCTTCCGGGTCCGGGTGGGCCAGGGGGCCCATGGCTGTCAGGTGAAGGTGGGCCAGGGGGCCCATGGCTGCCGGGTTGAGGCGGGGCCTCGGCCAGCAACCGCGTGGGGGGAGCTGGGGGCGGAGCCTCGCTGCAAAAAAAAAGTGCGCCCTATAGTCCGGTGCGCCTTACCTGATCTACAAAGCTGCGAATTTTGCCGACTCCCGGGGGGTGCGCCTTATAGTCCGGTGCGCCTTATGGCCGTGAAATTACTGTATATATGTATCAGTAAAGTACTGAACTGTTATTCTTATCCCCATACCTTGCCTGAGAGTCCCCTTAATTCCAAAAATATAATAATTTGGAGGGAGGGGGTTTACATTCTCCATTTCTAAGAGAGGCTCCTGCATTTCTTAGCAGACACCTGTCTTTCAAACCAGGACAGATTTCTACAGTGGTAATTCTCAGAAAGCCTGATCAATAAGCAGAATCCTAAGACCTTTAAAAGTCCAGTCTGCTATGTACCTTGTGTCTACAAATATGGCAAACCATATATTTAAACAGTTGAGAGAAAACAACAATACTGCTGTCAACACACTCCTGAAATGTTAAGGTAATTAGCATTCAGTCTCCACCAGCTAGGAAAAACAAACAAAAAAACAAACAAACCAAACCACAAGCTGATTATTTTCTTCTTGGTTACAGAAGACAGATACAGGATTGAAGAGAGAGAGGTCTTGTAGTGGCTGATTACACAGCACAAGTGGGAAAGCAGCTGCAATGCTTACAGAATAAGAGTTCTCCATCTCCCCACAAGTACAAAGGAGAAAAATATTCTACCTCTTGAAAACCTGGTTAACACTCACATGCTAAATCAGGAGGGATTAGAAGTGTAACATTAGAAAATTAAAAGCCATCACAGAATTTTTTGCCATTCTGTTTCAGGAACAGCACTGAAAATGAGTCTAAAGAGAATCATTGCAACTCCATACCAGTATGAATAGCAACTAGCTAAAGTAAGAATTGTAAACAAGTCTGAAGGCAGGATTCTGAAGGCAACCTCCCAGGGTCTTTCAGGGAAAAGTGCCTGAAAAAATCAGTGCCAGTCCCTGAAACACTTAATTTGAAGATAAGTGGTAGCAACAAACAACTAACATCAGTGATGAAGATTTTTCCTTCTTACCCTGGATGTGAAGGGCATTTGGCTGAAAAGAAGGGCTTTCTGCTGGCTGGTATGTCTTCAGAGGCATCCCTGCAAGCTGTGGAAGCTGAGGAGGTTGTGGAGTCTGTCTCTGCATCATGGGTTGTTGAATGGACATTCTCTGGGGGCTGATGTGGTGAGGAGAAGGAGCTGGAGCAACAAACCTAGAAGTTGAAAACCAAAAAACTGTAAAATCTCTGATACATAAGAGCTGAAAATTGTTTTTACTTTATTTAGATCCCTTTAGTTATTTGCACAGATACAGACTTCCAAAATAAGAGCGAGCAGCCCAAATAGAGATGAAACATTATTAAATGGTGACATATCATTAGACTTGACATTACCAGGCTGAATTGCCCCTTATCATGGAAAACTACTTTTAACCCACTCCTTCTGTGTGTGTGTCTAAGTCATAATTGGAGGAGATACCTCAAGTGGGACCTGATTTTGGAGGCACTGCCAGTTGTTTACTGTAAGGCTTTGTATGAACTTTCTTTGTCAATAAATAGCTGATCTTGCTCACTGACAGAGAGAGATCAGTTCAGGTAATTGGTCACTGAGGCATTAGGTATTAGGTTCAGGCCTAGGTTTCAGGCTCTAGAAATCTTCATCTGTTACACAGAGCTATTTGAAAATAAACAGTCTGATGGCAGTATAATGCAGGTAAGGGCAAGTGTTAAATTGCTTCCAGAATATGACCAAATCAAAATGTTAGTCTGAACTCAAACTATAAACTTACAAGCCTGGAAGAGGAGAGAATGATTGAGAACAAATCTGGTAGTGCAGCTACCATAGAAGTTCATCACCTCAGTGACATGTTTTGCACAGCTCTGTCACTACTGGATACACACTACTTTTGAAGATTTTACAAAAGAGTTTCATGCAATTTAATTTTTTACTGATTTTTTTTTCTGCATTTCCTTAAAACTGCATACCTCAAAGTACACATAGGTCATGCAATCTTTTTTGCAGATGGAAAGCTAGGATTTTAACAGCTTCAAAAAGCTCTGTCTGTGCCCCAAACCACCCAACAGACTGATGAGATCCAGCTAGTTGTTAATGAAGGCTCAGCAATGACTCAGGGCTGCTTTTTCATCAATGAGAAGAAAGCTGGAAACATTCCCAAAAACCAAAAAAGAACCATGATATTTCTGCAAGAGGGCGAGTGGAAAGTGATGTGTTAATCCTGTTGCAGATCAGCCTGTCTCTCCACCACTAAAAATAAGTTGCAGGTCTGCTAAGGAAGGAATACCCTTCTCTGTGTGCTCAGTGGCTGCTGCTAGGAGAGATCAGTGCCTGCAGTTAACAGTCTACCAGTGTTCTAAAGTATGGAGCTGGTCCCTGTTGTCCTGAGACTGGACCTTTACTTAACCTAATTAAAAAAAAACAAACCTGTTTTTCTTAAAGAAGTGTAAGGAAGTTTTTATCACACCCTGAATACAACAGAAGGTGCAACTACAGTAGCAGTTCTACAGAACCCGTCTGGGCAGGGTCATCATACAGGTTATAATTGTATTTAAATCCAAGTCACTTTTGATCATTTATGCTGCAGCTAAGAATCTGTATCTACCCCATCTTATCTATGTGATTTTGACTTCATTTGAAAGGTATTTACTACCTTTCTGGTGAACCATAATCTACATCTGGAGTGTAACAAGTATCAAGATGAACTCTGGATGATGTACTGCTGTACTGTACTGCTCAGTTTTCTGTGAGAAGCACATTAAAGCATATTAGGTAGGGTTTGGATGGTCCTGGTGCTGATGTGATAGTAACTTAATAAACATATATTACTTCAGAAATGCTACATGGATGGTGGAAATAAAGATGTTACTACTGAGACATTGAGTCTTTAATGTGTCAAATATTTCATTGTTCCAGGTAACTGATGCAGAGTAGACTGAAAGACATACCAGGGATGAAGAGAACAAAGCATGCATGTATTTCACAATAATGCTAGAGAACAGTTTTTTTAGAAAGAGAAATCAGTAGCTATTTTGTGATAAAAATATAAAAGGTTTTTAAAAGGTGCTATAACTAGCTGGTTATATGTCTCCTAACAACCGGGGTTAGTTTTTTGTATAGGAATCATGTAGAAAGACTGTTACCTCCTGCCAGAGATTGAGAGCCAAGCACAGACTGTCAAAACACTGTTTTTATTTTAAAAACCATGGGATATCATCCTTTGTGTTTTCAGGATTTCAAGATTTTCAGGATTAATTTGTGAAAATTAATTGCTGAAAAATTATTTTAACCAGTAGCCACTAAAAGGAAAAATCCTTTTCAAAACTCAAAGTGGAAAGCACAGTTTTACAGATCTACCTTTGATTTAATACCCAAAAACTTCCTCCCAATAATAACGCACTACATTTTACAGCCAGAGATGATTCCTTTTTAGTAGACATGATTTAATATAAATCAACTTTATAACATATAAAGTGGTCTTTATAATGATTCATAAATCAGCCTGGCTTACCCATATCCATGACTGTAGTTATCTACTTTTCCTTTCCTTCTGCTTAACAAAAGAGAAACTTACACTTGATGCAGCCCAGATTTGTCTTTGAACAAATCTCATTATATTCCTGGGAGAACAACTAATTAATTTTTTTTTCCTGAAACACCCAGGAACAGCTTGCAACCACTTGGAAACTGCAATCAAGAGCTGTAGTCAAGCCCAGGTATCAAGTCAATCAAGAATCAGCCAGATTTGCAGAAAGTTGCCCTTCCCTATGCCTGATAGGTGTAAAATCTGAGCAGGAGTGTTTCTGGAGCCATTAGGAAAATTTGTGAATCTGTGGCTCAGGTTCAGGGTTACCCTTACTGACACCTCTCAAGCATTTGTCATTTATAAGTGTCATTTGCCCACTAAAAAGAAAACTTAATTAACAGGCAATCCTCTGAAGTGTCCCATGCCTGGAAAGAAGTTAATGTACTTATTTTGAAACCAGTGTGAACCAAAGACCTTCTTTGAGGCAGTTCTTTGTATGCTACATACAAAGGGCTTTGTAACATGGGAGGGTTGGGTGTCTGGCTGCTTGGGGAGAACTTCCAGAGGCTTTTGCTTCTGCAAGTCTAGCTTGGAGCTACTTACTATTCTACAGTGAAATCATAAAGGGAATATAACAACACACTCAAGCAAAAAGCATCAGTGTTGCAAACTTTTTATAGCATAATGGTACTGGTAAACTGAACACTTCGGCCCTAAGTTCTTCTTGTCACCCTTACACAGTCTCTAGAAATTCCTGTGAAGCTGGGATACATTGTGCTTTAGGGGCATACTGCTAGCTGTGGTTCACAGGTGGATTAAAAAAAATCACCTGGAACACCAAGACCATGAAAAACTTTGCTCTTGTCTCACACTGATTAACAGGACAAAAAAAAGCTTACTTGCTCAAAAGTAAACTGTATATTTGGAAAATTCATTATATAAAGAAAGAATTAAAAAATATTAATTTCAAACATTTAGCACCATCAGTTTTGGGGCACTCAGCCATATATGTTAAATATGCTATATAAACCCATAATTTTTGACCTGAGTTCTAATGAGATTGTTCTTTCAGCTTATTTGTATGCTTATGCCTCCTTGTGTTACAGAAGTGAGTGAAAAGGAAGTGAAGTACATATTACCTGTTACAGATATTCTTTTAGGTACACATTTGGTACCTTGATTGAATAGCTGCAGTACTTCATATTAGCGGAGCACTCAAAGTTAGTATCAAAGAGCTGGGACTGATAAAATATAAATCTGCACTTGTATTATTTATGCTCTCTCCTTTGATAAATGGAGTGGTTTCTTAGATTCAAACTCTCTAACTACCTTGCACTATATGTTCTCTGAATTTCATACACATAATGAATACAATGTAAGATGTGTCCCACTTTTGGGTCACTTTCTCACATCAATAAGGCTTAATCAAGTCTACACTTTGCCTCACACCACCTAGAAGGGAAAGACACAAAAGTAACCCTCCTATTATTTCTCTCTCCCATCGTATATGAAATGTACAGAAAGTGCTTATTTCCTTCTGCTTCTGTCTCTCATAAATCTGACTCTGCTGTCCAAAAGGTGGCACAGACTTGACTCCAGCATCATTAAACAGCCAGGCTAGTTTGGATCAGCTTCAGTCCAACAAATACAGCCTTCTGCTGGAGCAAGGGTGGCCAGCCTTTCCTAGCTCTGAAATGACCCTGGGCATGCACAACGTATCAGGAACCACATAGCACAGAACCACAGAATAGTTTGGGTTGGAAGGGACCTTCAAAGGTCACCTAGTCCAGCCCTCATGAGCATGCGGGACAACAAATCCTCTACTTACACCCCTACATCCTGCAGTCCTCACAAAAATGAGGTTGAAATAAACAGGATGATTCACACCTGCCAAAGACACTATCTTTGCCACTTTCTCTACTGAAGGTTTGTTCACATTTTCACAGTTCTCATCACACTCATGAAGCAAGGTGAGAGCCTACTTGCAAGGCCCCTAGGTGAGTGTATGTGTTACATTCAAGATGTAGATTCTGCCTTAGTTCTTCTTTTAAACATTTCCCTTAACTTTTACCCTATGTATTGTAATCAAACCAACACTGCTGTAATACTTTTTCCCTTTTCTGAATTTAAATTGCCATTTGTCACATTACGTAAATGAAGACACTGGAACTTTTTTTTAATCCAAAGCAGCTCCACATAAGGGAATTAGCACTTAAAGCCTTTTTAGAGGGTGTGTATACAATTAACACATTAAAAAGGAGTATACCATGATAGCTTTTTATTATTCTGTAGAGTACTCTATTATCTTGACATCTGAAATGTATTCAATGAATTGAGTGAATGAAGTCTCACTCTAGGCACCCCTGCTAAGGTTTTGCCGCAGAAGAACCTCAGAAATGGGCAAATAAGATCATTGTCTTTTATAATGACATTTTTACCTATAACAACAACTAATGTGTCACTGCCTGTCACCACATGCTCCGGCAATCAGTGGGTTTGCAAGGGTAAGGGAGCATGGACAGTCCCAGAGGATGTGCAGAGGGCCAGAGCCAGCACAAGGGAAAAAGATCAGGATCATGGGGGCAGGAGTGGGGAGAAAGGAATGAACCAAGTAGGCGAGCTCCAGTGATCATGAGGCATAAGCTCCACCTCAGACTGATGTGCAAAAAGCTCAACGGCTTCAGTGGCTCCAGAACTGGGTGAATTCACATGTGAAGTTTGAAATAAAAATGTACTTTCACCTTTTGTTAATTCCCCGAGATATCATGTTCTTCTATCTTCCTGATACAAGCCAGAGTGAATATTGCTTTCATCTGAAGAAATTATGCTCATTTACCAGTAATTGAAATCTAGTGAATGTTGTTTTCAGGTTTATAATTGGGGATTTTGTACTCTTCAATTTACTGTCATATCTGTCACTCAAGGAAATTAAATACTTTGAAATACATTAGTGAAATACAGCAATTTATCACTTACAGCATTGAAAGAGAAATTTAAAAAAAAATGTTTAAGTATCCATGAGCAGATAGTAACAGTTTAGTGTTTTGTGTGATTATGCTATCTTCATGACTTTTCCACTAAAAATCATTTACTTAAGCCTTTTCTGACTTGTGATTTGGTAGAATTCTGTTTTAATTAGCTGTAGATTTCCACATCTGCAGTACCTAAATAATTGGAAAGATTGCTGAAAATAATTTAGAGTATGTCTAACCAAGAAAATCAAAACACATCCAAGCAATTGGTTTTTATGCCACTGAAATATCTAAAATCATAGAATTTAAAATACCTAACCAGCAAATAATAAAACATACAGAGCTGTCGTAAGATAAATCCTTACTTTAAATTAAAGTCTGAAACCAGTGAAATAGAAATTTGGTCATTATCTATTGTTCTTCATAAAATGGCAATTAAAAACACCAAGGCAAGGCCTTCCTTCAAAAATGCTTACTATTGGGAGAATATTGACAGAATATGACTCTTCTACAAGTAAACACAAACATGAATCTCAGGGCCCCCATTCTGTAAAGTATGGCTGCAGTCATCAGTGTGCCAGCTGGTATCACTTTCCTTGCTTGGGCCCTTTGTTGGGATCAAGGAGGGATCGGAGGAAGTCCCTGAAATGGAGATGGATGGAAAGTCTCCCTGCCAGGCTGGAATGACACTGTCCATTTCACCTCTCCTTCTTCTGACAAACCCCTCCCCAGAGCAGTTGTTAGGCCAGGGCTCTCACCAGTGCCTTTCTGCACACCAGCAATTGCATTTCCCCATCCTGGCAGCTCTGAGGACCCTCCAGCCTCAGGCTCCAGCTGGGAAACACACTGTCTTACCTCTCTGAGTCTGCAGCTGTGAGAAGAGGCATCTGGGGAGGATGCAGAGGACTGCCCTGTATGTTGTGTCCTGGGGAAGAGTGGCTGCTGGGGTGGGACAAGGACACTGCCCCCGCTGCTGCTCCATTTTGATTTATCTGTGTGCTGGGGATCATAGCTGCTGAAAGTAAGAGAAAAATAATGCTCATCAGGCAGGAAACAACACTGATAACTGACCAAACAACAACAATATTGGTCAACGACCAAACACCAACATGCAACCTCTCCTGTCAAGCTGAAGTGCCAACTCTTAGCAAATAAGAAAACTAAAGATTTTCTGAAATGTTGTTTTCCATACAAAAGGAAGAAGAAAACCACATGAAAATAAGTATTCTTTACTGCTTCCAAATGACATTTCTATGAAATGCGGCATGAATGATTGTAGCCATGCTCATTTGGATTTTTTTTGTCTGAATAAGGCTGCAAATCTTCCATACTTTTCTATGGCAGAAGAGGTGTCAAATACTTCCTAAGATATGTATTTTTAGAACTAGTGAACACAAAGAACAGTTTCAAAAAATGTAAAATGCTTTCTACATTTTCTCCTCAGCTGTAAAATTCACAATTTTTTTTGAAAAGCAATATTGGTATCATTGGCTCAGTTTCCTGAGTTACAAAATTTTTAAACCATCCTTAACAGTTTAATAATTTTTTATGAGTTTTCACTTGTATTCTTTCCAATAAGGAAAGTTTCCTGCTTGCTTCTTTCCTGACTAAACAAAAAGCAATACAGGTCTTTACTTGAATGTTGTAATTAGTTGATCACAAATCCTGTAACCTTATTTTCTTTTAACCCTTTCTTAAAATATATATTAAAAAAAATTAAAATCAGACAAATTTAAGGCTTTATATCTCTGAGGATCTAGTTACCCAACTGTTTCTACTGACATCTGTGTCAGGTAGCTTATGCTGATGTTGACTGGCAGACAAATACATGCTCTTAAACATTTTATGAACCCAGAGAATGAATTAGATAGTCTGTCTAAAAGATAAAAATTACCTCTTCTGTTTGTCTGTTGTATCTTCCAATCTCTTTTTAAAAAGGTATTGTTCAGGCCTAGTTTACAGAGGAAAATTCTATCTATAATATTAATATTGCATTAGTGAATATGTTGGAGCTAATTATTTAAGTTTCTTGATAAAATCCTAGAGTTTAAACCAGTTCCTCAGGGGGCACTGTCGCCAGTAAAACATCCTGCTAGGCTGAAATATGTGCACGGATGCTGCAATCCTAGCAGAAGAAAGACTACATTGAGGTAGCTTCACAACAGGTAAGTCTTCAATAAAATTATTTCACAGGCCATCATTTTCTCATTCACAGGTGTGAATTTTGCTACAGAAGATCAAAAGGGTGAAAATTCACCTCAGCTCCCACTCCTCAGCCTGTTTTTGGAAAGACTCTATTAATCCTTACAAGTCCACCTTTGTGACACACTGGGTATTCACTAAGCTAAAACAGAGTTAAGAAAAGGATCATGAGTCTGATCATGCAGTAGCCTCAATAATGAGCAGTCCTGGACATCTTTCAGCTGCTGGAAATGACACACAGTGCAAGATGACAGCGAGGAAACCACTTTCTAAATAAAAACATCCAATACAGATGCTGTAGAGGTAATGTCAAAGATTAAGGGAAGTAGACACTGGTGGTCAAAGCTGGAGGAGTGGAAGTGACCAAGCGACCTTGGTGCCAGGCTCTGCTCTTTCCTAATTTGTGGGTGCACCAGAGCCTCCTAATCACAACCTAAGTGACAACAAACAACTGACAGTAGAAGACATCCCAAACCTTAAAGAGGAACAGATGAGGCAGATCCCACAGGAAGATGAGACATGACTTAAGACAGCAGAATAACTCAGAAAGGGGTGAGGACATTTTCTTACTAACACAAGGGAATGGAATGGTTTTATTCCACTTTGCTCATGCACCCCAAAATTACTTTTTTCATGTCTGTCTCTCAGGGTAGCATCAAGATAAGTGCAGAAGAGAAAAAACAAAGGAAAGAACTTCTGAAATTCTTATTTTATCTTACATGAAGCATAGAAGAAAATAGTGAAAAACAACCAAGCACACATTCTGACAGCAAAAGCAGAGAGAATATTTAATGAATGGGGACACTGCAAAGGAAAGCCCTTATTGTCTAAATAAAAAGAGACTATTTAAATTATTCCTTGGCAAAATAGGGTAACTTGCATTTTACCATGACAAAAAAATAATAGAACTAAAAATATACAATGACTTAGTACTGTGATCTTTGCATTTAAAATTAACCTCTTCAGGATCAAGAGTAAAAAGACTGGATTACGACCAGGTCTTCAGCACAAGGTAGCAAGAGCTGTTCTTCCTGATGTAGCTATTCTCTACCACAACTATTATTAGCATAATGTGATTCCATGATTCTGTGATATGTTTGTGACAGCCAGCATGCACACTGACTCCAGTATAGCACCACCACCTAGATCCAGACATAGAGATGTAGAATTAAGTATTAGTTTTAAGTGGGTTTTAAACAAATAGAGCAGAGGTTTAGATTAGATGTTAGGAAGAAATTCCTTACTGTGAGGGTGGTGAGACACTGGAACAGGTCGCCCAGAGAAGCTGTAGCCGCCCCATCCCTGGAAGGGTTCAATACCAGGCTGGATGGGGCTCTGAAAATCCTGGTCTAGTGGAAGGTGTCCCTGCCCATGGCAGGGGGGTTGGAACCAGATGATCTTCAGGAATTCTTTCAATACAAACCATTCTATGATTTTATCATTCTATGATTATTTAATAGAAAGGGTTGCTACAAGAATGCTTTTCTCTTTGTCAATTCAAGATAAACTAAAGCCTTTGAAGGAGTTTTAAACATATTTTGAAAAAAACCCAAAAAACCTCAAACTAATAAAAGCCAAAGATTCATAAATGTTCTTCCTCTGTATCCCTTAAAAAGTCCAAGCTACAACACTATTTACAAGATAGATATAACTTAGTCCCAGCTTAGTCCTAACTGTGAACCTCAGATTCGGTGACAGGCACAAAGTTTCAGTAAAAGAGAGGAAGGAGTCGTGTTTTCTTTTCTGGACTCTCATCACATATCCATTTATCAGTACATAAGAATTTTCCATGAGAATATTTCTGCAAACAATTCTTTATGAGAAGCTAAATTCACATGTATTCTCACAATGTATAGGAACAAGTTAGGTGGCTGCAAGAGAAAAAGATGATTCTGAATAAAGTTTCTCTCTGAAAATGAAAGCAAAAAAGTAGCATTTAAAGTGCCACAGAATCTAAGGCCCAAAAAAGTTATTTTTCACTGGAGTCAGAAACCTGTAATTTCATGGAACATATTTAAATGCAGAAATTTGAAAGCTACCGAAAATGCTCTAATTGAAGAGCATCTTGGACTTACTACTGTCAAATCAGGATTCTTAAAAACAATTTCTGCCACCAAAATACCTCCCCTCTAATTTCTGGCAGTATGAATTTGGAGTAAGGCTGAGAGTTCTTGCCATGTACAGTAAGACAGTGCGGAGGTTTAATTTTGCAGTTCAGATAGGTACATACATACATTTGCAAGGTTGTTCTTTTTAAATTACTAAATATAGCCTTTTACTTCTGTGAGGAATATTTATGAGGTCCTTGACCTCAACTAATTTACTACTGCACAGAAGGAAAAATATGAAATATTTTTTGCATTTGGAAGCATCACTTGCATATATTCCCCTCTTTCACTTCCCTTAGGAAGTACACAGTTCCTCACAGGATTTTGTAGTCAGGAATATGTGAATATGTGCTCTATTGAGTTGTAAGTGGTAAGCCCAACAAATGAAAAACCTATTGTCTGATTTACCTTTATCTTCAGCTCATCTGTAAATCTGAAGTCTTCAGAGAACATGAAACTCAAGAAGCCATCACGCATTAAGAAGTACAGTAGAAGTAAAAATTGCATTTTTAACATAATAAGCCTGTCTCCAAAACTGGTCTGTCACATGGACCATCTGCACTGATGGTCCTTCTCTGTTTTCAGGGATGTTGCAGGCAGATCACAGATATTGAAAAACTTTAAAGTACTGAAGCAATAGAGGAGGGTCTGGACCAGTATTTTAAGCCATTCCTGAAATGGCATCTCTAGATCACATCCCTGTCTTTCATTTTCTTATCTTTTAGTGGATTCTAGTTTCTGAAATTGTCTCATCATGATGAATGCAACTATAAATGGTGCAAGTGGCTGTGCTGCCTACGATGTTTGTAGCAGTCCATTGGTAAATGTTCATAAAAATGGGAACCCAAACATTACACCAGTTTTTGGAGTACCATTAATTTGTCTCAAAATAGAAATCATAAATTCCTAAGTAAAACTGGTAAATAAAACAGCAAGTCTTAGGGGAAGCAAACTATCCTCCTTAAACTAAGATAATATTATTAACATTTTTTTGCCCCCTGTAATGTGTGTATGGTCCCACCTGGGACTACAACGCATTAAGCAGGAATTCTATATGTATATGCCATACATAAATTCAGCCTAAAAGGTGAAAACAGAGATCTTCTTCATTATTGGTAGTCCTACATTACCACTCCTTTTGCATCCATTCCCTATGCACCAAAAGCAATTTGTTTTTCAACAGCAAGGGCCATTCATGTGTCAGTTCTTCCTTCTCATTTTTGTTTTTTTTTTTTTCTTTCAGGAATGAGCTGTAATTACTTTCCAAGGCTGTCATCCTTAACAAACTACATTTTAAAGAAAAAAGCAGACCAATTTTTTTTTTAAAAAAACTAGACTGCTTTCTTTTTTTTCAGACAACATCTCTTCAGGACTCACTGGGACAATTGCTTTAATAAAATTCTTTCATTAATAATGATTTCATTAATCTATTCCTCTATGTGTCCTAATCCTCAACCTACCTGTTGTTCCTACTTACTTTCCTATCATTACCTTAGATACAAACTCCTGGGGGATTGGATTTTTTTCTTACTATGCACACAGAGCACTCAGCCTAATACTATTTCAATGGGGAAAAAAGCCCAAAGAAAAGTGCTACTCAAGGAAAGCACAGCAAGTAATATGCATAGAAGTAGTTAGGTCAAAGTTTCACAATACAGCAGAAGACATTATTTCAAAAATACTTATAATTCAAAGAAGCTCTGCAGTTTTACTGATACAATTTTTAAATTCCAACTTGCAAAGAAAATCATGCAGTTGACAAGTTTTAGAAAGTTTCTTTGCTTGCTCTGAAGTAGAGCTTAGAGTGATATTCAGTAACTACTTATAAATGAATTACATTACATTCTGGCTTATGTTTAAATATGAAATGGCCAAGTTTTATCCGAACAGCACAGTAAAAAGATGGGGGTTGTTTCTGCTGCATTTTTTATGATTCTTCCAGTTTTAGTGATTCTAGACTTCTCTACACAAAGTACAGTAATTTCACGAATACAAGCCGCAGCAATTTGACAAAAATTTTGGTGGAAACCCGGAAGTGCGGCTAATAGTCGGGGGTGGCTAATATGTGAATAATTTTCTGACATTTACAACCCAAGACGTGCCAGCCAGGGCGCCGAGCCAAGCACCTGCCAGTAAAAGCCGGCACTCCGCGATTGTTACAGTGTTACCGTGTTGCCCTGGCTCCCTGCAGGCAGCACGGGGGGCGGGGAGAGAGGCGGGAGAGCTCTCTTTCCTCCTCTGCCGCAGCCCAGGGGAGGACGCGGGGGGGCCGCCGCCGTTGCCGCGTCCCGGGGAGCCGACGGGGGGGGGGCGCCGCCGTTGCCGCGTCTCGGGGAGCCGACGGGAGCCCCGCACAGCCATTGCCGCGGCTCGGGGAGGAGGCGGGGTGCTTTGTCCGCGCCCGCTGCCGGCGCCACGGGCGCGGGAAAGCTCCGTCCCCGCCCGCCACCGCTGCTGTAGGAGCGGGGGAAACTCCGTCCCTGCCTGCCACCGCGGGGCAGCGCCGACCCGGGGTGACCGAGCCCAGTGGCAGCGGCGGCCGGCCCCGAGCGGCAGCACCGGACTGGGCCACCTGGCCCCGTCAGCGGCCCCTAGCGGGCCGAGCCTGCACAGCCTTAGCTCAGCCAGTAAACCCCGCCCTCCCGCGGTTCTGTTACTAGTTGCACGCGGGTCCTCGCTGTGAACGACAGAGCAGCTTATATTCGGGTGCGGCTTATTTATGGACAAAAACCAAAATATTTGCCAACACCCAGAGATGCGGCTTATACTCAGTGCGGCTTGTATTCGTGAATTTACTGTAAGTTCATACTATTTCATGGCTTGCATCTTTATTCTGTGAACTGACTAAACCCAAATTCCTAGGCATTGTTCAAAATTAAAATCTAGATACTATTACAATGCTTAGCCCTTAGTCTATCTGCTTGCTTTAGACTCATAAATGTAATTTTGTGTTAGCTTTAAGCAAAGAATCTGTCATGCTACCTCACTGAATTAGTAAGATTATAGTGAGTTTGGATTTCTTCTATGAAGTCATAAAGACTACAAGATAAGAAAAAACCCCACGTTTCGAGACTTAACTCTATGTAATAGAAGTGTAATATAAAAGATTACTGTTGTATTTCATTTAAATGTGTCTGTGTTTATAGATTCTGTATTTTAACAGAACTGAGAAACTACACAGGTCTCTACAGGTGTTCTGCAATGTAAGTGAAAATGGACTTGCATTTTAATACATACTTTTTGACATTTCTTACATATTTTCTAATAGCTTATTTTCAAACATTTATTCTGTAGACTTTTCTACAAGAAAAAAACCTACCTTTGCTTTAAATGTGCATCAATAATAAGTGAAGTCATCTTCAAGTAAGAAAAGTTTGATCTGACACCACTGGAAGAATGAACATTTATTCCTCCTTCTACTTTAAAAGTAGCACAAAGACATTTCAGATAATATGCTCTCTCAAACAGTACCCAGTAAAAAATATGTATTTAATTTTCCAGAAGTTCCAAAGTTATTAATTATATTTACAAAAAAAAAGTTGTTCTCAGTTAATTTTGAAGGGTAGCTTATCTGAGCCAAGACACGTTTTTGTGTATTTTACTTTTCTCTCTATGGGACATGAATAATTTTCATGTTGCCATTTCAATAAAATAATTCCCTGCCTGCTGTAGTTATGTCATTTGTTCACATAGTATATTATCCTGCAGCAGCCCTGATGAGTAGTTAATGAAATTATTTATTTCCACTGGATTAGGTAGTTGTCAAAATGGAATGTCACAGATTGATCTACAGCTGACATACACCTGATTCAGTTAATTGACGTGAAACAACACAAGTGAATGGAACCATGAGAAATTTGCCAAGTTACAGATAGTTGGGAACACACATAAGAGAAAGCAGATTATTACTTACATAGAAATTAATGATGATAAGAGTACATTGATTAATTACCATAAAATTAATTTACCATAAAAATTGCCATACAATAGGAAGTAGTGCCAGGAAAGAATAAAAAATTATTATATCAAAGAAAGTTCAGAGTTAGCAGTGCTACAAACATCAAGTACTAGAAGACAATGCATGAATGAGACCACAGAAAGTAATGTCTCAGACTCAGAAGCTGTCTCTGAGATATCATGATGGCAGACAATTACCAGCTGAGGGCTGGCTGGAGGCAAAGCTTTACCCAGCTTGTCAAGCCACTGTCAGCCTGTGTTTAGAGTGACTCAGCAGAGAGACCTGGACATTTAATATGGTCTGGAAGCTAGGGAGGTGTGCTCAACAGATTGCTGTGGCAATCTCCTGTGAGAATGTTCTCAATTTCTGAAACCTGACACACTGCTCCATCCCAGCTTCCATTCTGTCTAGGGACTTGAAAAGAAAAAAGCTGAGTCTTTATTATTTCTCAGTTTTGTATGTTACACTTGGTGAAACCATTAATTATTATTTTTTTTAAATCTCAACATCCCTCACTGTCCAACTCCCTCTCAATGTACAATGTAAAATAAACAACTATAACCAACTACATGTGCCTAGAGTTTCTCTGACCAAAATCACATTTTTAAAATCTGAAATTTCCCTTTTCTTTCACGTAACAAATGTCACACTTAGTCTGCATTCTTTTAAAAGTAAACAGCATACAAACAACACCAACTTCTTAATAAACTAGAATACAATCAACCACAGCTTTAAATGTCCTGATTTTTGACATACAAACCTATATCATGACCAACTACTGTGTGACTCATAGCAGTCTTGACAAAAAACATGAAATAGAATTGATAGCTTTACAAGCCTCTCAGTAAAATAAAATCACTTATTGAAGTGGCCACTTCATATAACATCATTTTCATCACTGCAGATAATATCAGTGAAGACAATTCATTCACTTTCTACATCTGGTTCTCACTTAAAAGTTGAAGTGATAAAAGACATAGTGCATTCTGCCTGAAAGTTAAAAACAGATGCCCTCACAACTACTAAAATACTGCATTTTAAAATGCCCATTGTTCTCTTGAGCTTTAAAGTTTATTATCACTCATAACTTACCAATTGTTAAGAAAAATTGTACATGTAGGCAGTTATGACAAAGACATCTTAGGAAAATATCAGATACTTAACTGAAACAACACAACAGGACCATTACATTCATAGTGTAAATGTACTGCTTGTATATTTATAGTCAAAGTATGTGAACTCATAATGCAGCATGTCAATTCCTTAATGTAGACTCATATGCGATTCATGAAAAAGGTAGAGAGAAAATATTGTGATTTTAAATGAAGCTTAGTGTATTCAAGATGTCTACAAGGAATGGTAGAAGTAAATTGGTAGCAGAATCAAATGCCTATAGAGCAAAATTATCCATCTATGTTGCATTAGATCTTTTCACAGGTATACTATGATTTGTTCTACTTCCCTCTGAAAAACATATAAAAACATGTTAAAAATATCTATTTTTATGTTAGTTTTCATGTTCTATCCTTCTCATGAGATAGATATGGATTTCAGAGTCCATTCTAGTCATCTAGAAAATTATTCCTAATATTAAGTGAGGAATAATACAGCAGCTTTTTATCTGTCTTATTCTATACCTGGGTAAATATCACAAACAGGCCCTGGGGAGTGTCCCATGGTATTATCTACACCATCATGTGGTGACAGGGCAGGCTGAAGGGTCTGGATTGCAAGGCAGTCATTCAGGATGTCCTGGCCAATCTCTGAGCTTGATCGCAACTGAAAAACAAGAGAGGAAAAAGGAGAAATTATAATGAAAGATGGATAGGAACAAAAGAAAGGAAGTAACCATAAAAATCTTAATGTTGAGATTAGAGAAAGAAATGGAGCACAACCAGAAATTTTTCTTTTAAAGCCTCATTAATACCATCTTTTCATTCTAGCAGGCACTTTTTGAATCCAAGGAAGAAAACATTTCCAGATGCTTAACAAGACTACTTAGGACAAGGACTACTTGTACAGGTAGGATCTTGGACAGAAGAACTTCGGTGTGCTCTTTTGTCACACGCTGCAAAAGAGAGGAGTGGCCTAGTTAATAGGTATTGGAGATTTATCAGATGTCTGATATTGCTTATATCAGAGGGGTACTATAATGAATACAAATACTTTCATGCTGGTTTAGTGCCATGAACTGCCTCACCACAGGACCAGAAGAGCAAAGGTGGAAATGAGGGAATGGGAACAAGCAGCCAGGAGAGGTAATACACATGCAAGTCAGGATAGAAATGGGACCACTTCATATGGACTAAAGTTGTCTTGAGACCCGATTCTTAAACGGGCTAGAACTACATTTGTTTCATATTACAGCAGAATTGTGAGTACTCTGCCACTGCCAGTCATCCTAGCTACATGTGTGGCCACTTGCCAGGTACCTGATCCATCACCAGCAAGTCTGTTAATCTGGCTGATCACCAGAAAATTCACTCTACAAACAACTAACAAACAAATTCATAACAAGAATTTTCCTTTGGATGAAACTGGACGGAGTGTCTCAGTATGAGGCTGCAATAAAATACAGTAACAACTACAATTTAAAAAAAAATCCCAACACCAAATTAGGGAAAAGGGAGAGAGGGCAGATGAAGAAATAAGAGTAAGAGGACATGATTCTGAACCATAAAAAGACCCATTGCTACAAGATGACCCTTGTGCCACAAAATGCTGATAAACACTCCAATTACTTTTGGCAATATGCATGGCTGTAAAATCATGGCAACTGAGAGGAGAGTGGTCTTACCACAGGCGCCTGACGCTGTAGCTGGAGATACTACACAGCCTGTGATACCTATGCACACACTCTGTGTGCTGGAGATTCCTTCTCCTAAAAACTTAGCCAGTCATTATTAAGCCCAAAGTTACACTACCTCTGTGAGGTAGCATTTGTTATTCTAAAATTGTAGGAAGGGGGAGAATGGATGGGAAAGAGGGAGAAGGGAATAAATACTCTGACAAATTATTTTGTTTACTATCCATATTTGAAATCTCTTAAGCACAAACAAAGCTTCTTCCACTTTGGCACACGTCATCGTCTGCTATTATCCAGTAATCATGGTAGGTTTGCTGCTATCACTAGTAACACTTCCTTTTCCTGAAACTCAGTGCTTCTGATATTAATTGTCAAATATGTCCTCATTCTTCTCCTTACAGTTACATTATTAATAAGCCTTATGTGAATTTAAATTTCTATGGAAACTAAAGTGAATATAATATGAAAGATCTGACTTCTATGAAACAATCAGTATTCTATCATACAGAACACACAATCACAGAAGTTGCCTGTGTAAAGTTGTCTCAGTATTCTTTTTAAGAAACAGATCAGTTTTCTGTATCAGATGGTACTCACAGATAAAACAGTGAGAAAAACAAGAAAAGGAGAGCTAAGTATTTACACATTAGTTACAAATATTAAGTAATTCTTGTAAAACAGAATAGGCAACCACCTATTTCACAGATTTTTCTGATTTGCACTTGCTTTTACAAATGCTATGATATTTAGAACAAATATCTGTGCTGGCATAAATTTTCTGGCTTTTCAAAACTTATAAAAAAACCTAGGATCATCAACAGAAAAACAAAAATAGAGAAAGAAATACTGTGAGACAGCTGGGATCTGACATCTGAGGATAGCTCTATTTCATGCATTGGCTATTGTTGATTAGTATTTAAACTCATAAGAACTAGAAATACAAACACAAGGGCTATAAACTTACACATGCACACATAGGTGTAAATATATGTATCACAAGATGTAATATATTAGAAAACCGTGTAATTTTAGAATTACAAGGTATGTATTTAATGTACATATGATGAAATACCCTGAGCAAGAGGTGGGAACTCCACTGACTTGTGCACCAGCAGATGCACACTGCTAATTCAAATTTCCATTAAAAATACTACCACATATAAACTATGTAAATTCTCCCCAGATAACAGATGCTGGGAGTAACTTTATTGTCCCCTATTGCAAGGAATGCCTGTAATTTGCTCTTTAAGAGTAATTATTGTGGTACCATTGGAAAAAGGAGAGCAAGGGCTAGGGGAGCCTTCCCTACTCTACTCCTTGAGGAGCAGGACCAGAAATGGGTAAGTTTCCTTCGGCAGAGCCAGCCATTAAATAACAGCTGTTTCCCAAACTAGTCACAACTACAAAACTCCATTACTCTCTTGACACAGGCAGTAACAATGCTTTCTGTAGTTATTGGTACTCCTTCCTCCACTATTTAAAGCTCGTTTTCCTAATGTTTTCCCAGATCTTTTCTCTGTAAGGAGGCATAAACTGTGGCATTTTTGGAACAAAATAGAGGGCAAAACACAGATTCTGGTTCAAACACAATTGATAAAGGCATTTTCTTTTTCCTGTAAAGATATTGAGGGTTAAAGACCCACTCTATCTCAGTTACATATTTTTACATATTTCATTGAAAACTTGTAATTAAAATTTTTAACTGAAAGCATTGTCTTGCATTTTGACAAATGCAGGGAAATCAGGACTACGATTCTTCTTTAGTATGTCAAGAAACACAGAATAGATAATGAAAAGACAAAAGACCTTAAAGCAAAATCCACGAACCATTCACTGCAATTGTAGAATTTTATCTTCAGTTAAAAAAGCTATAAAGGAGAAATAATTGACCAGCTATAACTGCTGCCATCCATTTCTTGCTCTGCTCTAACAACACTGTATTTCTTTTCCAGCCTGGACTGTCAACTTACCATACAAGTGCAAAAGGAAGCTGAGACTCTCACTGACTTCTGTAAGAATTGTATCCTAGCACAGATTTCCCAGCATTGTGACTGAAATACGTCACTTCCCCATTATCATCTTGCTTCTCTCATGATCACTCAGCCGAGTACCAGTACAATCATGCTGGGACTGAAAACTCAGCAATCTGATTTTAGGAGCTGTATGGTTATAAAGTTACGTCACTGAGTGGCGAAATCAAAAACTGACAAGTCTGCCTTGCTGAGCACAGCCATTTTCTGTGTGCTGTAATGTAACCTAAACTTATGGCTGACCAAAGTGCAAGCTAACAATCAATTGCTCTACTCACTTAAAACTCCCCTGTATTTGATATTTGTTCCAAATAGTAGTTTTTGAATTTAATAGCTCAATTTTATAGTAAGACTTGTGAAGTTTTGTATTTGGAAATACAGAAGCATTTCCACTTTCACAATGTGGCAGTTTTTTACAATATACAAAACAAATAATTTTTCAGTTATGGTTTACGACTGTTTTACTTCAGTGACAAACAGCTAATATTTATCACCTTTCAGAAAAATGGATGGAAATGCTACTCCTATACATTTTGTATATGAATAAGTAACTACCCAAATTAAATGAAACAAGCAGAAATAATTAGAAGGGAGCAAGATTCTTATTTCTCAGTTTTCAATTTAATTATATTTGAGTTCAAAAGCAGAGGCATGCTGTTGATTTGATGCAAGACATAATCCCAGAGAAAATGTCTCCTTACAAGAAAAGAATTTTTTCTTCCAGTTTTGTTTCACCAATGTGTATTCTATCTGAGATTTGCACATTTTTGTACCACCTGGCTAGTTTCTTCAGCACTGCTTTCTGTACAAAACTCAGACACCACCAAGGAAAACATATGATAGGTGTGTTTATGAATACACTTTTAAGAAAAGAAGTAGCATAGCTTGAGAAATCCTAAACCACACTAAATAGTTCAGTAACTTCAAAACCTGCCTGCATGTATTCAGATTAACTTGATTAATTCTTCAGGAAATCTAGACTGCTTCTGTCATTCAAACATGTCCATTATGTAGTTGAATCATAATATTCTAAATCTTGCTTATATAAATGTGTACTTAATATATATGCATACTGTGCATCTGGTAAAGTATTTACACATGTAAGTGAGACATTAGTTATAGCCTATTTATTTTTATGCAGGTCAGATATGTATCTACCATGTCTAAAACCAGAAAAAACCCCAATCCATAAATACTGGTATGTTTCATTGACAGGAATATTTTTCTGGAGATGTGTTTTTGTTTTGTGTATAAAGACAAGGTGGAATTTCTGCTATTCACACAGTCTGTATATTAAGTTTATTAATGTCAAGTATAGAGTAAGTCAGTAGTTCTCACTCATTTCCATTGTCTGCAATTTAAGCTGGCATTGAGAGAGCAAAGCATGACCTGTCTATGCAGAGCCACATATTTACTGTACTAGCTTTTCTGAAGGAGTACCCAGAATTTAATATTTACTTGTACAGTTAGAGGAAAAGAATGTCCTGTTAGTATCATGACATTGGGAGTACACAGATGTCACCACCAGAAAATTTTAAGTTCACTATGAAGCAATGCTGTAAGACAGTATTTACTCACATTCTGCTTTTTCTTCCGAGATACAGCTCATCCTTTTACTCACAAAGATCAGCTTCAAGGTCCAGCACTTTTTTGCACAGTACTAAACCTTTCTGACAGACAATGACACAGAATCAATAAAAATTGTCCTAATTCTTGCCTCTGGAGGCTACATACATCTTGGGGCAAAGAAGCAATGCCCTTTGTTTTCAGTGAGTCTTCCGTGCAGGACTTCCAGAGAGAAATGTTCTGCTAATTGTCTACCACAGCTTTCAGGTATGCTTCTGTGTATGTGTGTGTTTGTGTGCTACTTTTCCCTGCTTTTAGATCCTATTTCAACTAAGCACTTGGCCAGAAAAACAATAAAAGTCAAGTTAAACTAGCCTACCTGCACAGTAGCTATGTTAGGTTCTATGCAAGAAATAGTTATTTTTGTTACTCTCAAAGTTTTACTGTATTGAACATTTGAGTTCAATATAAAAATTTCCATCTTCATGTCCTAGCATAGATCAGGAAAACATATCAAAAATGTTTTTCAATGTTTTGCATGAAAAATCAAAAGGACCTGAAACCTACACAATTACATAACTTTGGCAAATTTCAAGTCAAGGAGAAATTCTGATTTTAAAGCAATATTACAAGAGGAAAACACTGGTACATTAAGATTGATAACATTAAAATTAAGTCTGTTTTTATTATATATAGAAAATAGAGTTTTCTTTTTATTGTGATTACTCTAATTTGAGGAATAGCATCATTAAAACGATACAGACCTCTTTAAGGGGAAAAATTGCAGCTGGTATGGATCTGAAAGGATTTTGAATTAAAAAAACCAAAACCAAACAACCTGAGAACCTTACTTTAAAGAAGGGAAGTACAGTTTGAGTGAGTGCACTAGTCTTTTTCTAAAATAAACAAAAGAACCACAGTTCTGTTGAAAATTATTATTTTGCACTACACGACTAGAAAGCACTCATACAGATATTTGAAAACACACACACACACACACACACACTCTCACACATACTCACATACGTATATTACCTCTCTTCCTGTCCCACATTATGCTGTATCAAATCTGAAATGTTATATAAAGTATACCTATGACCCTTTCTATTTCATCCTCTTCTTCAGGCAGTTCCAAGAGGCTTGTAGCTGATTTTTGTGTGAACACTAGTCTAATAGCTGACCTGTTCAATTCAAAAAGCCGGAAAAAACCTACTGTTTTACGCCAGACTGATTTGGGGATATAGCTCTTTTATGATATTGCTAAGCTTCAGTTTTTCCAAGTAAATGCAGCCTGACAAAGAAAACACTTGTACTGCAGAATTATTTGCTTTCCCTTTCTGAAAATACATCTGTTTGGCAAATTTTCACTTCATGAGAGGAAAAATGTGTAAAATAAACACATACTTATCCACCAGGTGCTTCATTTAGCACAAACATATTTTTCTTCGTATTACAGATTACCAAAAATTGTCATGGTAATCTGGAGATAATGTCAACAATTGTTAGTATACAGAAAGAGGTTTTCAGATTTTGTGGTTTTTTTTTTCTTTAACTGCAGCATCCTCTGTATTACACTGGACTTCACTTTAAATATTTGATTCTTTATCTCCACCGGAACCTAAATGCAAGGATGTACCAGTTCATACATGAAAATACTTTCTTCAAAATAATATCTTGAATAGAGTTTAGGACTAGAACTGAAAAACTCTACCACTCTACTATCAAGAGGTCAAAATTATTAGCCTTCAGGCATACAACTTTTACTTTTCAAAACTTCCTCAGGACAACCCTGTACATTTTCATTCACATTTCAGTCTGTGTTTAGTGTGCTACATGGTGTGATACTGACATCAGCCAGACAGGAATTTTCTAACACACTTTTGACTGTTGGACAGCAGGCATTCTTTAGTGCCATGTGCTGGTCACTCGGGAGATCGTTCTTCCAGCTGAGCGTCCTGAGCATCACTTAAACACAGTGTTTATCATACATGCCAATCACACATTCTTTAGCTATCCCAACTTACTAGATGTATATCTACTACTTTATTTTACATAGTTGCACCCCTTATCAGAAGTCCTTGTAGGTTCTTTGGGGTGTTCTTTGGTGTGTCCTTTTTATGTGGCTCGAGCCCAGCTTTTGTGTAAGTGCAATATCATTGTTTTGCGTAACTTCTGCTTTGTCAGTGGAGCTGAGCTGGCATCCTGCTTGCATTTTGTGTGGCTTCTGTTTGCCTACATTATATCTTTCATCTATTTCTCCAAGGCTGTGCTGTTTTATTCTCCTTATCAGAGTGAAATGATGTTCTGTTCTATTGTCTTTATCAGGCGAGACAATGATGTGAAGTGCTGGCTAGGCTGGCACTGCTAACTTTCCAAGTTTCTACTGCCTCTGACTTACTGTGGGGCATTTCTGTGTCAGGTTAGATTTTTTGTTGCTGTTCCATAATTCATCTCACAGAGCAGTCTCACAAACAGCTGTGCCAGAGAAACGGCAGAGCTCTGCATCACAGGGAGGAAACAAATGGGTAGATGAAGGTCATCCTCAAATGAGCACTGCAAGTGAGGCCAATATATGACTGCTTCAGGAGCAGTACTGATGACTCCAAAATCATCACCTGCCAATGCAGCCACCCACACCCATATCCAACAGTGTGAAATCGCAGAGGAGGTCTCAGCCTAGATCAGGAACACTTGTTCAGTACAGTGCTAAAGATCTGAAGAGTACTTGTGTTGGTGTCAGGGTGCTGAAGTGCAACCTCCTGGGCATCCCATGCACAGTTTAAATCTTGCTTGCTCAGACCCTGGCGTTGCTTAAGGAGCATAATGAACAGGACTGTGCATTCAAAGCCCAGACTGAAGTGTGACAGGTTAATGAGAATCATAGAATTATAGAATCACAGAATCATTTAGGTTGAAAAATGATTGGATGATCACCAAGTCCAAGCATACACCCAGCACTGCCAAGTCTACCCACGGACTCTCTTTACCACGCCACCAAAAGAAAGAAGGATTTCTCCTCTATCAAGATCATTTTCATGCATATGCTGTGGCAGGGAAGTGAAGACAAAGAAATAGGGAAAAGGATATTGTTTGATATCAAAAATGGATCTGAAGAATATGAAATGCTATGAGCATGAACTTATAGCTGTTTACAGAATTTTGAGACAATCTGGATTTATTTTTTTTTCTGCCATGGGTGTAAATGTAATGAAGGCGACAGCACTTTTTCTTTCTTTCTTATGCACTTTTCAACATGCTACACTGCCAGAGCTCACAGGAGTATAAGCTCAGGACAGAAACCAAGTGCAGGAAGGAATTAATACACAGAATAACAAATGTTAATCCATAAGTAAAATGAGCCAACAATATATAAAACTGCCACAGATGTCAGAACACCACGAAAACCCTGTCCTTCCCCCTGGTGAACAAAGTTGTAAATGTGACAAAGCATATCCCCCACAGTGCATCTTCCTTGAGAGGCATGCCTTGTGCACCCCACCACAGCACACTCAATGCAGCTGGTGGGGAGTAGGGCAGTCAGCCACAGCCAGTGCTACACTGCTTTCACAGCCTGTTTTCCTGGGTCTCTCTGACCACACTCAAAAGAACTGGTCATTGCTAGTCTCAAAAGTTTTCCAACAAATCATATGATTAAATTCCTTAATCCCTTTCTGCAAACATGCCTTTCACAAAAAATTGCTGAACGCCATAGTGTCTGATTTATATTTCATTCTGAAGACAGGAAGCAAAGGGATTAAAGTTAGGGATTAAAACACTTACTCCTTACTACATTTTCTTCTGCAGAATAGTTTCTTAGTTGCCATGGGCACTGCTCACTGACCCTGTGGCTATGAATGCACTTCTTTTTGCATTGGTGACATCTTTTAAGTGGACTTCATAGAGAACAAATGAGGGAAAATATCCTTATTTTCAACTGCTCTCAAAGCAAGAATATAGATTTGCTTCTCTTTCAACCCATTCTCTCCTGTTTGCAGTTTAAATAGTGAAATCTGAACTAAGAGTCTGAATAAGGTCACGCAAAAACTGAAAGACACAGAAGCCTTATCTCATATGCTGATATGTTTGCTTCCCATGAGGAAGGTGTTAGCAAACAGAGCAGTTTCTCCAGATTAATATAGTGACATAATGGAGACTGTCACTGGTAATTAGCTTAGTGCCTGGATGACCTTCTGAAAAACCAGATGTGTAATGCCCTAACCCTCCTTGGCTCCCTCCTTCCTCATCAATTAAAAATTCTGAGTTAGAAAAAGAAATTTAAATAATTTCTTTCATGCAAGAAACACAATAAGCACTGCATTTCTTGAGTTGCAAAAAAAACCTTTGTTCAAATATGGAGAAAGAAAGGAAAGAAAAAAACTGGAAACCCATCATGGAATTAACAAACAAAGGATACTAGCTAAAAAAAAATCCCCAGACACTGTTTTGTTCTCCTGTTATTCACAAAATCTAAAGGCTGGTATAAAGTTCTGGTTTTTCTAGAATCTTTAAACAAACTACTAGTTTCATCAGTTGTGTGGTAAAACCAATATGTAGTCACAATAAATAGCCTGTTCTACTGTACTGTGAGGGAATTAAAAAAATGAACCATCAAGAAGTATGTAGCTTTATAAGAGCCAAGAGGTCTGTATTATTCTGCTGAGGGAATAAAATTTTTGCTGACATAACCCACATAATAGAAAGCCAGACAATCTCTCAAAGTTTAATAGAAATTTCCATGTTAACCTTTTGAAAACACCTGTATGTCTTAGTTCCAGCAAACTATTGTTCAATAGGAGAATATCACGTCTTTAGGCAATTGGGTTGTTTCTCGTTTCTTGTTTCATTGTAAGGTGGACAGGTTTATAAGTCATACTACAGGTTGGGCTGAGAAGTGTTTGAGAGCAGCCCTGTGGGAAAGGACTTGGGAGGGATGGTTGACAAAAAATTTAACATGAGCTGGCAGCGGTGGTCACAGCCCAGAAAGCCAAAAACCAGAAACCCAGAAAGCCAAATGTGTGCTGGGCTGCATCCAGAACAGCGTGGGCAGCAGTCTGAAGTAGGAGTGGACATGGCTGAGGTGTCATACTGCCTGCTTCATCTCAGCAG
Source organism: Catharus ustulatus (assembly GCF_009819885.2). Taxonomy (NCBI): domain Eukaryota; kingdom Metazoa; phylum Chordata; class Aves; order Passeriformes; family Turdidae; genus Catharus; species Catharus ustulatus. The sequence goes on from NC_046262.2 coordinate 27,846,911, forward strand.
TGCAGTCTATCACAATTTTTCTTATTGTAATCAGGAAGAGTATTCTGAAAACTTCCTACCACTGCTAGCTGATCAATCTTGGAAGAGCAATAAATGTAATGAGGAGGAAATCATACATAAATAGCACCAGGATTAGAGAAATTCTGATTGCCTTCTGTGCTTTACTCCTGCACAGCAAAATAACACCTGAAAAAACCTCCTTCCAGCCAGATATCACAGGAACAAATGATGGAAGCATCAGGACTGGGAAAATGTTTTGCTAACTTCCCAAAAGTGACTTTTCATCCATTACATTATAACTGAAAAATCTTTATGAAAGAGAAAGATTATCAGGCAGAAATAAATCAGTCTAGAAGCCCTGCACATAACCCTTATCTCCTTCAGTCTCTCCATTCTCTCTATTCCTTAGTGATTTGGTACATACACCCTATAAACTGCAATTTTAAAAATCCCCATCATGTCTAGATAATTTTCAGAAATATCCTTTGGACTGCCTTTCCTGAAGCTATGCCTCTATGATATTTGATTTCTAGCAGAGAGAGTACAAAAATTTTTGTCCCTGGAAAAAAATCAGAAAAATAAATGTAGTTTTTGTGTTAGGCTAAGACTAGGAGTGACCTAGGAGTATCACTGATGCATCTGCTGAGGTGTTAACCTATCTGGTCAGTTGAATCCTTGCATGGGTTCCTCCAGACCCATTTGAATGATCAAAGATGGTACAGGTTTACAGGACAGATAGCTTTTAGAGGCAGTTGTCAGGTAAGCATTCGATACCTCAAAGCTTGTCTAAATAATATATCTGACCCATAAATAATTTTACTACAAAGACCAAAGACATGATCTGGTCACTATTAGAACTGCCAAGGAATCAAAGGCTGGTCAGCTGAATGAGGAAATTATTTGGTATAAATCACCCTTCAATTCAAAGTTCAGACTAAGACTTTTATATACTCTTTAGCTTGTCTTGTTTATGCTAACTGTTCAAATTATCTCTTTCTCTTTTTTTTTCCCCACAAAGATGGAGCTAACTAATTTTATCTTTAATTATTTCACTTTCTTTTAATTAAATAGAAACAATCTTTTAAATCTTTGTCGGTTTTGGTTTTTTTGGAGGACACATAGGCTCAAAGTACTATTACATATGACAACAGTTATTCAATGGTATGGATAAAATTAAGACTATCTAAAAGCATGACCACTGCATTGTTCAGATGATAAGGTCAATGTTATTGAACTGATCTTGTTTTTGCCAAACAGCTGTACAGAATCAGAACAATCTTTTGTTCTTTTAAAATTATCTCGTATCTGTTTGAAAGTGCACTTTATAGAAAAAGAAAACCTTTAAGAAAGGCAAATGACATTGCAAACATTCATGACAAGACCTACAAAGCCAGTGGAGAGTCCATTTCATTTCATTCACAGTGGGAATTGCACTGCAGTATTTGAAAGTGAATTAACTATTTTCTTTAGATTTACAAATACAGAGTTCTTCAGCATGACTGCAGCAGAAGTAGCAAATTACATTTTATGTTACACTTGAAAAGACAACGATCTCATACTTGTACAAGGCTGAGCGCTATCTTACCCAACAAATGGATCTTCATTAAGATCATAATGGTGGTATTGACCTTCTATACAGGCTTCAAACCACTGGGTCTCTCTTGCAAAGAAGGCTGGGGAAGATGGGCCTGTTCACCTTGAGAAGAGATGACTGAGAGGGGACCTCAACAATGCCTGTAAGTCTCTGAAGGGAGGGTGTCAGAGGTGTTAGAGGCTTTTCTCAGCGGTGCCAGGTAATAGGACAAGAGGTATCAGGCAGAAACTGATGTACAGAAAATTGCACCTGAACACAAGGAAGAGCTTCTTCGCTGTGAATGTGACTGAACTCTGGAACAGATTGCCCAGAGAGGCTGTGGAGGCTCCCTCATTGGGGATTGTTTCAGACAATCCTGTGCAATGTGCACTGGGATGCTCAGAGCAGGGAGGTTGGAAAGGACAACCACTGTGATCCCTTCCAACCTGACCCATGCTGCAGTTATGTGTTCTAATAGCACAGGACCTGGATTTTGTTAATGATACGATATGGACATGATAATGAGTAGAATTATATGAATGAGTAGAACAGAACAGCGTTTCACTCTTATCAAGGACAGTAGAACAGAACAGCACAGCCTTGGAGAAATAGATAAAGGCTGTATCTCAGGCAAATAGAACCCATGCAAAATACAAGCAGGATGACAGGCTCAGCTCTGCAAGGCTGACAAAGCAGAAGCAATGCAAAAAAAATGATATTGCACTTACTCAAAAGCAGGGGTCAAGGAACAGGCACCTAAAAAGGACATGGGACATTGAAGACAGACCCTAAGGAACCTATAAGGACTTGATAAGGGGTGAGACTATGTAAAATGAAATAAAATATATACATCCAGCAAGTGGGGGTAGCTAATGAATGAGAGATCATTTTTGTATGATAAACACTGTTTACCCAACACTTGGGCACTCTCCTCTGAGTGACCAGCACACTGCACTAAAGAATCCCTGCTCTCTAATACTCAAAACCATGTTAGAAAGTTTCTATCCAGCTGACTGTGGTATCACAATGTTTCATAATTTCATTTTCATGCTCTTCAATAAAAAGACTTACAAAATAAAAGAGCTATGGGTTCTTGATTTTGAATACAATACCATCAGTTCACAGATGAAAGACATTTGTGCTTTACTGATATCAAAAAACTGTAGCCAACTGAAAATAGGCTTACTTGTCTAGACAATTTACAAAACAACTCTTGTCAATTGTTGTCCTTTCAAAGCTGAAAAGAGAACAAGATTAAAAAGAGAACACATTTTAAAAGTAATTGTAGTTGAGGGGCATATTGTACATTAACATTCCTCTCAGCATCACTTTAATCTCTCATTTTGGGATCTGCCTAGCTTTCTTTCACTGTCTTCCTGGCTTAGAAGAAACCGCATCTATCTTCCCAATGGAAAGATGAAATCTTGGAAGAGTCAGCAATTTTTCCTTTTAAAAATATGATAGTGAACACTGCTTTTCACCCCACCAAAATATTTTAAAATTACAGACTGAATATTATGATGTGTAGAGATTATATCTAAAATGTTTTACTAAACATTTTCAGCTTCTGTTCCCAGATATCTGCATGCTATTTGTGTATATGTTTGCCCTCATTTTTATGAAGAATTTTTCAAATTACACAAAGATGATTTGACTATCTTTACTCTCTCATGGGTCTGCTTTCCTTTGAAGAGTAAATTAAATTTTATTGTACAATCCATTAAATTATTTTTACTAAACGCATTTGTGCTGGGATCTTCTTGGTAGGTAGGATTTCATGTCATTACCCAGTGAGATTTCCAGTTAAATTTATTTAGTGGATAACTAGGGCTTGGGAAGTGAAGGGAAACAGTGGTTGCATTACAGAATTGTAGAAAAGGAATTGTGCCATATATGGTAAGCTATAGATACACATCAACGGAAGTTGCTTAAAATAATTGAGAGATAGAAATGTACATATATGTCATTGCATAATCCCATCTTACAGAGCCAAGGAAAGAGTCAAATCTTTGAAGAAACATCTACAGAATCTGTGAACACTCAATGTCAATATCAGCACAGTACATAAGATTCCACTTCTGTGAATGTACTTCATCCTGTTATTTAAGTCTATGTAACATCAAAGACACATTTGCAGGTACAGTCTTGGAGAGCCAGCAACTTAAGACACCACAATAATGTCACTTGGTATGCAGGGGGAGGTTAAAGGAAGGATTAAAACCAGTCAGGCACGATATATTAAAGGAATTCATGACTAACGGGGTATGACAGCAAAGGGTTTCATTCTTTTCAAAAGAAAAGATCCCTACAGTTTGAAGTATTAGTCCACTGTGCCTTTATCACCTTGGAATTTTTATGGTTATTTTTGATGAATTCACATTTTTGTAATTACCTTTTTGGCATTAAGCCAATTTTCACTTTTAATTAAATCAACAAATAACCCTAATTCTTCATCAAAAGGTTTGCTGTTCTTATTTTTCGTTATTATTACTGTCAGTTAATATTTCAAATAGCAAGCATAATGTTAGTTAGTAATTATAACTTCACAAAGGTCCAGCAACTATCTATGTTGTACCTCATAAACATTATAGCAGTGATTAATAGGAGCTATGATGAAAAATGGTAGAAGAAAAAAATTCCCTTAGGTCGCAACTCAGCTCTTTAGAGATGCACTTATACATGTAAACAGTGGATGACTCATGGACTTGACATCCACAGGGAATCAGAACTGTGAAAATTATTGGAAGCACCTGGAATATGGAAACACAATTTAAAGCTTAATCTCACATACTACCCTCAAAATCCATCCTTCCATCTGAGACTAGCCAGTACTTTGCAATTCTGTGTATTTATCAAAAGGCAGAATTTGAAAACAAGCATTTCTGTTTGCAAAAAATTTTATTTGCCTTGTTGTGTGCCTTTAGGGATTAACAATCACATAGAAAACATAAAGCATTAAATCAGACAGCCTCATTAAGTCAAAGATGAATTTAAGCATATATGAACCACATCTATCTATAATTTGCTCTTTTTTCTAATTCAAAGTCCAAAATCAACCTAAGTACTTGAAGATGCATTGAAACATCTAATATTATAGCACTGATTTCTTTACATAAACTTTACACCAGTCAAGAAAGCAGAAAAATTACCTTTTTCCTGACTTGTTGATCTTTGGAAGAATGGGCTTTCACATGTTTTCTCAGGGAACTTGGATCTGTGTATCGCTTAGTACATCCTGGAATCTCACATGCATAAGGTTTCTAAATCAAAAAAGATAAAGCTACTGTTATATCACAGATCATTTTAACTCAAGAGAATCCTTTTTGAACCTTAGGATGCTGCAAAAACATTACTACTGAACAAAAACACTGTACATTATTACAAGCAGAATGCTTGGCAATTTGTTAGAAAAGGAAAGAATGAAGTAAAGCTTTAAAGAAATCAAACAAAAGGAAAGCTTTAATTTACAGCACCATTCACGATTACCTTTTTTTTTTCTTAGCGGTACAGTAAATATTGCTAGATATACTTACAATTCTTCCACCCTCAGAGCAATCTTTGACTTAACCAGAAATTACAGTCTTTAGTGAATCAGGTAAAGAAACTGCAGTAAAGGCCCAGAAAGACTGTTTAGGATTACAGAAGGACCTGCTTCAGAAAAAGAGAACAAGAAAAAGTGTTAGTTTACTATATTACAAAGAAGGCAAGCAAAAACCCGATCAAGCATTGAATACTGAAGCTCAGAAGTATTACATAAAAAAAAATATAATTATGCATTTGAATGTGAAGTACTGACCAACTCCTTTAGCTCACATTTTCTAATAATACTTCATTTTAGAAAAATGCCTGTAAAATATCCTGTAATATCCTTATAGACTTCTTTAAAAAATGCCCAATAAACTCTAACTCATATAAATATCCCATTTTGCCTGTTCTAATCTGTCTGTCTTTTCTGAAGACTTGTAGGTTCACTAAGTATATTATCTATATACTTAAATATATTTATATTTAGTAAATATATTTTATATATTTAATATATAATAAATATATTTACTAAATATTTATACTTATATGTATTTATATAGTATATTTTATACTAATGCTATATTTACACTAAGTATAAAATGAACATTAGGTCCAACTGTATTCTGAAAGTAGCTATTCAGCAATTTATCCACTTATGTTTTACAAAGAATTGCTGAATACACATTGCACACATTACTAACTTGCCAGCCATAGTATTGACTATTCAAAATGGGTGATTTATTTTTTTAACGGCCATGTAATTCAAATGGCATTATTTTAATTGTATTTTTTGACTTCTACCCTTTGGAAACTCACAAACTCTGAGAAGACTTTGTTTCTGAAACAGGTTTTTAAACAAATCTCATCTGCAACTCGAATTTACAAGAGACAATGTGTTGGCACGAAAATGATTAGGTTTACAAAATTATTCTACCTCTCTTGACTTTCTGGTACATGCCCCAGCCTCAACTTTTCATCAAAGAAAAGCACTGTATATTGCAGGTGGCTTCAGTTTCCCTAAAGATCAACTAAGTGGGAGAAAGCTACTGCCTCTACCTGCAGCAAAGACCATGGAACTGTGCTATGTCTATCAACCAGCCTGGGCCCATCTTCTTGCATATTTGGATTACTGGGAGCAGCTTCCACAGCCTCACCAGGCCGTCCACCCTCCCGTCTCTAAGGTTTTGGGCTACCTGCTGTGACCAAGCTGGAGGAAAGGAGCAGATGGTCTAATGCACAGGGGCTGCAGTGGGATGCTGTGTCCTTACAGTGTCCAAGTGTGTCCTCTGGTGCTTGGCACGGTCGCTGGAGTTGCTGAACGCTTTCTGGCAGCCAGGGTGCTGGCAAAGGTACGGTTTCTCACCCGTATGACTCCTTAAGTGAATCTTGAGATTTTCTAGTCTGGAAAAGGCTTTCTTGCAACCCTCAAACTGCAGAAGAGAAAGAAATTATTTGAAAGGAAAGCCCACACAGTAAACCGCAACAGCGAACACTGAACAGAAGGGTTCCTTCTATGGCTGGGTAGTGCTGCAGGACCTGGTTTCTCAATGTGGGTGCTGCTGCAGGGTTCAAACCATTTAGATTGCAAGAATGTACCTATCCTCGCTGCACAAGGCTGAATTAGGAGAGTATGTCCTGCATTATGCAAACGGCACACTGAGACCCAAGGGGACCAGCCAGCTGAGAGTGCAGCACCTGTCTGGGAAACAGCAGCTGGTTTTCCTCCCTGTAACACACAGAGAGCAAAATGGTCACTGTGAGGCTCTCAAGACCTCTGCTAATATCCCCGTCTCAGCTCCAGACTTCTTTTGATATTACGAACTGAGCCTAACAGAGGCATGTCTCACTACCAGCCAACCTAAAGAGAAACAGCAAAGACATGCAGGGAAATTTCAGTCTGCTCTGCCTTGCTAATGGTGATGCAAAAAGTGAAATGATCTCTGAAATATTTTTTTTACCTTTCTGTCACAGGTAAATGTATGAAGTACTAAAAATAATGTAAGCCTATCAAAATAGGATGTAACTTCTATGGGGAACCAACAATCATGTGGTATAGTACTTCTATACCCAATCAAGTACTGCATCTGTGTGAGAAATCTATGTTTATATGAACAGAAAACAAATTTTTTATCTATCACACTCTCATAGTATACTGCAACCTAAGGGAAACTAAAAGATCCCTTCTATTTGACACCGGCATTTTTATATACGCTTGATTTCAATTAGACTTAAATATTTATGAATATCAGAAGTAAAGGCTTTCTAAAATTCTATCAGTCAAGATCAATTAATCACATTATTCAGCTGCTGCATATCTCTCTATGCAACACCTGAAGTTTCTGATGCATAACAAACTGCTAGTTTGTGGTTCTTGCATGCTTGCAAAAATAATAATTCTGTAGCAGAGATATCAAATGTTTCTAAAGCTAACACAAAAATTTCTACCATTTTACTCCCTATTAATTTTATTCACTTGAAAAGAAATAGACCATTTTTCACCGGTGTCAGAATGACACAACTAAATTTTGTAATATATTAAGCAGTGCATGTATCTTTACCAAAGCACAAGTAGGAAAACTGGTCATAATTAATATGCCTTTCTTATAAATCTGTGACATTTTCCAAAAAGAGAAAAAATTATATCAAATTTGTATCACTTAATTTTAAGCACATCTTTTGGATTATCTCAAAAAAAAACATGTTCAAAGAAAAAAGTATAAAACACATTAATTAAAGTAATTAAAGTATAAAACAAATTTTAACACATAAATTAATTAAAGTATTGCCTATAATTCAGAAGTATTAAGATTAAGAAATTAAAGCTTGATGTAGAGGATGAACCATGCCTGCTACACCATAATTGCAATTTGTCTTTCCTACACAAGCACTTCAGAAAATGTCTCAACCCATGAAACTTTTTTATTTATATTCCATCCCTTTATCCAAAGCAAACCAGTTTTTTTTCAGATTATCTAGTTTTGATCACTGAACATTAACTTATGCTTGTATTAATAGTGTTGCCTTTATGTTTACAGAGCTTTAACATGCATACAAACACATTGTTGCAAGTGTAAAATAGTTTTACTCTTAAGGCCATATTTTTAGAAAATATTACAGGATAAAAAAATTACACCAATATATCTTAAAATTGCCTTGATGAAAGGATCACAATTTTCTAGGAAAAAGTGAAGAGTGGAGACATCATAAAAACATGAGAGTTAAAAAATGATATAATAAATTAATCACAAAAGTGTTACAATTATAGAATAGTTTGGGTTGGAAGGGATCTAAACAATCATTTAGTTCCAACTCCCCTGCCATGAGTAGGTACACCTGCTAGAACAGGTTGCTCAATGCTCCATCCAGCCTTGGCTCAAACACTTCCAGGCATGAGACAACTTCTCTGAGCAACCTGTGCCAGTGCCTCACCACCCTCACAATAACAAATTTATTTCTAACATCTAATATAAATGTACTATTTCAGTTTTAAACCTTCAAAAAATGACTTTCAAGAAGCAAAACAATTCAAGAATACCTCTGTTAAAAATAGAAAGAAATGTACTGATTAGCCTGTCTTATATAGACAAGTTATTATTTTGTAGTAAGATCATGAAATAACAACTATACATTCTAATTACTGTAACTATGCTTTACATAAGAATAACTGCAGTAACTCAAGAAGCCATTAATTTTACAGGGTAAAACTCAACCAATGAACAAGTTGTAGAAGCATGACTCTGTTTTGTTTATTTTACAGCTTACTAAACTTCGAATTTTCAAGTATGCAAATTAATTTAAACATGTAAATGATTGTTTATATGACTGTAAAAGTACTATTAATTTTAAATGGGAAAAAATGTTTAAGTAAGTATTACTGTGTAATATTCATATACAAAATCAAGAATTATTATTTCTGAGGACTTCTGCATTGCTGAGGATAAACTGAAAGAAAAGATAGTTCTCTCTTCCCTCCACAGCTTTAAATTACTGTCTGGCCTATTCACAAGGCAATATATAGTTGTATATTGCTGTAAAGGTCATTCCAGCAAAACGGTCTACAAGCCTGTATTATTGTTAAAAAGACCACATTTACTCAACAGTTAACGAATGTTTCTTCTATAAATTTTAAAGCCTTAGAAATCTCTGATACTTAAGATAAAAGGAATGAAAATACACCCTTTTCAACAACAGAGAACATACACTCTATCCTGATAAATAGATTTTATTGGAAGTATCACAGACAAGACATCATCACTTATGGGGGAAAATAGTCAGGTAGTTGATAGATGTTTTTGAAATGGGACCCGTGGTTTTCTAAGATATTTACTGTTGTAGACACTAAAGTATATGGCATACTTTAGCATTCTGAATCACTTTAATATCCTAAATAGATCCTGATTAAACCAGATTTTCTGCAAGCCCTATGTGAAATTAATTGTGCAATGTTTTCCTAAACTGCAATACAGAAATCAGTTACTGAGCTTTTATTTTTACTGCTACATGCAAATTGAAACCATTTAAGCAGTTCATACAGTTCATACAGTTCATTCTGCATGTCCTAAAGTTCCTTTTTAAAATACCATGTTTACTTTCTAAAATCCATGTTTACTTTCTCCTTTTATAAGGACAATTATGAAAGCAAGAAACAATAAATTTACAGGGAAAGATAATACAAGTCAACAGAAAGGAAAAGCAGTCTTATGATTTTAAAACATTGGTGTTCTCATGAGTGCCCTGTTCATCCTTGTTTACACAGAGATGATGTTCAGCATACCAGGCAACCCTCCTGCAAAATTACAATGTTATTTCATAGGTTATATTAAAAAAAATCTGTGCAAGGTGCACAGCCCTGCTAGATGCACCATGAATGAGCCCTGACTGGAATTTACTACGAAATCTATTTAGACTCCTGAACTATAGAAGAGCATGGCAATACCTGTGTGAATACTTCAGTATCAGTAGTAGATAGTCAGTGACTAAGTGACTAAGAAATTACCCAGTTTTCTTTGCAAAAGGAACTGTTCTGAGTATCTCAGATGATCACTAGTATAGCAAGGATTGAAGTACTTGATCTGGCAGACATCTGTCTGAGCTTTGATCCATTCACTGAAAAGTATGTAGTCTTCATATAAAAGTCAAACACAGCCAGCCTAGCTTCTTCTTAATCCAGTATCTTAATATTACCTGGTATTAAATATATTCATGTTTTCCTATCTGCATTGGCTTTGCTTCAGCACCCAGGCAGTGTATTTTCTTTTGTCTCTAAGCTTACTGGGAGAGGGTTGGTTTCCTTTTTTAAATTTGACTTTGCTAAACATTAGCCTCCTATAGCCATTAAATTGCAGCAGCTGGCTTTCTGTGCACATTGTCCACACAAAATCTCAATAACAAACATAGATACTTCAGGGACAAAATATATTTTTTCTTCAATAAAACAGAATATATGTCTCAGGCAAGAAGCAAAAGAGACTGAGAGCCCCTCAAAAGACTCTGATATAGGGAAACACATGAGATATTTCAAATGACCTCAGAAAGTTAGATATGGCATGTGCTTGATAGAAAGGTGAAAAACTCTTCAAATCTCTGCCAATCTGACTTGGGGGAAACCAACCCAACCCTAAGTACACCCAGAGGATGTATTAACCAAGTGGTTCAAATGCGTGCCCAGAGTTGCAAAATATCAGCTCATTTGGCTTAGCAACCCAATCAGTCATGGGGAACATTTCATGATGCAAAATGAGGAGAAAAACGTGCACCCAGAAACTACGATACAGATCAGAGGGGAGAAATTCCTCACTGATTTTAAAGGGCCAACAAGATAAGAAACTTTACCCTGGCAAAAATACTTTCCATGAAAACCAAAAGAAAATAATCAACATATTTACCTTCCATGCCTTTTCTTTTCATTAAGCACAATAGATGCTAGAGTGGTCCAAGGATACATGGCATCATAACAGTGGGACTGTGCTTTCCCATTGCAACCACACAGGTAAGAAAACCAGCAGTTTCACAGATGCACAGCTCAAAGCAGACCTAGCTCTTTTTATTGGCCAGTCAATGCATGGCAAATGCACATTAATCTATGACTAATTGCACGCAACCACGTAGACACAAACTGCTGCAAAAACTTCTCACACAATATGATTTGGTTCCCTTCTGACCACCTCTGCATTCACCTGGGATACAAAATACATGATCAATATTTCAGTGGTAGACTTATCAATGTTAGATATTCAGGTAACATGAATCAAACTCCCTTTTTCACTTATTCCAGGATTATCCTAGCCTTCTTTAAGTCATAGCATTTTACAGAAGGTTTTGGTTACAGCTGGTAAGATTAAATTCTCAGTCTTTTTTCTAAGTATAATTTCTCATATTGTAATTATAAGCTATATGCCTTCATTTCTGCTTACATTTCTTGGCATTTGGCTGATTTACAATGTACCTTTTTGTAATGCAATAATCCAGCAAAATCAATGACATCACCTCTGTCAATGGGATATTCTCAGTATCTGCAGCTCTACTAGTCCCTGTTAAAAGTACAAAGTTAGTTTAACTACTTAGGACCACTATTCTGAGAACAAATGAAGCACTCTTCTCTAGTATGTGCCCTTCTAAAGAAATTTGATACAAAAAACTTAAAATCATGGAACTATGGAATCTTTTAGGTTGGAAAAGATCCTTCAGATTGAGTCCAACCATAGAACAGAGTCCTACTATTACCCCAGCACTGCCAAATCCATCACAAAACCATGTCACCATGCACCACATCTACAGGTCTTCTTAGTATCTCCAGGGATAGTGACTGCTGCTTACCTGAGCAATTTTTTCCAATGCTTGACAACTTCTTCAGTGAATAACTTTTTGCTAGTATCCAATCTAAACCTTCCCTGGCACAACTTGGAAGTTATTTTCTTTCATCCTAACACTTGTTACTTGGAAGAAAAGAGGGACACCCACCCCAGAACACTGTACCAACTCATAATGTGTTGATCCATACCCAGTTACAACAGCAAATTACTGGCTGAGATTAGCTTGACAAGCTGCTTGACATGCTTACTTTTGTAATATTTATAAACTGACCATAAACATGACAAGTAAAAGTTCTAAATGTTAAATTTTGAAGGGAGATAGCTCAATAAAAATATAAGCCATTCCTGGATTTTAGGAAATCCTATCATACATGAATGCCTATGTGCAAATGGAAGGAATGGTATTCTTAAAAACTGTCTAGTTTAAAAAAAACAAAACCTAGAGTAGCACATACATAAGGTCCAAAAACAAGCCTCTGAATTATTCAGTAGCCATGTAGCATTTTCTAAGATTCATTAGCAGCTAAAAGGCACATTAATTATTTAACAATGTCCATCTGTCAATTAATTTTGAATGCTTTGAAATGCTGACCAGGTCGGTTCTTTTGTGTCAGCACTGAGGCAGGTGGTATGACAAGGGCAAGGTATCTCTTTGCAGCTGTGTATTTATCACACCAACAGATGTAAAAGCTGTTCCTTATATGGCTTTCAAACAAAAACAATGCATTTCAAGCATTAATTAATAGCCTTGTAATCATTTTTCTTCCTCAACAGTATTAGCAGAGTGCTGCTCTGCAAAAGATGTGTTTTCAAAAACATGAGAGTCAGACCTTTTAAATAGCTTTTTATACCCCTAGACTCTCCAGCCTGGCAATCTTGTGGATGACACATAATTAGTGTCAGACATCATTCAAACTGCTAACATCAGGTGCTCACTGACAAGGAGGCTGCAGGCACAGCTGAGATTTAAAGGTCCAGGTTCATCTAGTGCAAAGTAAGTGCTGTGCTTTTAACCCTTGAAGTGTTTAAATGGGGGAAAATGTAATATTCAGAACAGCACTTCACCTTAGTGCCTATCTGAACAGAACACATTTTCTAATGGGGTAGCCAAATGCTTTTGTGAATGCACTAGCTTATATATGGTCATATATTTCCCTCAAAACTGTGCAAAGGCTGACATTTATTTCGCTTTTATAGTTAGGCTTACAAAATTATATAATGTCTTGGAATTTATTGTTCCAGTAAATAATGACAGATTATGTTTGTATCTGTTACATAGATTCATATGTAGATTATAGCAGATATTTCTTTACCCAGTCTTTCAATGACAATTTGGTCCAGAGGTAATTAGTCTCTTTTTATTCCTCTTAAAAAAAAGAAGGTTCCCTTCATCACAATATCCTCCCTTCATGTTTTTCTGGTAGATTCCTTAAAATTTTGTGATCCAGCATGCATAAATATAAATGTAAGCAAAAGATATTTACAGACCATGACAAAATCTAAAGTAATTTGTTATTTAGCTTTGTTGTACTTCCTACCTTAGGTTAAAAGGCTTATTATACTCAATAGATGTATAATAAAGTTCATACTATTAGTCAGATGCAAGACTCATGGGACTAGTCAGTGCGTACAGCTCTAGGGCTCATATTTTAAGAGCTTTTGACTAAGCAGCACATAATGCTTTATTTTGTGTGTGTAAGGACTGAACAAGATTAATAGATTATATCCTAATCCAACGTCAGTTTTTCAATACATCCATCTCTTTGAGTATTTTTAAGTAAGAAGAGACACATGCTACTATACAGGCAATGGAATCAATGGAAAAGAGGGTATATCAATACAGAACACAAATCTATACATCAGTTCATATGGGAAACTGAACCAGGCTACTTTTTATGACAGATGCACATGAGAGGCTAGATTCTTCCATTCCCTTCGAACAATTCTCACATTTTTTGGTCATACTGTACACACTTGACTATTACTTGTATATAGACAGATTACTTGAGTGTCTCAATAAAATTTACTTTTGATCTTCTTTCCATGGAAATCAGTATTCTGATGTCAGTCCTGTTAGGAGAGTGGACAAAGGATGGCATCAAACTGCAGTACAGGAAGAGGTATATGAATAAGTAGCTGTCCCTGCCTATCACATTCTTTCATTGCGAAAACCCTTCTTACAGATGGCTTTTTTATTCCTATGTTTTTGATAAATGTAGCATGCTCTTTTTTTCCTTTAAATTTTAGATCTCCAGAGGTGTTCATACTTTTCATGTTCTAGAGATCTGCAGCACAATGTAACCTTATTTTCTAGGTAACACCATGCCTAAGGACAAAAATACCTCAGTTGAAATTAAGCACAGTGAAATTAATGTTATTTATCCCTGAAATAACAGTGTCAAGAGATTCATTCACCATGGTAATGTCTCTTGTTTTCATCAGTCTTAGTAAGCATGGCCATTTCAGCCTCAGAAGCTATTTCTGTTGCTGTAGAGAAGGTAAATATTATGACAAGCGCCTTCAAAAGAAACTATTACTGAATACATCAGCTGCTACTGATTCAAAAACCATATGGTACGGAAACTATTAAAGGAAAAATGAACATTTTGGGAATTCTTTCTTTGCTTCCTTTTAGAGGACTGTGTTTGCATTTTATTTTTTTTACTGGTTTTACTCCTTTCTTGCTCTTTCTCTGGTTTTTCTAAAAGGTTGTCTTTGAGTCTCAAGTAACTGAAGCTATCATCTGTAATCATGAAGCTTTCTCTACTAAAAGTTGTTCACTGCTAAGGCAGCTGCTATTATTGTTAAGCCCCAGAGTAATCCTATGCATTTGATTACTTCTTCCTTCTTGGAGACATGCAAGAACTAAATAACCTTTTGTCAAGCAACAAAACAGTAATTTCACAACTATAAGGCGCACTCTTTTGACTAAAATTTTGATCGAAACCCGGAAGTGCGGCTTATAATCCCATGCACCTTATATATGGATGAAGTTAGGAAATTTGCCAACCCGGAAGTGCGAGAAGCAGCAGACGAGCCGCGAGCTGCGCTAGCCGTGCCAGCCGGCGCGAGTGCCGAGGCCTGCAGCACAGGGAGGGCACCTGGGGCTGCATTTAAAGGCTACGCCAATCTGTGAAAAATGTTTGCAAATTGAGCACCTGCCAGTAAACCCCGTGATCACGCAATTCCATTACTAATTCATTACTTTGTTGCGCGTGGATCCTCGCTGCAAAAAAAAGAGTGCACCTTATAGTCCGGTGTGCCTTATATATGGACAAAGTTCGGACATTTGCCAACACCCAGAAGTGCGCCTTATAATCTGGTGCACCTTACACTTGTGAAATTACTGTACTTTCTTTCGGGTATTTAAAAAGATATATGCAGGAATACCATCTTCAAAAAAAAATGCAAACGTATCTACATCTCACTTTTGTAGCTCTGTTCTCTACAGATTTTCATGCCAGAGGTACACTATATATTGAGATCATAGTCTTTCAAAGATGGAAATGAGTAGTGTAAACCACATTCTCACTGGAAACATTCTGTTGTTTTAGATTTTGCTCCTTATGAATATGACAAAGGATTAAAATCTGATCTGTATTATACTAGGGAAAAAAGGAATAAATAACCAGGGAAGCTCTGAATCCAGAAAGTAGAAATGAGAAAGAAACTGTTTTGAGGATTCTTCCTCACTATACTCCATGTCAAGATTATAATTCATGGTTCATTCTGTTTTCTATCAATAGTAACATCATACAAATATATATTTCTATCATAGAAATAAGAGTATTCCATCCTATCCTATCCTATCCTATCCTACCCTATCCTATCCTATCCTATCCTATCCTGTCCTGTCCTGTCCTGTCCTGTCCTATCCTATCCTATCCTATCCTATCCCATAAGTATGCAAATTGAGACTGAAAAACTGAAACAAACATGTATGCTGTTCTGCAAACACTAAAAAGTATTTCTTCCTACAGTTACTTGAAAATATTGACACCAAATTGCCATTTTCAAGATACAAGGATATTAAAGACAGGTAGCCCTCAGTTATGGTGCATAGCTCACAGTTGATACTGTAAAACTTTCAGCACAGTGTTGCTTTGAGGTTCTTTTTATTCCCAGTAAATGTAAATAAAGCCAGCTGCTATCTGGCACAGGGTCTCTTCGTAAACTCTATTTATTATTTAAAAAGTCAACCCTTAACTTTCTAAGTTTGTTGGTTTGTTTTCTGGTTATTTTTTTAATTAAAAAAGGCATTAGATCACTATCAAGAGCAAAATGGGCAGTAAGAAATCCATTTGATAGTTCCAGAGCGCAGCATTTGCACTCAAATGCAAACGTGCCAAAGTAGAACATCTCTAAAAATGCTAATTTCATGTCCAAAGAAATTATGTAGTTTTGTTATCCTGGAAGAAAAAAACTTTACTGACTCCAATTTTGACAAGGTGAGACTGATACAACTTAAAGGGCCTAGTGGTTAAAGCGATTTCATAAAAGCAAAAGCATAAGGCATAATTTCATGGGTTACTTGTTTATATTAAGCAGTGTGCAGCTAGAAGTGCCTGAGACAAAAAGCACAATGCATACAGGAAAAGGTATCATTAGTAGAGGGAAATTTGCTCAGCCAAACCTGGACTTGAATTTAGAAGTTCAATTTTCACTCAAAAAATGCACCAAACAATATACGAAAAAGGCAATTATCTTAGTTTTAAAACAATATTTACATACCTGCTGCACTATTTTCTTCTGCCAAATTGGCTCAATCATATGAAACCTCTAACATAAACATGATTTTTACACATGTAAGTAGAATACTTTATCATTAAAGTAACAGGATAAAACTGTGCCAGTATGTAATGGTTTGAGAAGTACCTTTCTCAAAGTATGCTCTTTCATAGGCATACACAGGAAGCACACTGTTTGATTTCAATTTCTCCATTATGCAACAGCAATCTCATCAGGGGACAGAATTTCTTGCAAATTTCATATGTCAAAATTTATTTTGACTCTTCCATCAGAGAGATAGTGCTTCTACAATGTTTCTTATGGAATTAATAAGCTCAAGCTATTCAAACCATAGTCTATTCATGGTCCAGTCAATTTATAATGGAGAAAGGATTGTTTCTGCCACACTCTGGCAGAACCTCTGCCAGTAATTATGATTTATAACAAAGGTGCAGTGGTGACCAGAACTTTATAGGTATTATCTCAAAATTTTATTTCCTGCACCGCTTTTTAGTATTTTTTTTCTCAAAACATAGCATGTGCATCCTTATAGCCATAGCCATCTAGTATACTTCTATACATAGCTATAAGAATTACTTGGCTATCCTCTAACTATACTAGTAACTTCAAAGTTCCATCCTTATGGAAAACAGACATGATCCATACTGATTTCTTCTACCTCTGTTTCATAATGCTCACTCTCTACCATGATAATGCCAACTCACTGATATTCATGACAATTTTTAATCCTAATAATTGTACATAAGAAGCAAACAAGAGTATATTGTCTTGTGATACTTTAAACTATTTGAATGCAATAAATAATACAGAAGTTACATTCAAGACTATATACATCAGTAAATATTCAACATTTTCTAATACTTGAAATGGCTACTTTGGGGTTTCAGTTGTAACGCACTCACTTGAATAGTCTGAAGCATATTTAATCAAAATATGCTCTGTAATACTTAAAAGCTACCCCATAAACCCCAAAGCTAAATAATAGAAAGTAAATAAAATTAATATTTTCATGTTTATTTTCTGAATTCCAGAACTTTTAAAAACAACTCAATACTTTTAAATCAGATTAATTGGTGCTTTATTGAAAAGCATCCAGATTAGTATCTATGGCCACTGAAAAAATCTGGACCAGAAAACTCTGCAAAATCTACTATTCAGCAAAAACTTGAGCAAATTAAAATGGGGCAAAGGTGAATTTTTAAACAAGCTTAGCATGGCTGCATTACTGCCAGCCCATACTCGAACAGTTCTGTCATAATAACCAGGTCCTAATTCTGCATTACTTAAATTTACCACACTTTCACTGAAGTCAGTGAGAATTCTGAACATGCAAGGAATGTAGAATTACAAGTAGTTTCCTAATCCTTAGGTCATAAGCCAAGATAATTATAATGCCTCAACTCATAATGTTGCTGGCTGAACCACTCTGCAGCACCTTTTAGAGCATAAACAACAGGATTCTGCTGAATTAATCTAAAAATCATATCAAGAACTTGCCTCTACACTCTGAATTGTAATAGGTAATTTAAACTAAGCAACCAAAAAGATTAGAGTGAAATGTATTTGAGCTGTTTAGCAATGCAGCCTTACCTCTTCTCCACTCTTTGTCCCCTGTTAAAGGGGAAACCAATAATACAATTCAACATTTAAAATCCTCATTTTATCCTGTTCTGAGCAGAGCTACTTACACAGCTGTCTTCTCAGGGCAAAACACAGACCACTCACAGAAAAAACAGCTGTGAAAAACAAGGGAAAAGCACTTGCATTTTAATCAGTGGGAGTCCATCACAATAGCAAACAGCCAAGGAGGTTTATTTCTTGCCCCACAAATAAACCACATAAAAATTTCCAACAACATTCAAATGGTACTTTTCAGCCCAGTAACTTTTCTATTCTTGACTGCTTAACACTCTCAGCCTTTTTTTCAATTAGAGCCTGTGTATTCAATTAGTTAAAAAATGAAATTTAAAAAAAGGTAAGAAAGAAAGAAAGCTTTAAAGAAAGGATTAAGCCCTGTATTTTATGGAGAAAGAACATAAATTAGAAATTCTTTTCAAATCTGGAATATGCATTCTTTAATCTTCTGTCCTGCTGCGAAGTGTAATAAGAATAAAAGCAGAAAGGAGCTTTTTTGCTTCATTGAATTTGTTCAGTGGAAGATACGCTTTTGACTATCTGCAACT
The DNA here is from genome assembly GCF_009819885.2 of Catharus ustulatus. Taxonomy (NCBI): domain Eukaryota; kingdom Metazoa; phylum Chordata; class Aves; order Passeriformes; family Turdidae; genus Catharus; species Catharus ustulatus. The sequence continues at coordinate 27,865,753 of NC_046262.2, forward strand.
AAATCTCAAAATTCATGACAACTCAGACAACACTCCCACATTTTATAAGCCTGTGCATTAGAAAGAGAGTTAGGAGAGCTTACAGAACCCCACCTGGTGAGCAAGCTCTCCATATTCAAAAGGGCAAGACAGAAGGAGATGTGGATGTGAAGCAAACAAGCCATGGCTGTGAGAAGATGGCAACAAGACTTTATGTACTGGCAATCCAGCTCTTCAGTATGGTGTGGCTTCAGAAGCAAAATAATTTTCAAAGTAACCAACAGAACTGATTGATGGGTGTGAGTTAGGGATAAGAGAACCAATGGAAGAGGTTAAAGGTTAGACAAGGTAGAACTGTTGCTTACTGTTCACGGTTTCTTTGCAGAATATTTCACTAAAATCTAAATATTATGCTTTGAATTTAAAATTAAAACAAAGATAATTTGATGAAAAAAGACAGAAGTGAAAATGAATGCTGAAAGCAGAAATAGGCATCATCTTCCTTCCAGGATAGTAAATCCTCTTGTCTGTTTATGCCATGTCAAATTGCAAATGATTTTTTGCTGAGATCCAGCAGTAAAAACAGCCCAAAAAAGAAAACATAAACCCTTAGAAGTTATGTTCCTCCTTTTGACGCAGTGTACCCAAGTGCAAAGAGCCAGAATGTACATACAAGAGAAAAAAAAACAAGGCTGCTGCTACTACCCTTCCTCCTCCCTCTCAACACCAAAAAAAGCCCATAGAAAGGAAGCAGCATGAACTTCAGGTAATGGCTAGGGTTTACTGCTTTCTGACATTCCACTTAATGCCAACAAAGCTCATCCCTTGGTTCCAGCAAGTTGAATACGTAGTGCATCGCCTGCAACTCAATTTACATGCACCAGAACCTCTTGCCTCTTGCAGACATGCCTCACAACAGATAGAAGAAAACACTTGGTGTGCTCAGAAACCACACTGTGAAGGTGGTCAGGGCTGTATCCCAGGCAAGGGAAGGGCCACGAGCCTGGGCTGCACCATGGTGCAGTCAGGACAAATGGCAGTCACTTCACTCCGACTGTCCCCAGTGAGTAAAGGCTGATGGTGAGATAACAATGTGATGCAAATATTTGGGTTAGACCTTGGTTTGGAAGGAGGCAGGGGGATATCTAAATCAATAGATGTGTCTGGTTACCAGGGAACAGGACTCAGGGTTCAGAGCAAGGCTGAGTACACAGAGCACAGTCTGAATGGCCAGGCCAGGCTTGGAGATGGACTGTGCTCTGCAGAGCTGCTGGCACACACTTGCTGCTTGTAAAATGCTGCTGAGGGCACAATACTTTTTTTTCTAAAGAGCTCAGCAGCCAACAGCTTCTGGCACAGGAAAATGCCAATGTCAGTATTTTCTGACTCACTACAGGGTCATTATTTCTTCTGCCACACAGATGGTACAAAAAGATTCAAGTTTCCAAAAACAGAAGTAATGCAAAACCTGTGTGCATTCCTGTACTCATTTAAGTCGCTCATATGATATCTACTGAGATGCTGCCTTATCTAAACAAAATCCTTGTGACAAAAGGCCTGTGGTGAAGGGACTGAGAGGGATAAACGCAAAACCCGAGTTCCCTCAGGTGAGCCAAAACAGCTGTTCAACAATGAAAAATTTAATACAGGAAAAGTTGAGGAATAAGCTAATAAAGACATTGCAGTGTTGAACATATTTTTATTTCCCATCTTTCTAATAAAGTTAAACCATTCATAGAACATTACATTAAACAACCAGCCTTTAAAACACTGAAGACCTTCTAACCAGTAATATAAGCATGTTGGTATTTCACATCAGGCACATCTTAGATCTGTGTAGAATCTTTTTATTTTCCTGGGGCTCCTGAGAAAAGTAGCATGGCAGTGACTCAGAATAAGAATTTCTATGTAATTTAGGATTAAATCAGATTCTTTGCTCTATAGCATAGATTGTCCAGTGCATATAGGAAAGCATTTCTTCCCCTCATAGTATGAGGAGATGAGTGTCTTACACATCTTGAATGGAAGTGGTTCTTAACATACAATTGAGGTTTCGGCTATAATAAGCCTTAGGTGATCATTAGAGAAGTATAAAATAGAGTGAATACAGGAATTCAGTAGGGTGACAGTAGAATAATCACAAGCCTTGATAAAATATTTTGTTCCTATGATGAAATAAATCATTTTCAAGGGAAGCCTCAAAAGGTTTACAGACTTTACAGAAGCAAAACACTTTTGGAATGGATCCAAAGCTAGGATGAGAGAAGCCAGTCCAAAACACACAGGGCCAAGCAGAAGAATGAGATGCCCAAAATAGGGGCAGGAGATAAAATAACATCAGTACACATGGCATAATTACTAAGGGGAAGTACATATGCCTTTTCTCAGTGGGTAAATTACTAGACTTTATTTATTTAAGTGGTATGTCTGACACCACAACTGGTTGTGGAATACCCAGAGGACATTTTAGATAATAGCAGGTTAGTGACTGTGCCTAATTTTTATTGCTTGTGAGTACAGCCAAAAAGAACAAAACCTCCAAATACCTGCAGATTCAGATGCACAGGGGATGAGCTCTGCAATTTTCTGAGAGCAAGGATAAAAAAGCTTCAAATTTCATCAGAGTAAAATAAAAGGATGACTCAGTAAATAACTATCCTTGTGAAATTAGGGATTTTTTTTTCTCCTCTCTTTGGTGGACATTACATTTTTCTTAATATGTATTTCCCCAGGGCAAATTAACGTTTTCCTCATTCCCTGTGAATCATTACAGCATTCAATAGTCTTTGAAATCAATCTTTTCCCATTGTGAAAAGATGTTTTTGAGAAGCTACAACAGATATCTGAGCTATTCTTGCACTGTTGGACACAGTCATTGTGCTTGGTTTTTCTAAACTCATAACACAAACTTTATTTTCTATTTTAATTGTTTGGACCATTAACACAAAGCCAGATGATAAAAAATACAGATAAGTGCACAACACGAGGACTAATTGAGAATGAATAGCAGATGAAGCTTACTTTAGCTAATGGAAAGAGAAGACTAACTCTGAGCCTGGATTATGCTCATTTCCTAATCAAGTGCAATGCTAAAAGCGCATGTTGATGTATGTCAGAAAATCAGTTAAAAGCACAGCAGAAGAGCTTTATTGCACTTCACCTCTTTGGATTTTGTGTTTCAAATTAACTTTGTGCTTACACTGCTACGGAAAAGGTTTCCATCTTGCCAGACAGATGTCCAAAGGCAGGGTAAGCAAATCTGGTATCTGTATTACAAATATATTAAGTTGATTGATAAATCTGATAGGCATTTGTAATTAATAACTTCATAGATAGAAAGGCCTGATTATTTTCAGGTCACAATCACACAAAAAGTGTGTGCAGGAAGGAAGGAATGAAGAGTGAGGGATAAAATGGCACGGGTTTAGAGAGCTGGAAGAATCAAGAAGCTGAAGTGAATGGGCAGCCTCAAGATGGATCATGTCAGACTGAGCACTTTTTGTCTCCAGTCATACCAGCAGAACTGTGAAAAACACCTCTGATATCTGTATTCTGTTCTTCCCTTTCTATCTTATATACTAATAAAGCATTGAAACCAGAATAGTTTATCCTTGAAGATCAATTGAGTTTCAGACCTTGGAGATAACTGAAAGAGGGTGTACTGCACTGGCAACTTATGCAACCCCTAGAAAATTGACCATCTGAAGAAAAAAATGAGAAATTTACTTTCAACATTGTTACTCACGGGGGAACTAGAGCCCAGCAATGATGAAGAATGTTGGTGATGATGTTGCTGATAAGATGGTGATACAGATTCTTTTCCTTCTGCATTAGTGTTTACTTATAAGGAGGCTGCAGATCTGATAACCTTTGCTAGCTCTGCTACAGTGACATTTGGATGCTTATTAACAGCATATGTTGTAATTACAAAAAACATACATTATGAGATGCTGATGTTATGTCCCTACAGTTGTTGCATTCTCTTTAGAAAACGATATGTTTAGATCAAACATTAAACACTTTCCATTAACTGCCTGCCGGCTGTTACTTTGTTACTTATATTACTTATTTTCCTTATTTTGGCAGCTTTGTCCCACAGTCTAAAAACTCTGGGAAAGCCTGAATAAGTCTTTTGCATCTAGCTAAATCAACAAACACATACTCACCTGAAACAGTGCAAGACAATATTGTTCATAAAAGTCTAAAGGTTCTTAGGAAGATTTGTCTTTGGTATCTACAATGTATAGCACAAACACAGTTTGGAAGGCTGTTGTTTCCTTCAGTTTCTTGATATCCCACCAAAGCAAACTGAATTGATTGAAATACAGCCTACTGATGCTTTTGTATCATTTTAGAAGCTAATGGCAACCTTCCACCTCTTTTGTAGAATGGTGTAATTGGCCTGCCAGAGAGGATCTGATATTTTAACATGTTTCTTGTTTGCCTGAGCTAACCAATTATTCCGCAGTTGCTATCCAGGCTGCCGACTTTTCTTCATTGGGGTCATTAAGCTTGTCAAAACTAGTTTGTCACCACAACTGCTGACCCTCAATGCTTTTGACAGCAGCACAAGTGTCAGACTAAAGAGGCCTTTGCATTACAAGAAAGAAAATGACTGATCAGAGCTCACCAAGCGTCCTGACCATATGCCACAGCAGGATCTTCTGACATCAAGAGAGGTGAAACAGTACCAACTAAATTACATGAGGTCACCAAACAACACCACTAATCATTTTGTACAGTAAGTAAACAAAGCTTCAAACAGCTAAAGAGGAGGAATACTTGAAGGCAGTATATGACTTATATGGAGATAGTGAAGCATTAGGTTGTTCTCATTTTAGTTAAAAGATGATGCAAGTCACTTAGTTTGAAACAAATCTCTGAAAGAAGTTACCAGCTGACTCAGACCATATTTTTGGAAAGTCAATCAGACATAGCAGCCAGCAGTAGTGCAGTTTTACCCCAATCCAGCAGATCATTACTAGGTAATCCTCCCTATATTCTTGGCCACCCTAGAGACATTTGAATCAATTCAGTGGCAGGTTCTTTACCTGATGTAATACTAGCCACTAAATACTTAATACTAGACCATATTTTACTACAGTGGGCTAAAATTTGTCATTAAACCATCTGCATATACCTAGAATTTTCTTCACTGAAAGTACAAGATGTAAGAGTCTTAAGATGAAGTTAATCCCTTCTAATTATCCATATCACTTCATTTTGGTGGCAAATAATTCACAACTTGCTCCTTCATTGTTGTGATTATATCCACAACATTATAGATCAGGGAGTTAATTTGGAATTAGCACCATGCCCTCACTTGCTATAGGGTATTTGACAGGAGAAGATAAATAAATGAGACGTTTCAGAGGAATGTTTTTTCTCATCACATTCCTAGCTATTCAAGTCACCAATTCTGGAAGGACCTCTATCCCCAATACCATAAGAGCTCCTACTTGGTTTAGTTGAGATAACTTATACTGCCATAAGCTCATCCCATAAATAAATCTACACAGTGTCAGGACCTTCACCTGTATGCTACATAGTACAAGAGAAGTTCTGTAAATACAGTGACAGCAAGATGTGTTCAGTTTTCCCTCTAGAAGCCATCAAATTCCACCACCTTTTCCCCATACTTTTTGTAAAACAGTTATTTATCTAAGCCTTTAGAAAGATATCTTTTTAATGAAAGCAGGTATATGCAATGTAGCTCAGCAAACATCACCTGGTCTTAGAACACAATGACTGTTGTGGGATTGTATGTCTATGTGAATTACACTTATTTAAGCAAGGCTGAGTGACTCAATGGTTCATCAGCAATATAATGACTTTGAACATCATTGTTCCCATTTTAAACAGGAGAACAAATGAAGGAGAGGAAAAGAGACAAAGAAGAAAAAAAAGCAGTGCTTGATAGGATCCCAGGATTCTGTATAGTTCTAATGATGTCATTCAGTATTTAATCTTTGGTGACAAGAAGGCTTTTTTCCCTCATTTCAGCAAAAAAGCAAATTCAACATTAACAAAGCCCTGGATCTGAAGCCAGGGTTGGATGTGAATCTTTTCCTAGCCTTTTCTATCTCTTCCCCCGAACATAAAAAGTAGCCACAACTAAAAAGTTATGCTTGAAAAAGTTACATAGCTACATAATTATTTTGAGTTTATTTTTAATTTATATTTGGGCTGGGGTTGTACAAAAGAACTATTACATTCACTGGCAAAAACAAACAAAAAAAGTTACAGTGGGCATTGTAGTATGAAGAGTGTAGAAATGACAAATACTGCAACTTGCCAAGCATCACAGACAAAAGTTTTTAAAATGTGCACATTCCATGACTGGAAAGTTTTGTTGTTTAAATTAGGCAGGAATGAAACCAATCTGAATAAGGGAGAGGAAAAATAAGATCAGGGAAAGAAATGGTTGTGACATTCTTCATGTTTCCTAACTGCTGATCACTTCTAGAGTGAGGTACTCCTCATGGAAAACAAATCGCATTACTTTTGATGCTTTTTATTTAATGGAACAGCATTAATGCTAAGAGTGGGTATATGCAGAGGAAAGGAAAAAAATGCTTTTGCTTTCTGTTTACCATAAGGGTTAGCATTCACACACAGCCAGATGAACTCTTGCTCTCATGTGTTGCACATCAAAATTTTACAGAATCAAAGTGTTGAGTGGGCCAAGTAAATATCCACACCCACTATTCCTAGTTTACGTTAGGAAAGCTCAATTTAGAATTTTTTATTATTATCCACTAGGAGCCTGAAGCAGTAAAACTTCAATGCAAAAACAATGGCTAAATGCATATGAACAGCTCCACAAAGATTGTAAGTTAGGAAAGCAGCCCCTTAAGTTGCAAAGCAGCTTTTTTCTTTATTTTTTTAAAAGGATTTTCATCAAAAGGAATAGGGAAATAAAGCCATTATTATACAGCTTTTGTTTTCTGAAAAACTAAGAAATATACCCTCCAAATGCAAATTCTTGCCATACTAACTGAAACATACCATATATCACCAACAGGTGTCAGGGAATAACAACAGGAAAGAAAAGGAATAAATGTACTGTACAAAAGGTACACAATAAGCCATCCACATGTCAATAACCCTCTGTCATCTTCTCATCATTCCTTTAATGTGCCCAGAACTTATAAGTGTTACAGGAACCAACAGGAAGGAATCAGATTTGTTCAGATTACTGTCATAATTTCAACCAGAAATCTGTGACCCTTGACTCCTGAAGGCACATTCAGAAAAGTACAGCAGTGATGAAAAACTGCATTTTGATAGAAGCTTTTCAGAGTAGTCATTCACCCCACATCTAGACTTATCAGTTTAAAATTTGATGTCAGGTTGCTATGCCTAACTGACCTTCTGCACTGTAGAAGCACTCTTATTTTTTCTTCATATGATTAAAGCACATTTTTTAAAGTTAGAGATTTCTACAAAATATCCCCTTTACTGGTATATGGATCTGGCATCTATCAGAAATCTTAAAAATCTTAGAATGAACAGAAGCTGAATAAAATGGCAAAGTGGTGAAAAACAGCACAGTACAGCTACGTGTAAAGACTTGGAATTAGGTTTCCAAGTATTGTTTCTAGTCAAGTCTAAAACATGTCTAATCCTTCTGAGCATTCTGCAAATCTATGGATTTTAGCACAGTTTTATAAAAATATTATTTCAAACTGACAAGCATGATGATCCAGGGAAAACACACTTTCAGTGTATTCCTAAATATTTGTGCTGTTCATACAAGAACATGGATAATTTTAAATAATAAAACACAGCTTGTGTAGCCATCGAGAATATAAAAAAGTTTTAGAGTAAAGGGTTCAATGAAAAACATTAGGATCCTTAGGTAAACATAAGTTAAGAGTTGTGAGACACTACTGGTCTCTTTTTATGCAGAGAATTTCACAAGTGAGAAATTAATGTGAATAAGAGAAAAAAGCACCTGTAGAAGAAGTGATAGTTCGCATTCAATTTAATTGCATATTAATACTTACACAAGAGCAGCAACATCAACAATCAAATCTAAGGAAAATTATCTGATATCCCTTGTTACAAAGTACATCCAAGGCTGGAATATGCTACAGGAATAAACTGATGTATATGAAAAAAACAGATGTGCTTGCAAGCCATTCTACACTTAGATATAGAAGAAAAACTAGACCTGCATTTTTTAGATTATCAGTCATTTAGCAGTGACATGGATTGGAAAATGGTTAAAGATCTTGTCGTTAAAGAGATGCTGTGTACAGCTCCAGGGCATATTGTGATAGGACAAGCAGAAATGGCTTTAAACAAAAGAGGGTATGTTTATATTAGATATAAATTAGGATTAGGAGAAATCCTTTGTTGGGAGGGTGGCCAGGCACTGCAACAGGACTGTACAGAGAAGCTGTGTTTGCACTCTTCCTGGCGATGTTCAAGGCCAGGTGTGATAAAGTTTTGAGCAGCCTGATCCAGTGGAAGGTGTCCCTATTTATGGCAGGGAGACTTAAACCAGATGATCTTCAACACCCCTTCCAACACAAAGCATTCTATGAGTATGAAACCAGCTGACTCTACCTTTGAATGAAAAATATACTTAGCTAGTTAATTTAACACAGTGATTTTAACACTGTTCTCACTTGATTGACATATATGGAACAGGTCAGTAAGATAACGCAACTGATGTGTACTAGTGCCAGCCAAAGCTGACTCCAACTTTAACAGCACAGTGATGCCAAATGGTTTCCTAATTGCTCCACCAACACTTCTGATGGAAGGGATGATGTTGCAGTGTTCCTTCATCTATAAAGTCAGGTAGGTTAGTTTCTATCCTTGGTATTTAAACAAGAAGCCTTACAAATATGCACAGAACTAGGAAAAACCTATGCTATTATGCAACTTTCAAAGCCAGCAAAACACAGGAAGAATAAATGCCAGCAGAAACCAGCTACTGGGAAAAACTTTGTATTGTGCCATTCCACTGTCCAAAAAACACAGTATCTATGGTTGTGCCTGAGTAGTCGGGATTTTTTTTAAATTGTAAATACTTGTATCACAAAGGAATACAAATTTGTTCCTCAGTACTTTGTAGACACATGTGTTCTAATAATTCATCAGCTCATAAAAGCCTCAGTGGAGCTTTCTCAAGCAAATGACAAGGTCAGAAGGGCTTTTCATCAACTTTCTGGTGAATGTGAATTTACAGCTTCATCCACAGGCATCTTAGAATGTCAGGTATCTTTCTCCATATGACAATAAAGAAAAGGAGAAAAAGTGAGGGGGGAGAAATCTGCAGATTTTTCTTCCAGAGAAACTCTTAGATTCATCCTCAGATTTCAGTGTAAGTTATCAAGTTTTCACTCATCCAAATACAAAATAGAATTTCTCAAAAATAATTTTTAAAAAAGTCAGCAGAGAAACTCCAACTCATTCAAAGCTGGACCCTGGAATCAGCAATGCAATGAAATTATTGCAAGGATCCTCTTCTCTAGACTTCCCACCTAGCCACAGACAGTTATGGTTCTAGGTTTTTCTTGGTGTTGTTTCTGCTGGTTAAACCTGCATGCAAGTTTGCATGACTTAACAATGTTTTGTGTGAAAGCTCAGTTAAATTTTTGACTAATTATTTGCTTTGTTGCAGTCCTGTGTTTTTACTATCAAAACCAAACCAAACCAAACTAAACCAAACCAAACCAAACCAAACCAAACCAAACCAAACCAAACCACATAAAAAAAATTCAACATTGAGTTGAATCATATAGTGTAAGCAAACAAATTAGTTGGTACCTGTCAGCTGTAAATCTTGAGCTCTTGACAAGACACATATGCATCACAGAGTTTTGAAAAGTACAGTGATTTCACGAATACAAGCCGCACTGAGTATAAGCCGCATCTCTGGGTGTTGGCAAATATTTCGGTTTTTGTCCATAAATAAGCCGCACCCGAATATAAGCCGCTCTGTCGTTCGCAGCGAGGACCCGCGTGCAACAAAGTTGCCAAATAGTAACAGAACTGCGGCAGGGCGGGGTTTACTGGTTCAGCTGAGGCTGTGCAGGCTTGGCCCGCTAGGGGCTGCCGACAGGGCCAGGTGGCCCAGCTCGGTGGGGGCCGCTCAGTGGGGCTGCTCAGGACTGGCCGCCGCCTCTGGGGTCGCTCGCCCCGGCCCCGCTCCCACCGCGGTGGCGGCGGACGAGCACAGAGCATGCCCTGCTCCGGCGGCGGGCGAGCGCGGAGCACACGCCCCACTCCCGCGGTGAACGGGCACGGAGCACATGCCCCGGTCCCGCCGCGGCAGTGGCGGGCGAGCATGGAGCGCCCCCTGCTCCCGCCGCGGCGGCGGAGGACGGGGGCGGAGCCCCCCGCCTCCTCCCCGAACCTTGGGGATGTCAGCACAGAGCCCCCTGCCTCACCCCCACCTGAAGTAGGGAACTCCCCTGCCTCCCTCCCTCCCCCGACGCTGCCGGCACTGAGCTGGCCCCACCCGCCACGCAACACAGTAACCAGTTTGTAACAATAGCGAAATCCTGGGTTTTACTGGCAGGTGCTCGGCTCAGCACCCTGGCTGGCACTTCTGGGGTTGTAAATGTCAGAAAATTATTCACATATTAGCCGCTCCTGAGTATTAGCCGCATTTCCGGTTTGAGAGCAAAATCTAAGTCAAAATGGTACAGCTTGTATTTGTGAAATTACTGTAGGTCTTCAGAATTTAAAGCTGAGCAAAACCAATAGTGATGAAGTCCAAATTAGGAGTTCTTTGAATATTTCTGCTTACTGTACATCCCAGTTTCACAACATAATTTCTCCAGTAGTGGAAGAAGTGACAAGTTTGACATTCAGGCCACAGTGGAGGAGCACTGCCTGTTACTCCTGTAGGATTAGGAGTCCTCCCCAGTCTCCATGCTCAGCCCAACAGCCACAGTACTCACTGACCTCTGCTGTTCCAGTACCCCTCCCTTCCAGTGCATGAGCTAGACTAATAGACTTCTAACCTGTATAAACAGAAATTAATACACTAATATTAACTGGATTTCCAATTGTGCCTCACAGAATCCACATCTCATTATTATTTTCCACTTCAATTGCATTAATTTCTGTTTCAATTTTAAAATTGTTTTGGTAGTGATCAATGTGATTAAGATTTATCAAAATGTCACTACATGTTGAAATTTTATGCTTTTACCATAGGTTTTCATGTTTGATAATCAGCATTTCCCTCTCTTGCTTTCTTTAGCAGCCAGCAAGTCAATTTTAATTTTGATTTTCTTCTACTGTAAATGCAAAGAGAATGCAGTTAATGTAACTTGAAAACATTCATAATTTTGTCTGCCAGTAAGACATAAAACACAAGCAGTGCTCTGGCCCTGAAGAGCAGAAATAAACAAGTAAACAAGATCCCAAAGGAGATTCCTTTGGAACAAGTCGAGAAAGAGAAACAAATAAATTTGAACCAGAGTTTAGACTTCCTGGAATGTATTTTATCTACTTGTAATGGAAAACAAAATTTAAAGCAATTCACTGAGAATTTAAGACAAGATTTTTATAAGGCTTCAAAGAACCAGATTTTTTTTTTCACATATGGAAAGCTAGAGTGCAGACTGCGGGTGAATGAGTACTTGGAATTTCAGTTTATGGGACTTTAATATGTCTGACACAATAAAACTCAAGGACATATATAGCAAAATAATCTAATTTACTGAAACAATGTCACTTTGCCTAGGGTACATTAATTGCAGTCTCTTTATTTTCCAGTCTTTACAATGTCAAAAGACATCTGGAAAATCAAGACTAAAACAAGCTATATTAACTTTTCAAAAACAGGGTTATAATAACATATACATGTTATTTTCCTCAAATTACATTTTGTTACAAACCATAGAACAAAGACTCATAAGAATTTTCTAATTATAGCTATTTATGCCACAGAGCTGGATTACAAATCACTGTTTCCTCCCTCTAATGAGAAAGCAATGGAGTATTTACTTCAAGCAAGGTTCCATGAACAGGAAAGGATTACGCATTCTTGATCAGGTATATTTCAGGTTTTAAAAATGAATCTAAATGGAAAAAGATACAGCACTTTGCAGACCAAACTGGGCTAAAACTCCATATGTTAATGCTGATGATGGAAGACACATATTTTGTCCCTCCAAATAATACTCTTGGTTTTCCTTGTCCACCACTATCTTTATGATCCCCATACAGATGCACAGAGTTTCTGAAAAGAGTTTCTTCCAAGGTTTATGGCTGTACATACTCAGGTTATTAACAGGTGCACAGGCTGATTTTCAGCCTGATTTGGCTGGGCAGCCTCAAGAGAAGCACAATTTCTTTAAAAATGAATGGAGAAATCTCTCATTACAGTTATGCAGTCCTACTGGAAAAAAAAACAGCAAATGGCATTCTTCTCAGTTGCTGCAAAATATTCCATGAAGTAAGTTATTTAAACATGAAGCATGGTTACAATAATTTATAGCCAAAACTTTGAGTTACAGGTACAGCCAGAGCCTTGCCTGGATGTTACAGTGCTCCTACTCTCCTTTTAGACTCAATGCAGCAGTACCAGGTGCACACTTAGCACAGAAAAGGACTCCTCTCCAGTTTACTCTTGAAAATCCCCAAAAAAATGGACAATAACAGGTATGAATACAGTTTATATCAACACAGAATGTATTCCTCTTTTTAAACTGCTTTGGAGGTAACGTTTTATTTCTTTTCTTTTTTCTTTTTCTCAATGCTGTCATAGCCCATGGTACAATTTCGCTTGGTATACTTAAATAAACTTGGTTGCTTTTTTCCTCCAAGCAGTGATCAATTTCTACCGAAATTCCCAGATGTAAAGAGTTTTAGTGCATTTTTTGGAACGGTAAAGCAAAGACGCAGGAAACTTCTCTCAAAACCAATAAAAAGACACTGTCAAAACCCATGATATGCTTATTTCCAGGGCTACTGGTTAGCTTGAATCAAAGCCTGTAGACTTTAATCTTGATTTTAAAAATTCTTTTGGCTGATTGCAAGAAAAGCATAAATATGTGTTTAATTTTTGGCTAAAAATACAAAAAATGTTATTTTAAAATCTTGAATATGATGAAAGTAATAATGCAAACATGTATTTCTGCTACTAAAACATATTAAAATTGTGTTATCTTACTTCATACAGAAAGTTTTAAAACTTTTTATTTTACACTTACTTCTTGGAGCGTGTGGAGTTTTTTAAAGTACCTCACCACCTCATTTCTCATGACGGAAGAAATTGAGATGAACCCTCCCAGTTTTCAAAGGACAAAGACAGATAGACACCCAGCCCCCAAGAGGGGACACTCATGATCTGATAAAGAGAAAGATCATGATAATAAACTAGAACGGAAGGAAGATGAAAACATCATCATTCTTCCACCTGTTGCAAAAAAAGCTGACCATGGAGGTAGGAAACCTCCTCTAAGACTAGAAAGGGTGTTTCCTGCCATGTTAACAATATTTTTTAGGAATAAGCATTTTACTTATCTGTATGCATTGTATTTTCCACATAAGTGAGTACATACTTGGTATTGTTGAAGATTTCACACACTGTGCATACATCTCCAGACAGTGTGCAGCATTTGTGGAAGTTTAGCAAAGTTAGGAAGCATAAAAGCCCGTATCTTTCTGTGGATTGTTGCCTTCTTTTTTTGCAGCTACGGAAATCAGGAGTTGAAACAGCTTACCACAACCATCACACCTTTGGCGGTGAAAAATGGTGTACATCAGGATGTCTTTGACTCAATATTGCATCAATCTGGCTCAATATTGTGAAGTGACTGTCTGGGTACTGGCAGTAAAGGATGCTTTTGTGAACAGTTCAGCTTTTGGAAGGTAATAGAAAAGAACAGACTTGATAATAACCCCACTCTTTGCTGTGAGCACTATATTCAGTAATTTCACTGTTTCACTTCTCAGAGAAATTGTGGCCTACTGCTGTGTTTCATTCAAACCCAGTAAAACCTAACAATATAGAAACCTTGGTAAATTCATACTAAAAGCTGACATATTTGAAATTATCAAAATTACTCTCACAATGAAGTTCTCCTGGTTTTTGGGCACTAATTTACACACACAAAATCACAGAGTTGAAGATGCAAATTCTTAGGTACAGTAATTTCATGATTGTAAGCCGCACCATTTTGACTAAAATTTTGGTCCAAACCCAGAAGTGCGGCTTGTAATCCAGAGTGGCTAATGTATGGACGATGGGCCACCTCCCCAGCCCAGGAAGCGAGGCCACTTCCCTGGCCCGGGGAAGGGGGGGCAGCGAGGTCACTCTCCCAGCCCCCGGCAGTAGGGCAGCAGTCGGGTGGCAGCCTCTGAGTGGCTCCGCTGGGCTCGCAGCCCCCAACACTGGTGGGATGGGGCTCCACACTGCCGCCCGCTCCGGCGCAGCGCCCGGGGCAGGGCACCAGCCCGACACCGGGGCCACCCCGGCACTGGGGCAGGCCAGGGGGGCTCCGCCACTCGCCAAGAAACTTTCCCGCCTGCGGCCCCCGCTGCCTCTGACAGCCCGGGGCAGCAGGTCCCCAGCCCGCCCAGCCCTGCTGCCCTCACCCCCTCCCCTCACCTGGGTGAGAGCGGAGCCAGCAGGTTTAATAAAAGTGGGTGATTTTTCTCTGTATTTTTTTTAGTTTTTAGGCTGCGTTTTAAAGGCTGCCCTGATCCATGAAAAATGTTTGCAAATTGAGTAACTGCCAGTAAATCCCACAATGGTGCAATTGCTCCTAATTCGTTACTTTGTTGTGTGCAAAAGTGCAGCTTATAATCAGGTGCGGCTTATATATGGACAAAGACCCAAACGTTACTGACACCAGAGGTGCGGTTTATAATCAGGTGTGGCTTGTAATCATGAAATTACTGTAATTATCATTACTCAAAAGTAAACAAAATGTGAATAATTGAAAGCTCAAAACTACTAACAATGTTAGTTCACAAAACACAGACTAAAACCTAAAACATTCAGAATTGGAATCCAACTAGCAAAGTAATATGAAATAGATACAAGTAAGAGAAAAATTTACTGAGGATGAACTTATATAATTAAACATCCAAGAAATCGATAGAATACATAGATGTGCTGAGAGGCACGCTGTCCTATTTAAGTGAAAAGTAAATATTTAGAGAATACATAAAATGTCACAGATTTCTCTGAGGAGCAGCTCTCTACACACTTCAAATCTCCATTGCCCTTCTCTGGACATGCTCCAGCACCTCTGTGTCTTTCTGATAGTTAGGGACCCAAAACTGAACACAGGATTTGAGGTGTGGCCTCACCAGCACAGAGTCAGGGGGACAATCCCTGCCCTGCTCCTGCTGGCCACACTACTGCTGGTACAGCCCAGGGCGCCATTGGCCTTCTTGGCCACCTGGGCACTGCTGGCTCATGTTCAGCTGCTGTCAGCAGCACCCCCAGCTCCTTTTTCTCTGGGCAGCTTTGCAGCTACTCTGCCCCAGCCTGTGGCACTGCCTGGGGTTGTTGTGACCCAAGGGCAGGACCCAGCACTGGCTTTGTTGAGCCTCACACCACTGGCCTTGAGCCATGATCCAGCCTGCCCAGATCCCTCTGCAGAGCCTTCCTGCCCTCCAGCAGATCAAAAATGTCCCATTCAACTTTTTCTGTGAGCATACTGAGGATACACTCAATCGCCTCATCCAGATCATCAAGAAACAGACAAAACACAGATGGGCACAATGCGGAGCCCTGGGGAGCCCCACTGGTGACTGGCTGCCAGCTGGAGCCAGCACCATTCAGCACCACTCTCCTGGCCCTGCCATCCAGCCAGCTTTTAACCTTGGACTGCACCTTCTCCAAGCCATGGGCTGCCAGGTTTTCCAGGAGAATGCAATGGGAGATGGTGTCAAAGGCTTTGCTGAAGTTTGAGTAAACAATTTCCACAGCCTTTTCCTCATCTATTAGGCAGGTTTTGTGGGGTATTTGGGATCTTGTAGGAGCTTCATAGATACAAAGAATTTGGGATGGAGCTAAATTGAAATCACAATACAAATTTTCTTCAAGTTATCAGTTATATAAAAGAACATAATCTTGCAAGGTAAGTGTTTAAATTTCACAAAAAGATGCTTTCAGCACAACACATTTTTGACTTCTAGCATATATTATGCATATAAGCTTAGGGAAATTCATGACGACATCTTACTTAACAGCAGTTTAACTCTCTCCTCAGTTAACAGTGAAAAATGAGGGTCACTGCTTTAACAGGAGAGAACAGTATTATTTAGACCCATAATCATAACATGATTTGTGCTTGATATCAAAAAATAGAAGGGTTCCATAAAAGACTGGGGAGTGTGTGTGCACTGGGTCAGTAAGAAATATTTCTTAATTCAAGTTCTGTAATCAAGGCTGTTAAAAATGGAAAAAGTACTACTGACCCTATCTTCTGTCTGAATCAGTACAGACTGTCTGGCTCTTTTGTTCCCTTTTTCTCTTGTTTGCTTTCTTTCAGAATTTTATTCTCACTTCCCTGTAGCTGGTTTCCAACAACTCAGCTAATTAAATACCACAGTGGTGACAGTGAATTTCAATGAGTACTACGTGATTGCCCCATGGCCTCTTGCCAGCTTCCTAGCTCAGCCATTAGAGAAGTTCCCACTGCACAGTTGAAGCAAGTTCTTTATGTTTCTGCATATACAGCTCACTGGCTCAGTAAAACATGGGTTGGTGTTGTACTTCATGCTGTAAGAAAAGGCAGCTAACTGCCCCTTCAAGCCCTTGTCATAAAGAAAACAAGCAACAAACAAAAGGATGTGGCATATCCAACAAAAAATACCACTATTGCAAAGATGTCAATGTTATGCTTTTCAGTTAATGGAAAAGCTTCAGTAAGGAGAAAAGCTAAAGAGAAAGAAAATTGAAGAATGTAAAGGAACAACAATGTAGGTAAAGAACAGAAGAATGGAGGAAAGTTTTGATTTATGGGCAGGGCAGAGAAAATCCAGGGAAAATGCTCTCCTGAAAAAGGCCCTTTCTTTTAGAGGTTCCAGCCGATGCTTCTATCAGGTTGAGTATTTGAAAGCAACTGCTTCCTGACCTAGATTTATTTAAATTGTTTTCTAAACTGAATTTGGAGAAAAGCTGTTATATCCCACTTTGTGTACCCAAAGTGATAGTATATGTCTACTGCAGAGATGGCTTTAGACGGCAAAACCAAGGCAAAGACAACTCTGTCAGAGCCATGGTTTATTCCCGGTGATCAACATAGAGTAGGAAAACCTAGGGAATGCTTGCCTGGAGACCCTGCAGCACCCTGATACCACATTTCTAAGTTCCAAGCCCTGGGAAGCATTCACATCCAAGACCTTGAATACTTCACAGACACCCATAATTTTTGGGTTTACATGACTTTTTGAGGGGGACCTGGTGTTCAACAGTACTCCATGGGAACACAACCACAAATCTTTAATATATCAGAAAAACATGAATTTAAGATGAAGAATAATGAAGACAATAGAAACACCCTAACTCCAATTTCTTGGTCAGATTTCTTGGCCTATTTATGAAGTTTAAAAACACAAACAAACAAACCTCCTACAATTAAGGATAAATTATCCTGAAGTTTCTTATAAATTGATATAGGCCCTTATGCCATTAGCAGAATCATATTTTTGAGTGAGAAATAGCCACAACTTTAAAATTCATAAACTAGAACCTTCTCAGGAAGTAAACATTAGCATTTCCAGGACTCAAAGGATCTGACTAAGGTCTAGATACAAATAATTTTAGAGCCAAACAAACGAGATTTTTATCCTTAAAATTCTTTCTTTTTCTTTGCACTGCTACTAAAGTGTCCCTCCAAGTTGTTTATTGGAATGGAAGTTGCAGGGTTAATTCTTTTATATGCTCTGCTTGTGATTATCTTGTTCCACAGATTCTGTATAATCCTTTAAATTACCGTTCAGAAAGATCTCCCATGCTCCTGAACAGACAAAATTGGTTCTTTTAGTGGTATGTCTGCCTTTAAACTTTCACTCATGTTCCTCATTGTGACTGTCATAATTTTAAAAGCAGCTTGCCAAGTTGAAGCTTTTCTTTCTAATATACTGCACATGAAAGCAACAGGTTATTTACACCATGGTGTCCAAGTTACACAACAGACAGCAGAAGGAACATATCATGCAGACCTTATCAAATCACACTAATGTTCTCACTGTATATTCTTCAAAATAATTTCTCAGCATGTTCTGGATAAACTTGATGCAAAAATACATGCTATTGTTATATGTTAGTGTTAGTCAATACTGACTTCTTGGAAAAAAAGAGAGTTTTTGCTCTTTGGTCAGGATACTTAGACTCCATGAGAGAACAAACAGAAGTAGCTGCTGCCATCATGCTCAGCAAAAAAAAAACATTTCCTGGATCATTAGTAGGATAGGATACATCAAGGATGGGTTTTTGTTTTAAGATAATTTTGACTATAACTGAGACAGAGTGAAAGAGAAGTACTACAGTTTTGGTTTTTGGCATATTTATGAAGCATATGTGGAAAAAGAGGGTCAATATAAAACCAGCTTAGGGTGCAAACAGTCCACATGAATGGATTACTGTCTTCATGGATGGAAAAAGTCAGTGATACAGGTCTAACTTTGGTACAAACATCCTGCACTTGGAGACTGTGATTAGCAGAATCAGCCCTGGAATAAGAACAGACTCCACATCTAGTCATTCTCAAAATACCATTGTGAGAACAGCCTTCCATTTGGTATCCATGAAGGATCAGCATTTAAACATTTCCGTTTTGTTCCAGCACTCTGCTTTCTAAATCAGTAATACTATGTTCATGTAAAATAGTTAATCTTTATTTCAGCTACAATTTAACTGGCTTGGCTTATGCTTGGGTTTTGTTAAGTTACTCTGAATTTTTTTCTGTGAGTTCATTACTACTTTACATAATAGTGCACTTTAATTCCTTTGTTTTGTTGCAGAACTATTGTATTTATTTACAGAAAAGAACATGACATTAAAAAATGCATTATTTTTCATAATTTGTTCTGCCTTTAGCAGCATCTGGTAAGACTACTCTGAATTTTAATACAGCTGCATATATAAAGAACTAAGAATGTTTACTAGAATATTAATTTTAAAGAAGGCTGGCATAGTAATTAAAGACCACTTCCAGAAGCATCTCAATTTTCTATTTGTTCTTACAGAGAAAAGTTTACAACTTTGCAAGATGACATGTTCTCTCACACTAATAGGTTAATTGCGTTCTTCTTTTTCAGTGTCCATTTATAGAGAATAAAGACAATCTATACATTTGCTCTGTGGTCCTCTCCTTCCATGACATAAAACCCATTCAGGAAATAATAATAATTAAAGAAAAAAGCTCAAAAAAACCTCTCCAAGCAACTGAGGAATTCCTTTTCTGGAAAGACTTTGTTGGTGGTACATTATATATGTAAGTGTGAATATTATAAGCATCAAGTTTGGATTCACATTATCATTAGCAACCCCAGAACTTCTACAGTAGCTACCTAAAGCTAAGACCACTTTAGTCTAAACACTAACCTGCTTCGGTACCAACAGCTTACATGAGCAACTTTCCCTTCCAGCTCCTAAGCTAAGGGTGCTTTTGTGTTTCATATCTTTAATGTGTATAAAATTTGAAAACACCAACTGCATTTTTCAGTCTAATTTTATTCGTTCAACAAACACACAAAACAACACTTTATTCACCATAAAGAAAGAGAAAACCAAGGATTATATTTATGAATGACATTGAGACTTTTAATATCTTTGGTTCAGGAGTGTAGTTGGTTTGCCATTGTCAGACTTATAAATGTGTAACGCTGTGCTTAAAAGTAAAAAAGTATTTCAATTAGAAGCATAATTTGTGAACTAAAATAAATAGTGCAATAAATTTCCATAGTTAAGCTTAGTGGTAAAATATCTTTGATCATATCTCAGGCTAGAATTATGACTTTATACAATCTTACCATCAATCCATAGGTTGTATTTAGCTCATAAAATCGAGGAAAATTACTCAGTGGGGAAAAAGGAGTAATTCTTCATAACCTTGTAACAATTTAAGCAGGAGACATTCGAATAACTATCGTGCAAAAGACAAGTGTCCAGTATGAGCACAGGAATATGGGTTGTGGAGTAAACAACACAGCAGAAAAAAACTATTGCCCATACAGGCAAACCAGTACAGTGTTTTTGTAAGTAAGTGTTTTCATTTTCCAAGATGATACATAAAGGTTTTATTCTTTTTCCCCTCACCTTCTGTCAGCACTTAAATAATAGTTTCTGTGCCTGCAATCACTATAGGTCCCCCTCCTATATACCCTGCCTCACCTCTTCAGCCCTTCCTGCAACTCCAGCTCTCTCCTTGGACCTGCCCCTTGCCACTGGTGCGACAAACAGCAACCCATGACACAGCAAGGTTGGAATAAAGGGCACTGACTGAACAGGGTGTTTCCAATCTGAATGATTGCCTTACAACTGCATTCCCCTTAGCAGCAGTAACAATCTAGGCTCCTACTGGATCAAGTTACCCATTTTCACACAAGCTGCAGGAACTTCAGATACACTGCAGGACAGACACTGTCTTCTCTGTTTCTCTTTACGGCCAAAAACTGCAATAGTGAAGCTTTTCCTCTACCAAAGAGGAGAGAGTAAAATGGGAAAAAAATGAGAGAAGGGATCAAAAGTTTAGTCTGCTCCTGGATTCACCTCAGTTTGCTTCATATATGTATCAGAAATTCTACTTTTCATTTGTATCAGACTTCCTGTATTTGTGCTATATACATCTTAAAACCATTTGGGTTATCTGCAGTCTACAGATCTTTATTCTGTGTGTCAAGACCAGAAAATTATAAACTGAAACAGGCATATCTTTCAGAGAGCTGTTCAACTCTAGTTTAAAAACTCTGTATTTCTTGGAAGATATTGTGGTCATCAGTAAAGTATTTCATCACACTTTTATCCTCACAGTCACATTAATGACTCATTTAGGGTTAGCTTCCATAGGTTCAGCTCACCCAAATGACATTTTTAATTTGTCAGCTAGATTTTGCTAGCTTGCTGAGTCATCCCAAATATTCATTTATATGGACAACTGAAGGATGCGATATTGCAACATTTTAACTTTCTTTCCAGATGTGGTATTTCAATCTCTTTTTCTCTCCGTGAAAAAGTCATATTCTCTGCCTCATTCTCTCCACCACAAGGAGTGTTTTCAGAAACACATATTTCACAAGCATTTTCTTTCAGGCTGTGTTTGACTTCTATATTGCTGTAATGAGGGACATAATAGATTTTTTCTGCCAGGGTTGGCCTGGAATAGCTGCTCTGTATTTGTGAGGGACTTAACAAGTACTGTTCTTCAGTATTCTCTTCTTTAGATAAAGCTAACACAGCCCTTGCATATTGTCTAGGTTTTGTAGATCATTCACAATGGTTTTCCTGGACCTTAGGAGTGAGCTTTTCAAATGGTTCATGTCTACTTGAACTGCAGTGTTTAACTGGAGGGGTTATAACTGGACTAAGAATAAGTTAGGGATGGTATCCCCATGTTATACAGACAGTACTAGTACCTACAAATCCCTGTGTCCTAAAAGTCTCATTTGCAGCACAACAAAATTACTTAATGAAATTCAGCTTGAAGATCATTATTGTATTCTTTCTTTTTCCCTGACAAATCTGTTACTTGGCCAATGTTACTGGGCTCCTACATGGCTCATTATTACTGTCTAAGTAAAATCCCTTATTTTAGTTCTTACTGATACCAACCAAAACAAAACAAAACAAAAAGTTTTGTATTCTGATCTTGATGACTCAAGTTCTGACTACATTGCTCCGATGCTCATAGTATGTATCATGTGTAAGCACCAAAAGCTTTCACAAAGAAAAGTCACAACATCTATGCACTCATAAGTGTCCTCTCATAAGGAGTACTGGGGTCAGATATAAACTAAAACCAGATAAGCAACTGCTTTTTAGAATGAAGATGAGCCTTTAATAATAGAGCAGATATTTGAGAACAAGGATGATGTAATTAATATGTCTTTGCTCAGCTGAAAGAATCCAAATTATTTTTTCAGTTGTCTGGCTGGAGCCCTTATTTACACAGGCTGACTCACAGATGAAGGAATTTGGGAGGGAGGAATCACTTGAATCATGCAGGCTGACTGGGCATCATCCATACAGCTACTCACTGTATTTTCCTGAAGTCTCAGCTCAACTGTACTTACATATTTCTGGGGATAACCTCTACTACCTCCTTGCCTGTCTAGTCTGTTAGCACATTATTCATGCCATTAAGATTTTTCCTATCTCAACATCTAATGTCTGACTAAATCCAGAGTGACCAAGTACATGAGTCAAGTTCTCTATTTTCACTCAGTGTCAGAGCATACAGTGTCAATTACTAGCATGTTTTAGGACTCCATAAAATTTTCAGTGAATTTTTCTTTTGTTTCTAAGAATGAGTTTTTGAAATTAAAAACACAGATGCTTTGGTAAGGACGTGAAAGTCATATATTAAAGATCATCTAGCTCCGATACCCCCGTTCCACTAGATTAGGTTGCTCAGAGACGCATCCAGCCAGGACTTGAACACTTCCAGGGATGGGCCATCCACAAATTATCTGGGCACCCAGTTTTAGTGCCTCACCACCCTCATAGTAAAGAATTTCTTCCTAATATCTAATTAAACTTACTCTCCATTTGAAGCTATTCCTCCTTATCCTGTCATTACATGCCACTGTAAAAAGTCCTTCTCCAGGTTTCCTTTAAGCTCCCTTCAGGTACTGGAAGGCTGTAGGTAGGTCACCCCAAAGCCCTCTTTTCTCCAGGCTGAACAAATCCAATTCTCTGAGCTGTTCCTCATAGCAGAGGAGCTCCAATCCCTCCAACATTCTGGGTGTCTCTCCTCTGGACTCACTCCAGCATCTCCACGTCTTTCCTGTGCTGTGACCCCAGAGCTGTGTGCAGCACTGCAGGTGGGGTCTCACCAGGGCAGAGCAGAGGGGCAGAATCCCCTCCCTGCCCTGCTGCCCACACTGCTCTGGGTGCAGCCCAGCACACGTTTGGCTTTCTGGGCTGGGAGTGCCATGGCTGGGTCATGTCCAGCCTCTCACCCACAGCACCCCCAAGCCCTTCTCAGTAAGGCTGCTCGGATCTGTCCATCCCCCCCAGCCTTTGTTGATGCCAGGGACTGCTCCAACCTAGGTGCTGCACCTTGCACTTGGCCTTGTTAAAATGCATGAGATTCCCACAGATTCACTCCATGAGCTTGTCCAGATCAATCTGGATGGCATCCTGCCCTTCAGGTGTGTTGACAGCATCATTCAGCTTGGTGCCATCTGCAGATTTGCTGAGGGTACACTCAATCCCTCTGTCTGTGTCACTAATGAAGATTAATTAAATAACTCTGGTCTGAGTACAGACCCCTGAGGGACACCACTTGTCCCTGATGTTCCACAGAACTCTGAGCCATGGATCACAATCCTTTGGATGCCACTGACCAACCATTTTCTTATCCATGTAACAGTCCACTTCATGAAATCCCTCTTTCTCTAAGGGAGAAGGATGTTGTGGGCGCCCATGTCAAAGGCTTTTCAGAAGTCCATATAAATGAAATCTGTCACTGCCCACTGATGCCATCACCCCACCATAGAAGGCCACTGGGTAGATCAGGCAGGACCTGCCCTTGGTGAAGCTGTGCTGGCTGTCCCAAAACACCTTCCTGTGCCTTAGCAAAGGTTCTAGGAAGATCTGTTCCATGATCTTGCCAGGCACAAACAGAAAGCTGACAGATTGGTAGTTACCTCAGACAAAGAAAACAGAAAACCATCTGTAGACAACTAAATGGCATTCAACTGGCAAACTATGGTTTCTCTGGTAAATATGTCCGTGTCTATTCCCTCTGACATGACTGTACAATGGTGAATGAGACTGAAGTGGATGTCCCCTTGTTGTATTTCAGCATAAGGGAACATGATAATGCATAGTTTTAAACCTTCAATCACTTAATAATAGTGAAGGTTTTCTTTGGCTTGTGTTTGCGGGTTGGTTTTGGGTTGTTTAGGATTTTTTGGGATTGGTCGGTTGGTTTGGTTCATATTTGGGTTTTTGGAGTTGTTTTATTTTGTTGATGGTATTTTTGTTTTGTTTGGGGTGGGGTTTTTTTTGTTGTTGTGGTTTTTTTGGTAATTTTTTTTTTGTTTTGTTTTGTTTTTTTTTTTTAGTTTTACCTAACCATACAATCTGAAAGTATAAAAACCCCCATTTTTTTATCTTTCTTAGCCTTGGCTCTCCGTGATCAAATACAGGTGCCACCTGCAAGCCCTAAAAAAGTGAAAAGTGACTCCAGCTGAAGTCCAGCACTGACAATGTTCAGAATTGATTGCAAGGTTTGAAGTCCCATTTTCTACACTTCAATCCTCATATAAAGGAATTTTTTTTTTCCTGACTGCTTTATGAATGTGGTTAAGTTGTGCTATCAGAAGCTTGCTTGATCCAGGTAGTTTTTGTGTGTTACAGTAACAAACCGTGAATCACACCATGAGAAGTAAAGACTGCAGCTGACTGTTGTTGAGTAGCACCTATCCTTTAGGGCAAACAGTTTACCGCTGGAATCAGATTCAGTGAAGTAAGGGTCTGTAGTCAGCACCCCTAAACACAATCCTCTAAAAACCACGGGCAAACTCAGGAGACAATTCAGCTCCTGTGTCAGAGCTGAAAAACTCTACCTGCAAGATTCAAATAAACTGTAATTAATAGATTAGTCCAGATCTAAAGGCATACATAGAAAAGAGCTTATAGCAAATACAAATAAAATTAGTTTAGAAAACTCATTGAGCTGGGAAGAATTTTACTTTAAAGAAAAAAACAAAGAAAAAGTTAAAGCACATGACTGAAGAAGTCACTGAGCTATAATTTAAAAATCTTGAATGGGCAGTAATTCCTAGCAAAGGCATCAGATCCAGCACATCATACAGACTACTCGCTGTGATGGCTGTCTATAAACTTTAAGCATGGAATGAGCAGTTCAAGGAAAGTACCTACATCCCACAAACAGCACTATATATGTACAGCTTGCTTAACTGTGTTTTTCCAACCTTCAGTGTTTTCCAGTTTGCATTACCTAAACTCTATGAGTTCTTCACAAAGCTTAAAAAACTTAATTTGTTGCTTTCTAGGGATTTGTCTGAAATCTGCACTTTAACTTAGTCTCACCTATGCAGTTGTGCTAGTATTTTTGAGAAACTTCCTGTACACACACACACACACAAATGCACACACCCACCTGTTCCTTACATTATTATGCAGGGTGTAGGTTTAGACAGCCACCAATAAAAACAAAGTGGCTGTTACCTCGTAGTCAATCCTGCAAAATTTTGCCCTTAGCATGCACAGGTTTTAACATAATAGACAAAAGCACCAAAGGTATACAGAAAGATGGAGTTTTTTGTGCAAGTCCCATATGCCATATACCCCAGTGACTGACCCTGTGCAGCATCTGGGAAGCCTGGCTGCACTCTGCAGACACCTCAGCAGTTCCTAAAGCTACCACCCAGGCATGGGGATGAGGTGACAGGACCATGGGAGGAGACACAGCCTGTGATTACAGGCTTGACATCCCTCTTCAGCAGTCTTGCCAGCAACAGAGAGGAGCACCAGCTTCCCTGAAACGAATCACACGTTCAAAACTGAACATCTATTTTCTGCTGTTTGGATGGTTTTGTATTTTAAAAAAACCCAAAAACAACCTCAAATGAGACTTGTGTCCTCTAAAACAATGAGAAGCCCCAGGGCACTCCAGAAGTGCATAGCTTGTCCTGGCTGTGGTGGGGACGCTGCACAACCCTTCCTCTCTCAGCCTCCTCTCAACCGTGCCTCCCAGCAGGAATCTGAATATAGCCTTCAAGTACAACCTGGGTAAAATTTCTGCTATGTGGGTGGGTAAATGAATGACCACATAGCAAACTCTAAAATATGGGCTAACTGTAGACAGGCACATTTGGGTTTAAAACAACCACTGACAGGAAAATAGAAAAGGCTAGTTCAGACAGGACGTTCTCTTTTTTGCGTTTCAGTCCTGTATGCTGAACATGTTTTGGACACTGCTGCTGTATCTCATGCTTCAACCAGGCTGGTCAGGAAAATTGCAGAAAAAGCAGTCAGGCAAGGCCAGCTAACCTAAACAAATTTTTCACAAGAATAAGCAAGTATGACTAAATAGGCACATTGGAAACTCCAATTTTTGAAGCCATATATACACTGTTTCCATACCCCCATGCTGCATTTTTCTATAAAACTAACATTTATAAAATTATTATACATCTAAATAAGAATACTAGAAGAAATGTTTAAAACTTTAAAAACATTTCAATTTACTGAATTTCAAATGCTTCATCTAAGCTTTAGGTACAGGTGTTCAGCAAAAGCATGTAACCTGCAACAGTCTGATATAGACCATAATGGGTTCTGCGTTTGTGTAAGAAACATGTACTCTTGGCTTCTAGGTCACATTTCCATGTCATACCTAATCATACTGGCTAAACTGCATAAGGTCTGTAACCTCAGCCACAAATTGTGAGCAGACTAATCATAGCTGCTGTAAGTCATGTCTGGCAGCGAACATGACTAAGAAGACAGTTCTGGTCTGGAAAGTCAACAGGAGGGATCAAAGAGCAGACAGACAGCCCTGTTCCTGACTTAAGTACAGGAACTACCCTGGCAGAGGTGTGAGCAAAACACTAGTTTAACCACTGACTATATCCAGCAAAGACATGGATGTAAGAAGCGTACTCTGAGCCAGATCTCCTTGCCCAAATCCAGTTCTCAGGAGCAGTGCTCTGAAGCCATAGCTCTGCTGTGCCCAGACTCCCAGCATTTTCTTCCATGGGTGCAAACTCTGCTAAGGAAAAGCAAATGTTCAGATCTCTGAGCTTGGCAAGATTGTGATGACTTAAGGATTGATTGCAAAATAGGTAAAATATTAGGTGCTACAGAAATCACAATCAAGCACTGAACAAGTAAGTATTCACTAACTTTCTATGATGCTCATTTATCCTACATGAAAAGATCACCAAAAACCTTTAAAAGGTGCTATTCTGATGAGAAAACAAATTCCACATAAAAAGGAATGTTGTGCTGTATCGATGTGTGCTTACATCACATCTCTTCAATTTTACATCACACCTCTCTTCAATTCTGGCACTCAAGTCTAAACCTGCAAATTTTATTTCTCTGTTTACTTGTGGGACAGAGCTCATTACACATGAAGGCTTGTTAGACTTTTGATAGATATAAGGCAATAAACCTCTAGAACCTATAGACTTAATACAAAGTTCAGAATGATTTTCTAAAATCCTGGAGAAGGTAAAATTAATGCACTGCACATGCAGGAGAAGCCAATTTTGGGGTTAGATTTCAATTGCAACATCATCCTGTAAGTCACATTCTGTAACTAGTCCTCATCTATTTATCTTAATTTTAATGAACATCTAATGAAATATCTACTGAACAATTCCATATATGTATGTAGCAAATTACTGGTTTGTAGTTTTTGTGAAATCTTGGAGTTCAGCATATATAAGATACTAAGTTAAGTCAAACAAAATATGTTTGTAAAGCTAACCATAATACAAAAATAAAGCCTTACCCCATAACAGCTGCATACAGGACTCAGCTCAAGAGTTATGGGCCATCCAGGTCTTGCTTCCAGCCACCCCTTCCCTTCTTATGGGAGAATGTGAGGTGCAGTTGGGACACATATTCTGGGATGATACTCAGTTTTTCACAGGGAACAAGGATAATCTCCCATTTAACCTGAGGGCACAGTTGTGCAGCCATCAAACTGCAAACAACTGTTTTGCCCAGCCAAGGGTCTGCCAGCCTTGCTGCTCACTACTGTGTTTAACATGCATGGACCTCTGCCTGTCCTGTGGCACCCCTGTGCACAGCAGGAGGCTGCCAGACATGATCACTCTAGCTTCTCCTTCCTTGTGTCTTCCTAGGAGGGACTCCCTTCCTCCTTCTCCTCTGGTACTCTCACCTGGCTGCCTGTTACCTGTTGCTCCAGCACAGCCTCTCTCCAGTCACATTGGCAGAATATGGCTAAGACAAAAGCATGTCTTTGTGCTTCCATGCTGCTGTTCACAGGTTAAACCGTCAGAAACAGGTGCCCTGTTAGCAAATCTGTGAGTATCTGTTCACCCTGAAACTCAGGAAAAAAGTGTTAATTATCATGTAATTTTACCTCTTGATACAAAATATATTAAATAAAGGTATCTTATTGCAGCTTGGTTTTTTCAGCATTTAAAGAATTAAACACAGGGAAAATAGATACCAAATTAAGCCTTCCCAGATAAACCTGTGTTAATGTATTCATCAGAGAGCCAGCAAAATGCAAGCAGAAGATCATAATGTGGGCTAGCAGTATCCCTTATACTGCCCCCAGCTTAAGCACAGACCATCCTTCCTGAGAATTATGTGGTTCTGTGCATACTTTGAAACTCCCACACAATAAATTCTAAATCACTCTTTTCTTACTAAGTGAAACACTGAAGGATACTGCTACTCGGTACTTGTCATGTTCTTTGAGGGTTTTGATGACTACAACATAGTTCAAAGCCATTATAATCCCATTGCCAGATGGCAGATGGTCACATAACACAACCACCACACAGAAACACTTACACTGGAAGGATTGATTAAGTCTGTGTGGTGAACAATGAAGCTCAGGAAATTTTCTGGTGTATAATCTGCAGCTACAGTTCTCAACAAGCGACAGTTCTATTGTTGAAGAAAGAGCATACGTGAGCTTGCTCTTACAGTCATGTTATCTAGTCTTGAGTGCTGAGGGGGATACAGACAAGAGCCCTTTCTCACTCTTCAGGAAATACTGTGCCATTCAGAAATGCTTTTCTTGGTGTTTCAAAGTCACATACTCTCTTAGTAAAACTTTTTGTGCCTGAGAGAAAAACATTAGCCTAGGCAATAAAATAACCCCATGCTATCTTTGAATGATTACTATTCGTCATGAATTTTACTTGCAATAATGTGACCATCTGCCATAAAGACTCTAAATCCGACAGTGTATTTAATCAATTAAAAATAATAAGATCTCAGATCTCCTGTAGCATGTTTCTCCTCCCCAGAAATAGTCATTAGCTGAAAAGAGTTTGTCAGAGACAGCAAAACTGGATATTGAAAACACAGGTCAAAAGCCAGAATCTTGTCAACCCCAGCCTGGCAAGCAAAACATTATTGGACATTGAGAAAGTCACTTGATATTGCATTCAACCAGAGACATAAATACTTTAATAATTAGTTCTGGACTTTCTGTGTTGCATGTAGGATACAGGGGAAAAAAGTGAGGCAAAGGAAGCCACTGCATCATATTTTCCATCAGACTTGTACAAAAATATGATTGGTATTTCCCAAAAACACCAGCTTGGTTGAGCCCTCAAGGAACAGACAGAAAGACAACTATTTTATGACCTGACTGGGAGTCAAGAATGAAAACTGTGCTGAGTCACTCAGCTCTGTCAACACCAAATATTTGCACACATCGTCATCCAGAACTGCAGGTGCCCATGGGACTTCAAGGTCCAAAAATTTCATGTTTATGGACCTGCCTAAATCCAGTAGGTAAAACAGGAATTTCATGACTCTCTGGTGCCAGCAGGGACATGGGGTTTCTTCTTCTGGGTCTGACTCTATAACAAATAAAGGCCTGCCCTCTAGCAATGGTCTGTGCCCAAGCAGCTTCCTCCCTACCTTTTCCTCCATTACAGTACTCAAATTTGGCATTTCAGGAGCCAGGCTTAGGAGTTAATCCTCTGGTTACTGAATTACATAGTGACAGATGGAAGATACATCCAGTCCAGTGAATGAGGTATTAATTGTTGCTACATTAAAATTGAGGAAGATATGTATAAATTAAACGGCACATATTTTCCATATGAAGGAAAAGCGAGAGGTATACAAAACCCCAAAACTTCAGATGCTGTTTAGTTTACATAGACAAACAGCAAAAGACTAACATATACTTAGACAAAGTAATACAAGAATAGCATAACTGCACTGTTTCCCCAATTACAAGCAACTACCCAGCTGTTTCTACCTAAAATAAAAATTCCTATTCCTATAACAAATTCTCTTCCATGCCTATATGTCCTTTCACCAGAGCAAAAAAAGCCAGTGGACACAAAAAGTATGGGAAGACATGAGACTCCAAATTAATCAACATTTCCCTCAATTTAGAAGGGATGCAGCACTTGCAGAAAATAGTTTGCACATGGCTTTTTTGTATAGGTGTAGAGAGAAAACTTTTTACATCTGAACAAAGTACAGTAATTAAAAACTCTGTAACAGCCAACTTATAAAAGATGACCCTGAAAAAATCCTAAACTAAACCTTTGGGGGCCTAAAACTATACAGACACACACTCGCAAAAGACATATATATTAAAGAATGAAATTTTACATGAAAAATGGCAATTTATAACCAAATTATCAGAAATTTTTCAGAACAGGAAAAATACTTGTAAATTTTTTATTCCTAAATTAGTTCATGTTCTAAAAACCCTCTTTGGTTTCTGTATTTATTTAATTATACGATATCTGTCTTGGGTAAAAAAAATCTTAATTTTCTTTATTTGAAGATTTTTATCTCAACCTTCTAGCTTGTATCTTCATTACTGTAGGCTAATTTTCCTCTCAAATTATTATTTCACCTCCTCTTACTTCCTATTTCACATTTTACTTAAGTTTTTCTTCTTCCACATTTCTAAGACATGAAATACATTTTCTAGTAAAACAAGACTAAATAAATATCTTGTGACTCATTGCAGCTATTGATCCCTATTCTGCACTAGAAAGGAAGTGGGACCATCAAGCCCTTACTTCAAGGAGCTGGATCTTTACCCTGTTTTGCAGGAGCTCATGCCTTTTAATGAGGCAAGACCCCTCTCAGTGATCATTAAGAAAAACCAAATCATCTGGTCAGTGAGGGTTGAATATTCCCTTTGTAATCCCCTCAGCAGACTAAGAATCCAAGAATGAGCTTTGTGATGAGCTGTTGACTCACATTGTACCTCAGCCTTCCCCAGATTAGCCCTCGTTGTAAGTGATGGCAGTCGTCAGAAAAGTGTAAATGCTGTTCTGAGACTTCTAGCACTCTAAATCTGATGTTCTAATTAGTACGAAACAAGTTCTAAAACCTGGCGGCAGCTGCAAATTAATAATCGCACCATCAGCTAACAAGGACTGAGAAAAGATGGGAGAGAAAATCCGTGCCTGACTATTTTCATCCCAGCTTGGATTGGAACTCTGATAGAAAAGCAAGGGTCTAAAACACAAAAAGCACATGTTAAGGACTCTTTTCCTCTTAGTTTTTCCTTTGCCAAAAGACTGAATCATCAGTAGCAGGATAAGAAGTTACATGAATCTGAGTAATGTGTGGGCAGTGCAAGAGCAGCGTCCAGTGAAGAGTTACTGGGCAACAAGTGACCTCAAAAAAGTTAAAGATTTATGGCAGCCAGTATCTCCTCTACCCACCTGTTTCTGGAAAAAGTTAGCAGAGACACTGTAAAAAAGTTAAGCTGTCCCTTCCAGTGGCTGTTTTAGGATCAGATGAATCGCTCCTTTGGAAATGTTTCTGTCTGCATGTGTGCCTCCCTCTACAGAATTTGGACAGCCTAGACAACTTCCTGAGGAGAGTGAAATCCCATCAATGGAGTGCAGACATCAGGGTAGGAACAGCTACCAAAAGCTAAATAGCAGAGCACACATCTTCAGGGCAGTTTTCTTCCCTATCTGTGTAATAAAAGAGCTCTGGCTGCTAATAACTTCACAGGTAAAGTTGCAAATAAGCAGGCAAATAAAAGAGATAAACAGGTTTGAAAGCATACTCCTACTCAGGCTGTTTCTAGGAAAGCTTCATCTACCAATTGTGATCCAAAAGGACCTTCCAAGATCACTCACTGTACTTTTTTTAACTTGCTTTGGAGAAAGGCCAAAGTGTACACATTTCTGTAGTTTAGGCAGACTACCAGAATTGTTCCTACACATGATGTTGCTTTTCAGAATATATTTTGGGAGATACATTTTAAGTTCATTTGTAATTTGCTTGAGGCACTAGAAATATATTTAAATTTGAAACAGTGTCTGAAATTTAAATAAACTAACAAGAAAAATCTAATATAGTAGGAGGGCCTGTGGATTACTTTTAATTCACACTGAGGAAAAAACGTATAGTCCGCTAACATCTATTGCCTTCCAGTAGTAGTTCTAGGACTACCTATGGTAATACAGAATTCAGTGAACATTAGAAAAAGTGACTGTTTTCTTTGGGATTCATTGTTTCAAATATACTTCAGACAAGAAGAAAGACACATAGAAAAATGTTACTTTCATAGCATCTGAGTGATCCTGCTGAGGCAGAGAATTCCGTGGAAATATCTCTCACTTTTGAGGAAAGAGAAATCGAGCTTTGGTGCTTTTACATGCCCTGCCACAGACTTGATTTTGCGAACTTTTTAATACTTTCTATTCCTGCTGACAGGCTGTACATTCCTGTGCACACTTGAAAACTTCACCAAGGGTAGATCAGCACTCTTTAGCATCGTGATCTCTCACCCAGGACAAAAACCTTGGTTTCTGTCTGAGAAATTAGAATGAGCCCAGATGCATCCTAGACTGAAATCACAGGAAATCCAAGTGCTGCAGGTTTGGGGTAGGACTGGCTGATGCAGATGGGACAACTACTTGGTATAAGAGTGGTTCTTGCATGTCAAACTATAAATCCTCAAGCTACTGTATGGTGAATAATTTATCCTCAGAAGTTTTCAGGCAGAAATGTTGCTACTCAAGAGATTTGAGAATGTCCCTTGTGAACACCTCTAAAATTTATAGCAGAAATAGTTAATTAATCTTCAGAGAAAATAGTGCATTTCTACTATGCAATTCCTATTTCTTTAGAAGAAGCAGCAAACACTTAAGTATATGCTTTACTCACATACCTCAATATCCTGAGTAGTGCTGCTTCTCTGAAACTGAACCATGGAAAAACACTTATGCATTTGCACATGAACAAGAACATAATTATTTCGGCTTCTATCCTTTTTGACTCATTGCAAGAGACCCACAAAAAGCCAACAGTGCCACAGAAATTCCTTCAGCCCTTTACTGCCCTTCCCCCTATGCAAAGATTATACTTTGTCTCCCTGGAACTGGTGAAAAAGAAGACACGCTCTAATATACAAAAAGCAAAATACAGGAGATAAATGCAGCAACTGAATAGATGAGAATATTTAGGATGCACATCTCTGTTGGTATGTTTAATTATGTGGAAAGTTGAAAAAGAGCAATAAGGACACAATCAATCAGACTGTTAAAAAGAACAATAAGGTTTTTTGATAAAAACTTTGCAATGCTTCAGGTAATAAGATGAATCACTGGAAATAATCATGTCCTTTCATAAAATCACAGAATGTTTTGAGTTAGAAGGAACTTTTACAGATCACCTAGTACGCCTGTGTTTCATGAGCACAGACACATACCACTGCATCAAGTTGTACAAAAGCCCTATCCAATCTGGCACTGAACATCTCCAGGGATAAGAAAGACAATCCTTCTAGGTAAGAAGATGTCTTGGGGAAAAAAAGTAACTTTCTTTGGAGGTCTGACTTCACTCTAACTCCTCTCAAGACTCACATTATTTTCTCCCTTGTATGTTACCCATTTGTCCATATCTCTCTGGGTGGTTTGGGTTTTGATTGGTTGGCTGGTTCAGTTGGGTTTTTTGTTTTGGTTTTTTTTTTTTTTGAAGATGAAGCAGCTGTACATAACAGCAAGCACCTCTGCTTGCAGTATTGAATATTAAAGAGGGTAACTACACAAGTTGCCTTGTCCTTTCTTATCTGAAATTCCTTGGTGCAATATGAAATAAATTCTAATGTCTGTCTTCTCTTACTTTTAAGGCCTCTCTAGCATTTTCAAGCACCAAACATAGTTTTGCTCTACCTCCTCAAACACACACTAAGACTTAAATGTTTACAGAAAGTATTTAGTTGTCTTTGCATCAATTTCTAACAGACTGCACAAAGGAAGTGAGTCTTAAATGTCTGATTACTTGCTCATTAACAAGAGATAGGGATGCATATATACCAAAGAATTACCTCATCTTGAAAATTAAATTTAATTCCTCTACGCAAAATGAGAAAGGTCAAGATGAAAGCTCCTATTTTTATGCAGCACCATCTTTAACAAAAGTAAATTTGGATAGAAGCACTGGAAAAAGTCCTAGCAGAGATCTACAATTTGTGTCTTATGTTTTATCAAAGAAGTCTGGAAATTACTTAGCTCAGAAATGTTTGATGATTGTCCATAATTAAAGAAGTGATCTGTATGAAACGTAGCACACCATTTCTATATGCAATACTAGTAAACTACTCTAAGTAGTAGAGTAATTTTCTCTAAATGAAAAACAAATTTTAAGCATGACCCACAATGGCTTCCATGTGCTAGCAGAGACAGATATTCACAGAGAATAATTACAAGATATATTCTCAAATATCCATATATAAACCAAACCTAAAATCCCACCCACCTAATTCCCATTTCAATTCTGTTCTCCTGCAGTATCTGGATTAGCTCACCTGTATTCACCACAAGGAGCTGGGAAAGCATTAGGCATGCTAATGGAGTGCTAATGTGGCTTGAAAAACTTTGAACAGAGAACCATCTCTCAATGCATCCTGCTCTCTCACCACATTTTTAGGCAGAAACAGAATATAACTGATGCTCCATATTTTTAAATGTTCCTTCTGCATTCACCAGGCTCTGGTCATTGTGGGATTACAGCTGTGTTGGCCTTTTAAAGAGTGCTTGCACAAAACAGCAGGGTGTTTCATGCGCTTCCCATACAACAGCACATACCTTACAGGGGGTCAGGGACAAACTGCCTGGGAAACTTGTTAGCCTTTTCAGAAATGACAGTATAAATGATTTTTTTTTTCTTTCCTTTAATTTTTAGTATTTGCTCAGCTGTGTGCAATATCTGCATGTCTATGACATATTGATCAGTTGTACTAACATTACTTTCCCATTAAATGAGATAACACTGTTAAAAGCACGGTACTTTTATACAAACGAAATAGTAATTTTGGTTGAGGAGAAGAGCCTGAAAGAATCTCTAGATGGGGAAAAACGCTAAAACATCTCTCAGTTTACCTGTAGCAGCAGCAATAGAGACTTTCCAACATATATGAGGCAACAAACTAAAGATATGCAATTATAAAACGCTTCAGTGTTCAAGGTAGGCATTTTGGAGTATGTAGAAGGTGGTTGAGATTTATATGTATTATAAGGGTGATTTATTAATACATATGGGAATAAAATTTCAAATATTAGTACCATGATGTTGTCAGCTTCTTTTATGTGTGTACAAATAGAATAAGCAAAGACTAGTGTTTAAAAAGTTCACAGCAGCCCTTGAACACCAGCTGAGTCAGTTCTGTTTTTTAAAGTATAATGGGCCCATCATCTTCACCTAGACTGGCACCTTGAAAAAAATCCAAACATAATCAGTAATCTTGAGAATAGGAAATTGTTCATGCTCACTTTTAAAATGAATTTTATGTAGTCCAATAACTTATAATTTAAATAGAAAGTAGAAAGTATGGTTTTAAAATACATCCAACATCAGTGTTGATGTTAGAAAGCAAAGGGGAAATTAAAATATTTCCCCCTTTGATTTCCAAGTTCACTTTACAAACGAAAGCATAAATTCTACTTTTTAATCAGGTAGAACTCCTCATGGCACACCTTTTGTTCTTTATTTGCTACCTAATATTGACTTACAACAGTGGAAATGTGCCAGAGCAAAGATGTGGAAGTGCCAGAGCTCAATTTCCCACAGCAGGATTTGGTGATGTTACTTCTGCCATTCTTGCAGGTTAGCACTGAAAAATGCCCCTGCCTTGCTGATGGTACACAGAGAAGGTGGCCGTGAGCTCTCTTTTCACAGTCATAAAAAGGAACAGAAGGGTGTGCCTACATTCTGCTTCATGACACCAGCTGCACAGAAAGAGTTTGAAATGTGTAGGTATCAGTCACGTTACTGGGTCAAATACATCTGTGGTGCTTCTGGATGCAAATATCTGGAAGCCACAGATAAATTAGTTGGAAAGTGAAATGGTAGTGGAGGAGAATACAAGTAGAGAACTACAGCACATGCTCAATGGACACAGCAAACAGCTTTAGAGACATAAGGGGACTGATACAGAGAACATTATCAAGAAATAGTGCTAATTAGGCCCTGTACTGATCCAGCCAACTCACAGGCAGGCTGTGAGTGCAGCCTGTACAGAAATTAAACTATGCCTTAGAGGATGCTAAGGCAAGGCTGACAAGGGCCCAGTGCTTCAGATAAACCCCATCTCCTGTCATGGTACAAATTAACTTTCTACAAGAACAATGAACAACATACTAGAGTTCTGACCCTGATAATCAACATTTCTAGTCTCCCAAGTCAGGATTTTGCAATTATTCATTCCTATGACAAATCTCACTAAGCTATATATCCTGTATAACTCTTATAAAAAAATTCTTTCCAGCACATAAAAAAACCAATGTGGTGTCTTTGACACATTTTACAAGTACACCTCAGGATCATTTAGCTTTTTCTTGAACATCTAGAATTTGTAATAAATATTTTAAAACTATTTTATTGTTTCAGAGGTCAAAACATTTTAAAACTATCAGATTTCAACTTCATCTAATAGCTAAGGACAAAACATTGCTAAATCATGCTTAAAAAGTTTAGATAGATGTTACAATATTTTCAGCAGAATGTCATTGTAAGTAAGGAGAATCCAACTTAATATCTGCAGTGACAGATTCTGAATAATGGAAATACTCTTCTTAAATACAGACTGTAACCCACACATTTTATTTAATTGAAGTTTTCTAACTGCTTAATATTTTATTTTCTTCAGAGAAATTTGTTTTATGTCTCCATTTGAGCAAACATGAGCAGTGTTTTTCTATAGCTACATACAGGACAAATAATACAATGTAATGCTTACTGTTTGGTCTTAAATTTTTGTAAATATTTACTTGCTGTTTAAAGGACACCAGGCTTACTATTTAATTTGATTGATTTAGCAGTAGAAAAGACGTTTTGAGCATTAATCTAATGCTCAAAAGCTGAAATTATACAAATAAAAATCAGCAAAAGGGCACATTTTAAAAATGAAATTTTAATTAATCACACAAATGAGTTACAGTAAATTCACGAATACAAGCCACACTGAGTATAAGCCGCATCTCTGGGTGTTGGCAAATATTTCGGTTTTTGTCCATAAATAAGCCGCACCTGAGTATAAGCCGCTCTGTCGTTCGCAGTGAGGACCCGCGTGCAACAAAGTTGCCAAATACTAACAGAACCGCGGCATGGCGGGGGGTTTACTGGCTCAACTAAGGCTGTGCAGGCTCGGTCCGCTAGGGGCTGCTGACGGGGCAAGGTGGCCCAGCTCGGTGGGGCTGCTCCGGGCTGGCCACCGCCTCTGGGTTCGCTCATCCCAGCCCCGCTCACACCGCAGCGCTGGCCGGGCACGGAGCACCCCCTGCTCCCGCCACGGCGGCGGAGGGCGGGGGCAGAGCCCCCCTCCCCGAGCCGCGGCAATGGTGGTGCGGGCTCCCCCCGTCTCTCCCCTGGGCTGCGGCAGAGGAGGGAAGGAGAGAGCTCTCCTGCCTCTCTCCCTGCCCCCCGTGCTGCCTGCAGGGAGCCAGGGCAACACAGTAACACTGTAACAATCACGGAATGCCGGCTTTTACTGGCAGGTGCTTGGCTCGGAGCCCTGGCTGGCACGTCTGGGGTTGTAAATGTCAGAAAATTATTCACATATTAGCTGCCCTCGAGTATTAGCCGCACTTCCGGGTTTCCACCAAAATTTTTGTCAAATTGCTGCAGCTTGTATTTGTGAAATTACTGTACTACCACAACTACTAATTCCTCCTTCCTGAGGTTTTCAAGATTACATGTCTTTCTGTAAGGGCTATTTCAATTCTTCATAAATTACTAGTCCAAAGTTTAACTGCATAAAATATGCAGTTAGAGGAACAACTGCATATAATATGCAGCCCTATTAGAGGGCTAATTATTTAACAGACTAACAGCATCTCAAAATAAAGTCCCTCTCATCATTGTCCTGTAGTCTTCAAAATATGTTTACTCATTTGAGAGTCTGCTGTATTGCTTCACACAAGTGAATCATGCCTGTATCACACAGACAGTACTTACTCAGAACTCAGCACATCGGCTGAACTCTTGATCCTCACTAAAAATCCTGGTTTGTGAACCTTCTTCAGGTTTCACTGAATGTTAACAGTAACAGGCGTGTTCAAGTCATGGTAAAGATTTATAGTCTTCCTTATGCACTTAAGGAGAGTAACAATTTCAAATACTGGAGAAATACAAACACAGAGAGTAATTTCTACCCCCTTCTATACTTTCAGATTGTTATGCTCATACGCTGTCAGACATTAAAGAGGGGATTTTCAGACTGTTGGAGCACACTACACACTCAGCACTCTGGAAATGTAACTCAGTCTGGCCCCTTTAGGGAAAAAAAGTTAGTCATTAAGGAATACTATTCAACGGTCATCTGTTTGCTGAGTTCAGGCATTTCTCCTTTCTCCCCACTCTGTTGTACAATTGCAGACATTAATCTTAAAGCTGTTGCCAATTTAAATAAGACCTTTAGAAGCAAGTAGGTATTAGCAAAAAAAATTGCTAAAAGTACACAGGTTTTCAGTGTATCTGGTTTTAATTTCATGTCGTGTCTTCATGCATGTTGCAAATTCTCTGGTGCTGTTTATGATCTTGGGAATCTTTGACTATATGTTTATCTCTGCTGATATTTCCCACCACAGTACAGTGTCTATTCTTTGGCTTCCTCCTCACAGGACTGATCCAGCACTGTATCAGCTAGATTAGAGATGATTTCTTCTCAGTACCGTTACGCTGCTGTGTTTTGGATAGAGAATGAGAATGGTGATAACACTCTGATGTTTGGGTTTTTTTCTAAGTTGTGTTTATCCCAAGTCAAGGAATTTCTTTTCTTTGTCTCCTGCTCCACCAGTGAGGAGGTGAGCAAAAGAAACCAGGAGGGAACACAGAACACAGCTGGGACAGGTGATCAGAACTGACCAAAAGGATTTTCCACTGCACAGAACGTTATATAAACTGGGGGGGAGTTACCTGGAAGGGGTTGGTCTGCTGGTCTGCATTCAGGAAGAGGGGTCTGACAGTGGTCTGCAGGGGATGAGCAATTGCACTGTGCATCACTTGTTTCCTCCCTTTTTATTATCATTCTTGTCATTTACCATTATTACTGTATTTTACTGTATTTTCAATTATCATACTATGTTCTTATCTGAACACACAGGTTTTGCTTAAATTCTCCTCCCATTCCTCTGGGGTGGAGGGAAGGAGAGGGAGGACTGAGCAAGTAGCTCTGCATTGTTTTATCTCCACCTGGGCTTAAACAAGGACAAGCACTAAACCAGATATCAGTAGAATTGAAGAATAGAATACTGGAGTAAATAGCTACAAGAAATTTTTTTTGTTTGGTTTTGTTGGTTTTTTTTATTTTAATAGCACTTGCCAATTGATACTGTCCGATATCCCTCCTACTGTGGGGAATCCCCAGCCAAAACAACATTGCAGACCCATTGTTCTGTCATCATGTGTAAAGAACTGCCTTCAAGATGAGAAAACTGGCTCAAAAGTAGTTCATGAGACTAAAGAGGAAAAGCTGTTCAAGAATCTAGTCCAGACTATTTTATTAAAATGTCTGAAAATATACATAGGCCAAAAAAAAAGTTAAAATACAGAATGGTCTCAAGGATACCATGGGACTACATAAAATGTCACCAGATGGCACTATTAACATAGTCTTCAAGCTCTTTCAAGCACGTGAGCAAGTTTTTACCTTAAATATAGTATATCTTGTTTGTTCTTGCTTTGGTTGTGAGGTACATAAAAGAAGTCTTTGCAGATAAAATATTCTTGTTAGGGCCTAGGGGACAAAACCTCTCCCAGAGTGTTAAGCAGCATCAAAGAGACAGACTATGAGTCCTGGGTGCAAATTTTATATTGTTTATAGGTCATTCAAGGGAGTTGCACTTGCAATAATTCCCTGATCTTACAGAGAACCACAGATCTCCTTCCTGAATCTTTCTTTCCACTGCTGCTTTAAGAAGTCAGGGAGCAGCTGCAACAGCAGGGCTGAACTACTTTGCATGTAATGAAGTTGTAAAGTGATTGCTTTACCCATAAGAATAAAACTTCAAAGTTTTATTAAAAATATTTTCCTTCTCTGTCTCATAGGAGAGACCACATCCTATTCACTTGAAATGTAAAGTTCTAAGAATGGCAGAGAAAATGGTGTAAGCTAAAAAGTCATCTATTTTTACCCAAGTTTTGCAGTGATGTGAGGCGTCAGTGAACCTTCCCTTAAAATATCTTAACCTGGTGTTGCCTTTAGAAATCTGAAAGAGATTCTAAAAATTATATATCCTGTTCTTAGCATCACTTGAACAATGAGTTCTAAATTATTCTGTTTATGCAGATGGAAAATTATGTAGCCAAACATGTCCAACTGAATGGTGTAATGACAATATTTCAGAGAACTCAAGATTTTTGTCTTAAGCAATGTTCATTCCTGTCTTAATACTTCATAATACTGAGTCATAATCACCAAGGAGGAGAACAGTAATGAATATCAGCTAGTTCTCCTTGCCTACTACAAAGTGGAGTTCTCAGAAAGATATTCCTGAGATACCAAGTTTTGAACATAGATTTTTAAAATCTAGACTACTACAATAATGTAAGTAATGTAGTGTACTTTTACAATAACATAAAAGTAATGAAGATGTTCCATATCTCTATGGAACATTAGTGACTTGTCTCCTAAAAACCATCATGAAGGAGTAACAGCTTACCACCTCTAACTGGGTGATTTTTTTACATGCTTCAGGTCTATTGCAGAAATCCCCAAATGTTCAAAGAATTTGCTGGGGAGTATAATGAGTAACTCTTTGCATTAGAAAGATTCACAGAACTTTGATCACTGTCCCAGGAAGTTCATTGTGAACTATACAAGCTGATTAGGGTCAACCATCATCATTCTACATGTAAGCATTGCTATTGTCAATTGCCCTTTCAACCATAGCAAAATATGCTCAGTAATAACCATCCATATCTGATGTGCTAACTAGGAATTTAGCTACTTAATTTGTATTGAAGTAATTGTGAGGCTTTTCATCTATCAATATAATTCCATAGAAAATTAAATCAAGCATAGTATCTTGACAAAAGAGACTGTAATAATTCGTCTGTTAGTGGCTCACCTTGTTACTGGTCTCAGGAGAAAAGCTCAAAACACATATCTCAAACTAACTATAAAAAGTTCTGTATTTTAAATGTCCGAGTCAACAGCCATGCATCTTTTAAATTAAAAGACACATTACTTCTATTTCGTGAACCTTCTTTTTCATTCTATAGTCCACCTACTAATTTAATTACTGAGAATGAATTAAACAAATTAAATGTTAAAAAAAATCCATTAGCCTACCCATCTTATCACTCTCCCCTAACTAGTCACCTAAGAGACTGTAAACCACTGCAGCAAAGCATGATTCTCAGGCATCCTGAATAACTGAGGCCAAGGTGGAAACTACACTTTGCCACAAAACCTAAGAGCCTCTCAGGAAGTTCTTTTCCCTGTCAGGACATTGTTTGTCCCAGACAGGCAAGCGCAACACCACATATCAACTGCTCTTCTTTGATCAGGAATAACTGATTTAGAAACAGTTCAGCCTAAATAAAATAACCAAGATGCACCTGGCCACTTTTGCGTTTCCATAAATCAGTACTCCAGGGCATGAAAGGCAAGGCTGTGAAGCTGACAGAGTAGGTCAGAACCACCAGGTTACTCCCTCTAGGATACAGCTAAGATCCTCACAAACTGCTCAGTCCTAGATCCTGCACCAGTATTCTGCATCAGATAAAAATCTTTAGTGCTCTGTTCTAGCTACTGCTTTTCAACCATTTACTCATGGACTGCTTAGGTTTCCACTCTAGCCCAAATCCAAATTTTTAGCCCAGGTTCTCCTGCCTGCTGCTTTGAGCCAATGGATGCCAGATGCTCTTGATAAGTGTTTTGAAATAGTGCATTTCTTGATCTGGACCATAATTTACCTGATCGTGGCACACAACTCTACCCTTGATCATTGCCTAGGTCTGGCCATTAGAACTGACCATACCTATTGTCTGCAGAAATTTCTCAGACACTTCAGTTACTTTAGCTTCAGGGGCAACATGAAAGGTACATTACTATTTTACTTTTTTAACTGGAAAAATGCACTTTTTTCATACCTGTACTTAAAAACACCTGAGTTAATCCTATCTAATCTGAATAAACACTGACTACAAACACAATGATAAATGTTCTTGATGTATCTACTCAAGAATGCATGAAAGAACATTCTGTTTCTGGTTGTATTCTGCTTTCCTCTGCATTCTGACATTTTATACTAGATGCACCTGATGTTGGTGTAGACAGGCACCACTGCAATGACTTTTGAAATACAAAATAAAGCCAATTACAGTAACTTCACAGTTATAAGCCACACCATTTTGACTAAAATTTTGCTCCCACCCCGGAAATGCGGCTTACACTCAAGAGTGGCTAATATGTGAAAAATTTTCTGAAATTTCCAGCCCCGGAAGCGCAGCTGAGGTGCCGAGCCGAGTACCTGCCAGTAAAACCCAGCATTGTGCGATTGTTACAAATTTGTTACTCTGTTGCGCGGCGGGTGGGGCCGGCTCAGTGCCGCAGCGCGGGGGTGGAGGGAAGCGGGGGCTCCCTC
Source organism: Catharus ustulatus (assembly GCF_009819885.2). Lineage (NCBI taxonomy): Eukaryota > Metazoa > Chordata > Aves > Passeriformes > Turdidae > Catharus > Catharus ustulatus. Next base: position 27,908,662 of record NC_046262.2, read on the forward strand.
CTTTGGGCAGCGCAGCCCAGGGGAGAGGCGAGGGGCTCTGTGCTGCCATCCCCACGGCCCGTGGGGGAAGCGGGGGGCTCCCACCCCCGCCTGCCACCACCGCAGGAGCACGATTCTGTTACTATTTGGCAACTTTGTTGCACGCAGGTCCTCACTGTGAACGACAGAGTGGCTTATAATCAGATGTGGCTTATTTATGCACAAAGACCGAAATGTTGCCAACACCCGGAGATGTGGCTCACAGTCCGTGCGGCTTGTAATCATGAAATTACTGTATATTTTAGAATCTTATGGTAGTCTGATTTAGAAGATATGTGGATGTCAGTTTGGTAAGATATAGAACACAAAAAGCAATAGAGATCACTAAAAACGGGAGCTGTATCTCATCGAAAACAAAATTCTTATGCATCATTCAGCTGCAGAAAGATACAAAGTTTTGGTGCAAAAACACATTCAATGGCACATACCCTGACGTAATTATGAGAAGGCGATTTCCAACATGTGGAAACTTCTGGGGCAGAACTGAGTGCAGACTGCTTATGCCTTTTCTTAAGGACTGGACTTTTAACCTGATGCATGGGCCTTTTTTTTTTCCCCTGTGAAGAGCACTGCTTAATTGTTCACAGTTTGCAATGGACAAGTCACTCTTGCTAACAGATGCCTTTCCTTTAGGGTACTAGATGTCTCACATCACTGCTGCTAAAAAACTTTCCGACTAGTATAATAATATGAGAACTGCTCATTTTTTACCTGTTCAAAATAAGACAGCTAAATCTTCAACTTACAAGCCCACCCTTGGGGTGCTCAGCCACATTTCAAGTCAAAGACTTTTTAAATTTAGCTGCTGTTCACTGCAGCCAAAGAATACAGTCTTCACACAGCATCTTACTGTAAGGAGCTACACACTGCATGGCATGCAGCTTGGAGATTTCAGATTGTTCATCTACCTAACTGTGAATTCCTATTTGTGAGTCATAACTGTTCAGCTTGAAAGCAACTGTAATTAAGCTGACATGCCATTCAGTGACCTTGGCATAATCCTAATGAGATCTAAGTCACAGACAACAATTACTGAAAAAATAGAGGTACAGTTCAAACAAAGGAGAAAGTACTAACATTTTCCATTAGCAAGATCAATGTACTTTACAGTAGAGAAACATAATAAACTGCTTTATCAGCTAAGTCTCTTTAGCCACCAGAAAAAGTGGCTTGTACCTGGATAGCACATCTGGTAACAGAATCAGGCAAACAAATTACTCTAGGAGATTAATTGACTGCAAACTAAGGTCTTTCATAATGCTTCTTTCAACATACAAAAAACAATGCAGGCATGCCTTTTAAAAAAGTCAGCAATCAATACCACTCCAGAGTCAGCCAAGTTTTGTAGTTACTGTTCTACATTGCAGGTGAGGAAAATTTGCTTATGCATTTTGCTGTCATTCCCATTAATGGTCTCTTTCTTGAAGTGAGAAATCAGTTTTTGCCTCTCTTTGAGAAGTTATCAGCCCTTGAAGCAGACATGTTTTCTTCTACTCACAAGGGCCTTTTAAAAGCATTTGAGGGTTTTTACAGACATGCTAAAAGCATCCATGTTTCAGCATGCTATTATATTGTTGATGACAGGTGTTCAATTAAGGGAAAATATATGCCTAATATTTTAATAAAATGAAGAGTTGTCAAGCAGATACTCTAGAATTGGTATAAAAACCTAATTATGTTGAACAGTAACAGCCATTTTTACTAGGAAAAGTCAAATGATAGGACAGCATATGCAGTTTTGTTACTTTGGTTTCATTTAAAATACACAATTCACACTACCAGTTGGAATTTCGATGCATGTTTAGCCAGATAAGACTCTTTTTTACAGCTACAGCAGAGTCAGCTTTAGCAATTCTTACAGGGTATGGTGACACTTCTGATTGATTTCTATTCAAATATTACTGAATCACCCAAATTTCTCAAAATAAATCTGTTATGAAAGGATTAGTCTTGCAACTTAGCTATTTGTAGTGATCCAAACTTGTGTTAGTTTGGAATATACCTCTAGCAATCTAATTCATGTTCCACCATGCACATATGAGGTAGTATAATTCCTCATAACAGATGAGAAAGAAACTTGTGATCCTCCCTAACGTCTGGGTATTCTCATACATCACCACTTAAACCAAAGGGCATCCACAGTAAGGCTATCATATTTTCACTACCACAAACCATGAAGATCATACACTTGTCAAGTAGCCAAGACTGAGACACTTTATTTCCTGTTCTAACACGCAACAAAGGGAGCCAGCATGTTTTACACAAGACACATTTGATGAAGAGCTATTTATAAAAAAAAATGGGCTTTCAGAAAAATGCAGTTCTCAAAAATCAAAATGTCTGTTTATATACGTGATATGAAGCAAAACTATTCAAAACATATTTTAAACAGCTTTTTTACATAATGCAATTTGCAACTAGCTCTGGACTCAGGGAAAGCCAGTGAGGAAAAACTTCACATTCCCTGGGATGGGTACCCTGGGACATAGGTGTATGGACAATGTACCATACACCTGCATGCTTATCAGGATGCATCTCATCAACTTCCCTCAAATGATGAAACAATGGTATGATAAAATCCACCTGAGCTCCTGAATATAGCCAGTAAGTTGTTCCAGGTGATAATGATGTTTTTCCTAAGACGGAAACTTCAAGGACAGTAGGAGGGGTATTTCTCTGAAATGCTCAGTCACAAAGCTCTTATATGTGATCAAACACTTGATTTATTGTAAGGTTCATGCTTTAGGACCATAAGGACCAATATACAAATTTGAGTGATTCCAGGCCACAATTAGCCAGGAAAAGGTACTCGCAGTTTTCAACAACTACTTTTTTTCTACCAGTTATAATATGCTTCAAAATTTTTCTCACCAGAATATGCAGCTAATCACATACATGAGTCAAAAATTATGCATACCTTCTTTGCATCTGTGTTCACTCTTAGGAATCTCTGACCCAGGAAAGAGGGATAAGGAACTTTATAAGGAAAATTTTCTTCTGCTAAGGATGACTGGGTTAAGAGATCACCTAGGTGAAGTGGATATCCACAAGTCCATGGGCCCTAATGGAATGCATCCATCAATATTGAGAGAGCCGGCAGACACCATGGGGTTACTCATGATTATCTTTGAAAGGTTGTAGAATTCAGGAAAGGTGCCTGAGGATTGAAAGAAAGCAAACATCATTCCAATCTTCACAGCAAATGTGACCAACCTGATTGGCTCTACAACGAAACAAGTATATGGATAAATGAGGGAACAGCAGTGGATATTGCCAACTTTAGCAAGTATTTCAACATTGTCTCTCACAAAGACAAACTCGGGAAGTGTGGACTGGGTGAGTGGACAGTGAGGTGGATTGAGATCCCAGAGTCATAAGAAGTGTCACAGCCTCTCTGTGGAGGCCTGTCACCAGTGCAGTCCCCAGAGGTTCAAAACTTGTCCAGTTCTATCAATACCTCCAGTAAAGGGACAGATGCATCCTCAGTGAGTTCACTCACCACACAAAGCTGGGAGAAGTGCCCAATGCCCCAGAGAGCTGTGCAGCCCTTCAGAGGGATCTCAACAGGGTGGAGAGATGGGCACAGAAGAACCTCCTGAAACTCAGCGAGGGCAAATGAAGTGTCCTGCACCTGGGAAAGAACAACCCTGGACACCAATAGAGGCTGGGAACTGACCTGCTGGGGAACAGGTCTGTGGGGAAAGACCTGAATGTCCTGGTGAACAAGCTGTCCATGAGCCAGCAGTGTGTCCTGACGGCCAAGAAGGCCAATAGGATCCTGGGGCATTAGGAAGAGCACTGCCAGCAAGTTGAGGGAGTTGATACTTTCTCTCTACTCAGCCCTGATAAGCACTGGAGTGCTGTGTCCAATTCTGGGCTCCTCAGTACAGGGTAGACATGGAGCTCCTGGAGCAGGTCCAGAGGAGGGGAATGAAGATAATTTAGAGACTGGAACTCTCTTATCAGGAAGGACTGGGGTAGCTGGGCCTGTTTAGCCTTGAGAAGAGATGGATGATAGATCTCATTAACGTGTTTATGTATCTGAAGGACAAGTGTCAAGAGGATGGAAAAATGGGCAGAAACTGATATAGAGGAAGTTCCACCTGAAGAGGAGGAAGAAATTCTCCACTGTGAGTGTGACTGTGCATTGGAACAGATTGCCCAGAGAGGTTGTGGAATCTCCCTCATTGGGGATATTCAAGAATGTCTGGAAACAATCCTGTGCCATGTGCCCTGCTTGAGCAGGGTGGTTGGACCAGATGATGCACTGAGGTTCCTTCTGTCCTGACCTGTTATGTGATTCTGTGAACTACAAATATTTTAGAGACCAGGCTTACTGAAACCAACACAGGATGTTTTACAATTCTGACAGTTCCTTCTCTCATATAGTTAATAGCTACACTTGAAAGCTAATAAGGTACTAACACTCCACAAATTATTACTTACTAATTATTGTGTACTATATGTATATAAACAGTCTATTCCAAAAGGGAAATAAAATGCATGTGTGAACTCAGCAGTTGTAACAGACTAAGTGATCAGAAACTATGATTTATCATGACTTTGCAGGAGACCAGCAATATGCAAAGCTCAGGTAATGTAATAATTTGAAACTGAACTATAGATTAGCTCATCTTCTCACACTACAAAAATCTTGCACATAATTTTATCAGCAAATGAAGAAAATTATAATACTTTTCCTAACTTAAAAAATTGTTCTTCAGATTTTCATATCAATAAGCTTTAATGACCAAAAGTTGCTAGCAGACCTGGTATGACCACAACCAGAAGACAGAACCTCAGAATAGAGCATTTTATCTCACCCTGCAGGCAGATAGTGATAAAGATACTAAAAGAAGATAAATACAGTAACTTCACTACTGTAAGGCGCACCCTTTTGACTAAAATTTTGGCCCGAACCCAGAAGTGAGCCTTATAGTTCGGTGCGCCTTATATAATGGACAAAGTTGCGAAATTTGTTGACTCCCGGAGGTGCGCCTTATAATCCGGTGCGCCTTATAGTTGTGAAATTACTGTAATTAATTAATAAATGTGCCTGCTCCTTAACAAGGACAGAATGTGTTCCATCTAAGTACAGTAATTTCACGAATACAAGCCGCAGCAATTTGACAAAAATTTTGGTGGAAACCCGGAAGTGCGGCTAATACTCGGGGGCAGCTAATATATGAATAATTTTCTGACATTTACAACCCCAGACGTGCCAGCCAGGGCGCCGAACCAAGCACCTGCCAGTAAAAGCCGGCATTGCACGATTGTTACAGTGTTACTGTGTTGCCCTGGCTCCCTGCAGGCAGCACGGAGGGCGGGGAGAGAGGCGGGAGAGCTCTCTTCTTCCCTCCTCTGCCGCAGCCCAGGGGAGGACGGGTGGGGGGGCGCACCACCATTGCTGCGGTTCGGGGAGGAGGGGGGGGGGGTGCGCCACCATTGCCGCGGCTCCGGGAGCTGACGGGAGCCCCACGCCGCCATTGCCGCGGCTCGGGGAGGAGGTGGGGTGCTTTGTCCGCGCCCGCCGCCGGCGCCACGGGCGCGGGAAAGCTCCGTCCCTGCCCGCCGGCGGCGCCACGGGCGCGGGAAAGCTCCATCCCCGCCCGCCGCCGCTGCCGTAGGAGCGGGGGAAGTTCCGTCCCTGCCTGCCACCGCGGGGCAGCGCCGACCCGGGGTGACTGAGCCCAGTGGCAGCGGCGGGTGACCCCGAGCCCAGGGGCAGCGGCGGCCGGCCCCGAGCGGCAGCACCAGGCTGGGCCACCTGGCCCCGTCAGCAGCCCCTAGCGGGCCGAGCCTGCACAGCCTTAGCTCAGCCAGTAAACCCCGCCCTCCCGCGGTTCTGTTACTAATTGCACGCGGGTCCTCGCTGCAAACGACAGAGTGGCTTATATTCGGGTGCGGCTTATTTATGGACAAAAACCAAAATATTTGCCAACACCCAGAGATGCGGCTTATACTCAGTGCGGCTTGTATTCGTGAATTTACTGTATTTTAGCTTTCCCAAAATATATGTGCCTTTTCTACCCTGGCTGAATACTTCAAAACTTCCTATGCAACTTTACATAGCACATTTAAGTTATTATCTTCCTCTGCATTTGTTTTTGAAGTGGTGACTGGGGAGGATGGCACAATGTTTTATGAATTCATGACACTGAAAAATGTAAGTTACTGTGAATGTATAGAATGGATAATTATTTTTCTGGAACTCAAGTCCAAACATTTTTCTTTGTAAATATTTTAATCCAATTTAAAAGTAGTAAACTAGGTCCCCACTTCATTTAAAGAAATTGCATTTTGTCTACACATTTGACTACAGCAGCAAAATTACTGCACTTGCACAGTTCCATTTCTGGGAATCCTTCTGGCCAAGTAAACCAAAATACTGTACAAGTTAAGGAAAAGAACCCCAAGTACCATTCAAAAATTAAAGAGTTCAAGCTATTTAATTCAGCCCTCTCTTTCCACACAAAGGGACTTTTAACAGTAGGGTTTGTTTGTTTGTTTGTTTGTTTGTTTGTTTTTAAAAGTCTTTCAATAAAAATGAAAACTGATGAAATACACAGCATCATAAGGTGCATCTACCAAACCCACAGCAACAAGTCAGATTCTAAAACATCTATAGAATATTTCTTGTAACTTCGCAAGAGTCATTCTACAGGTAAAACAAAATAACCGCGTTTTGATTTCTTCCACCATTTCAGAAATTATGTTATTGTTTGTATGGCTCATCAGTACACTCAGAGAGACTGTCAGGATCACTGATATGGTACAACTATAGATCTTAAATAGATAGAAGTGGGAACTAAACTCTGTCTAAACTCTGAGCTTGCTGGATACCTGCCAGAATAGATCCAAATGCCACACATCCAGAAATAGTGTTGTGGCCTGCTTCCTGTACACAGAATTGCACAAAGACTGAAGAATCTTTGCAACTAGTACAAAAGTGACTGAATCCTGTCCATAATGGTTAAAAATTGGGAAAAAAAAGGAGTAAATTTTAAGCATGCATAAACCAAGAATGCCTCAAATCTACGTTTTATCTTCATCAAACATGAGGTAAAGCCTGGTAGCCAAATTTTATCCTCTTCCTTGTGACAACATGTCAAATTTAAACTACTCAATCATGTCCTTCCACCTCATCCTCTAGAGAAACAAGTAGCAGTAACAAGAAATACCACCACACACAAGCAGCAGGTTATCAAGAGGGCACAGCACAGCATATGTTTCCAGCCTCTGCCACCAGCAGTCTGTTGGAGAAATGTTCAACATCCCTACACCCCTAGACATGCTCTCTGCATACACACCTGAGACATGACTACCATTACCTTTGAAGGGAATTTGCAGCTGCCTCACCCTGTTGCAAGTTTGTTTTGCATTCTCTGAGCCACTAAAGGCCCCATGCTTCTCAGTTATATCACATATACACTATTGAAGGAAAAAAACATTATCTTAAGGTAAGGCCTGCGAGATGGATAACCTACTAGTTATCCATTATAACGATTTTGGTTTTACTGCAACAAGTTCTCACAGTTATTTATCCTTACCAAAGCAGTTTGTATCTTTTGTCCTCTTTAAATACTCCTAACATCTTTGACATAAAGTTGTATCAGAACTTCACAGCCATGTAAGTCTTCAAGGGGTAGATGATCACTGACCTCTTCTACATAAGCAATGTAGATTTCTCCTTATTCAGGTCATTTTAGCCTTCTCTATCTCGCTCAGGTTCAAAGAGTGTCCAGGTGTACTATTTCCTTGCTGACCAGATACCATTTTTGCCTAATGATAACAGAGAGTCTGTCACACTAGCAATATACAACATCAAGTAGCACAATGTTAACATTTGAACCTTAATTCAGCTTCAAAAGCCATGTTGATGGATTCAGTGACCCATCTACCCTTTCCTAATGAAAAAAGTAAACTACCCAGCTACTATTATGACAGAAGCATAAGATCTGAAGTTAATAAACAGAATCTGCTATAATGTTTATTTCTGCTGTCCTTACAAAGACTATTTAAAAGCTTTTCACTGTAGATAGTTGAAACATGATGGGAGATGAGTGTCCAAAGTGGCCATCACCATTTTTCAAGATCCCTGATGATTCAGGCTCATTATTCAAGATTAGTGTTGCATTCAAGGGCCCTTCAGACTGTAACAATCAGAACTGGAACTAGCAAACCTCTGCCTTCAGAGAAAATGTCATCTCTCACGAATTTGCATGACAGACTTTTGAGAACCTTCTCACAATTAAAGCAGGTCAACAATCCTTCAGACAGCTTGCTTTTAATTTGGAACCAACTCTCCGCTGATTCACTGAAATGCCATGTCCTCCAACCCAGGCTTCACAGAGACTCATTTAACTAACAGTCTGAATTTAATTGGGGAGATATTTCATATTTTCAGTTACTGTGCCCACAGGGCTATCAATTATAATGATTTCTATGGTATTTGCTCAATCCGCATGTCTCCTTGACAACTTACATGATACTGGACCTGCTTCACTGGTGCAAGCATAAAATCAGCACCACAACTTAGCAGCTCACGTTGTTAATTTACATAATGGATTCAGACCACATTTATCCAGTCATTGAAACCTCAAGAGTCCTTGTGACACAGTCAGAGCTCAGCAACCTTGTTTCTCAACACTGTCTCATTTTTAAAAATGCAGTCTCAATAATTTCAGCAGTCTCAACATAAATATTCTCTAGAAGTAGGCTTCTCCTACTCCTTAAAACAAACAAAGCAGACCTCATGTTCATGCCATCTACGAACTTCTGTAACAAATTACCATCAAATACCTAAAACAAAGTTGGACAAGTGTATCTGAATCCCTTGGAAACTTTAGGATCACAGGACTGAAACTTTGTCACACCAATTATGTAAAGCCATTGGAAATCCATGCATTTTTGCAAGTAGGTAAAGCAGGCTTTTCATAGAACAAAAGGAGCCTTGTCTTTTTCTGTTATGTGACAACTCCTAATTGAAATCAATGATTTTTTATTGTTGGCCCAGATAAGCTTGTTTGCATAGCTGCAACTTCTTAAAACAGAAACCTGAATGTTATTTGGAAAAGACATCCATTGACAGTACAGTAGACCTTGAAGAATAGTGGCATTGCTTGATGTTAACATCTGATTAACCTTGGAGGCAATTCTGCAAATGTTAAACAGTAAAGAATATAGTGTAGAGCAAAAGAAATTTAATTTTGTTTTAATGTATTTATAGAATTGTAACCAAGAGTACTCATAAAGGCATCCTGTGATTTTTCCTTGAGCTTGTGCCAGTTGATGACCAATAGAAAGCATTCAAAACAAGAAAAAGAGATAGTGGGAAATTATTTATAACCACTCTGTATCAAGCACACTCTTTCATGAACAGCTGAGTAACATTACATTTCAACATTTCATGAAGAAATAACTGATAAAAAAATTTCTTACCACAGTGACATTTCTCTAAAATGATTCACTTGTGATCTTGAACTTTGCAATTATGACTGTTAATTCTCAAGAGCTGATTAGTCATGGAATAAAATTGCTGTATATCCATAAAAACAATGGAAAGAAAATATCAAACCTAAATTGAAACAGTGAGCATTCTGAGTGGATAAAAGTGGTATTAGAAAACAATCACCAGGTGGCTGTAGAAACATTTAGCAAACCCTGATGCATTAACAGACCACCGCATTTCTAGAGACAACAGTCACAGCATCCTCACTATCTCCTTTCTGAATTTGCTTTTCTTAATTAGTCCAGCACTCTACACAGACACAGACTGAACCTTCACAATGACTAGTTCTAAAATGACCATCCTGTTTCCATGCACCCTGCTCAGAAAGGTTTGTTCAACAGTTATTCAAACCCTGTTAACCCAAGATGAACAGCAACCATGTTTCTCTGACAGAGCACTCCAAAGCACTGGTTGTACTTAGCAACATCCTTGTTTAAGGTGCCTCTTTCAACCTCTTACAGGGACAGTCTACTACAATCACATTCTGACCAGTGCTTAATCCTTATCCAGTCCAAGTTCACTGGAAAACTACCCTACAAGAAGGTATCTGAATAAGCAAACAAGCTTTCAGCATTTGCTAAATCCCCCCCAGCTAATTGGGACTGTAACAGCAACAAGATAGAATTGCTTCAGGGATTGGAGTGAATCAAGATGAATCTTGTCTTGTCAGTGTTTGGATTACTGTGCTTGAGACTTAGGAGAGACCTTAAGGCTCTCTACAACTTCCAGAAAGAAGCTGTAATGAAGGTGGGTTGTTGTCTTCTCCCAAATGCTGGGTAAACAGCTGGACTCTGTGATCTTACAGACCTGTTCCAAACTACACGGCTCTGTGATTCCAGACATGTCATAGAAATCAATGGAATCACTGAATCCTGCATGATTCTGCCTGGACAAATCTCACTAAAGTCTACAAGACTTTAGTTTTGTAACTTTGCAACTTTTCCTTTAAAACTGAACCAGTCCCTTCCCTTGAGTCCTTTAAGCATTTAGCCAGTAACAATATCTTATACTAAACCTGAAAAATGAAATCATGTCAAAAGACTACCTCAGAATGTACAAATGCTTCAGCAAACATTTGCATTTGGCTTTCAACACACTTAAGCATATGTAATGCACTAAACATATTTAGTGCAAAAAGCTATTTGGCATTTTTCTATTTCCTAACTACTCGGTACAAATAATCCAGTGATTGTTCTATGCAGCTTAACGCTCAATGCTTGTAATTAAAGCCTGTGTTCACAGATATACCATAAGACTTAGATGTCTGAGAAGTTTTCCACAGAACACCAGAAGCATTAATTAAATCCCTAATCCCAACGAAATCAGTGTCAATCACCTGGATAAAACCGACAGTGTGTTTACTTTTAAGTAAAACTGTATTTCCTTTATGAAGGAGTAACATTGCAATGGATGGCACAGTTCCCTCTACTTCTCTCTTCCTTTCTTTGAAACAGAATAATGTTTTCTGGGAAAGGTCCCTGTTTCTGTTGTAACTGTATCATAAATTGCATTTTCTGGTTTCTTGTCAGATATTCTTAGCCTTTTCTATCACTAAATGGAGAGTTTCAAAGTTTAATGACTCTCTTCCTGATAGAGGTCCAGTCACCAATCAAACAGGGATGCTGGAAAGGCAAAAGAAAATTAGCAGGAAAGAGCAGAAGTTGTCTAAAAATATTTCTTGACTTGGTGAGTAATCCAGTCTTCATTCCAAAACATCAGCAGTAACATTACCCCCTACCTCTCAGCTTTGAACTCATTAAATTGTCTGGTTTAAAACCACTTTAGAAAACAAACAAACAAAAACCCAAAACACCAATCCAAATCCAACCAACCAAAAACCCAACACCAGAATATCCTTCAAATTTCCAGCAGCTGAAATTTTGGTAAATATAAAGTATGTTTCATAATTCCTTACTTCAAGTAAAGAATTCATTTATATTTATTTATAGTTTGGTATGGCAATGAAAAATATCTAAAATAAAGATCATTAAAATTATGCCACAGGTAAATAAAAATAAATGTTTCATAAGCATTTTACTCTGAAACCTAAAATATGGCTCTCTGGTTATCATGTTTCACTACCATCAGTTCTACATCTCCATGTAGAAGGGAGTGTGCTCTGTGTTTTTTGATTACAGTAATTTCATGATTACAAGCCGCACCTGATTATAAGCTGCAGCTCTGGGTGTCGGCAACCTTTAGCTCTTTGTCCATATATAAACTGCACCTGATTATAAGCCACACTGTTGTTTGCAGCGAGGACCTGCGTGCAACAAAGCTGCCAATTAGTAACAGAATCGCAGGATCGCGGGGTTTACTGGCTCAGCTCGGGACTGGGCGGGCTCGGCCCGCTCGGGGCTGCCGATGGGGCCAGATGGCCGAGCTTGGTGCTGCCGCTCGGCAGGGCCGCTTGGGGCTGGCTGCTGCTGCTGTTGCCCACCACCGGGCTCACTTGCCCCAGCCTGGCACTGCCCTGTGGTGGCGGTGAGAGCCCACCCACAGCCATGGTGGTGGTGGCAGGCGGGTACAGAGCCCCCTGCCTCCCCCTTGCCATGGGGCTGGCAGCACGGAGCTCCCCGCCTTCCCCCCAGGCCACACGGCCGGGAGGAGGGAGCCCCCCACCTCCCGCCCTGTGCTGCCAGCACGGAGCCCGCCTCCACCCACTGTGCGACAGAGTAACCAATTTGTAACAATTGCGCAATCCCGGGTTTCACTGGCAGGTGCTCAGCTCGGCACCTCAGCTTGCCCTTCCAGGTTGGGAAATTTCAGAACTTTTTTCATATATTGACCGTTCCTGAGCGTAAGCCACATATCCGGGTTAGGAGCAAAATTTTAGTCAAAATTGTGCAGCTTATAATCATGAAATTACTGTACTTAACGAGATGTTCTGCTATTGAGGGCCAGTACCCTGGTACCAGAGGCCCTCTTGTTCTCACTGAACTCAAGTGCCAATTGTGCATCTTCAGCAGTCAAAGAAAAAGGACTATCATTACATTTTGAACTATTAACACAGCATATATTTCATTACATTATGGAAGGATAATACTGAAAGACCATTAGTACCATGGCTGAGAGGCAAAATTCATTAGTTTGGACTAGATGCCATGTGATCACATGATCACGTGAGCTTGAGCTGTTTGTGGAGGCACATCTAGAATTCATAATTAGTTTTTTTCTTTAAATAGCTAAGACATCATAACCATGACCAGATGATTATTAATATTGCACAAACTTGTGAGAGCTAGGGAGGCTTAGCTTTATAACTGACAACTAAAGCCCAACATTCTGTATCCATATACCAGGATATAGTCTAATTAATCATACACCTCTGCTTTTTCTGTGGTATTTCTGTTTCAGTTAACGAAAGAATCAGCAGTGGGAAAATGTAAATTTAGCTCTTTCTAATTTTCAGCAACTAGACTCAACAATTGAATTACCATTCTTGTGGCATTGTTTAAGATGAAGTGCTCAAATGCTACTTCAGCATAGTGGAAAAGTCTTCTGCAAGCATATAAGGAAAAACAAATTTAAAAATGTTTAAAGTTTCTATTTTATCAATAATGCAATATTCAGTGTCATGTAAAATGTGATGTGGTCTTATCGAGAAATATGGCATGTACTGTAAATAAAGTACAGTAATTTCACAATTACAAGCTGCACTGACTATAAGCTGCACCTCCGGGTGTTGGCAACATTTCATTCTTTGTCCATACATAAACCGCACCTGATTATAAGCCACTCTGTCATTCTCAGCAAGGACCCGTGTGCAACAAAGTTGCCAAGTAGTAATAGAATCGCAAGATCGCGGGGTTTACTGGCTCAGCTCAGGCTGTGCAGGCTCGGCCTGCTCGGGGCTGCCGACGGGGCCGGGTGGCCTAGCTCGTCGCCACTGCTTGGCGGCGCCGCTTGGGGCCAGCCACCGCTGCCGCCACGCTTGCTCACCCCAGACCGGTGCTGCCCCGTGGTGGCAGGCAGGGACGGAGCCCGCTGGTACCCACGGCAGCGGCAGCAGGAGGGGGCGGGAGCCCCCCGCTTCTGCCCCGGGCCGCAGGGGATGGCAGCACGAAGCCCCTGCCTCCCTCCCCCCAGCACTGCTGGTACAAGCCCGCTTCCACCTGCCGCGCAACAGAGTAACCAATTTGTAACTATCGCGCAATCCCGGCTTTTACTGGCTGGTGCTCTGCTCAGCACCTTGGCTGCACTTCTGGGGTTGGAAATTTCAGAAAATTTTTCACATATTAGCTGCTCCTGAGTGTAAGCTGCATTTCGGGGTGGGAGCAAAATTTTAGTCAAAATGGTGCGGCTTATAATCGTGAAATTACTGTATTTGCACATGCCATATATAAGATACAAAGACAAAATGCCCAAAGACAGAAAAAAATTCCCAATCATTTTTACAGAATGCATTTCTGGTTTTAATAAAAAATTCCACTTGAACACCATTTTCCAAAGAGATATTCTGTAAACAGCCCACACACACCCATCCATCCAATACTCATGCTCAGCCAAGAAAGCTTGCTTGTGTCTCAAAAAAACAAACAAACAAACAAAAAACACTGGAAAAGTGTTTAAAGTTTCATGTTCTTTTTCTCACATACCTTCTGTTTTACATGCTTTGAAGACTGATGTGCTGTTGGATAATTTTAGGTATTTAGCAGATGCTAAATGAATGTTGCCTCGAATATGACAGGAATACTAGCAAATTTATTGCTTTATATCGTGTCAAACATCTGCACTAAAAAATGTGGTTGTGTAGTAATATCAATACTAAAGGCATTAGGTTGAAGCGTAGCTCAGGGTTTACAGAAAGCAACAAGACTGAACTGAGCTTTCAAAGAGGAACCATTTTTAGTGCATCTGAATGAAGCTGTAAAGTGTGAGCTTGGAATTTATCTCTAACATCATGCTGTTGCTGTTCACACCAGAATAAATTTGTTAAGTTTAATGTTTGCACAGAAGGACGATATTGCAAATTAAATACCTCTTATTGAAGTTGAACTTTAAAAGTAAAAATGTTTGCTATAAAAGAACGGAACCTGAGTAGAAAATAAGCTCACAGGTAGAGACAAAGAAAACAAAGGTCAGCATTTGCCAATTGCTACTCTGAGTTTTCAACAGTTACTGGGAATTCAGCCTTTTCTAATTCCAACAAAATCTGTGGAAGCCTTAAATGTCATTGTGAGGTAACTGCTACCAGAGATTATATCTCAACCACTGTTGTACTTACTATTCGGGTTTCAAGATGAATTTTTATTCAAATTTTTTCTTACTTGTCTTATTCCTGCGAAGTACAAGCTAATGCACAGATTAAAAGATAAATACAACACATTAGAACCTGCTATACCTACTTTATATGAAGAAGTTTAGGAGGAGACACCAAATATCCATTATCATGTCATAAGTAATTTTTTTTAGTCACCAAACCAAGTCACTGAAAAGAAGAATGCTTCCCAGGTGATGTAAGTTAGAACAGAATAAAACGTATTTAATGAACAGTAAGGGAGCCCAATGCATCTTAACAACTATTTAAAGAATTGCTATTCAAAACAAATTCTTTAAGTTTGGATCTGATTATCCTGATTTTCACGTTTTTTATGTTGGTATTTGACTACTATTCATCCTTCAACACTTTTACCCTCCAGAATCAAAGAAGACAACTCATCCAGAAAGAGCAGGAACCAAAGAGTAGAATATTGCTTGCAGCTTCAGTTAATTGTCCCAAATTTTTGTCACATAGATAAATAGATACTAACTCAGAAATGGCAAAACAAATGCTGAAGCCACTCGACTCTGATTTTAACTATAACCATGGTTCTCATTTTAATGATAAGCATATCTAGTATTGAAGTGCTAACTCTTTTGCAAGTCTGTTCTGAACTACATGATTTCATCGTCACAAAAAATAATAGAGAAGAATAAAACTATGTTACAATGTTCAACTCATGAAGTTGTATATCTGATTTCACATTATCTCTACCATTGTTACAACAATGGATCTTAGAAGTAAACCTCACCTTAAAAATTACTGAAATCTCACTGATGTAAAGCTCACTGACCTAATACAGCAATCCTTAGGGATACACAGCCCAACATGTAATAATACACTTTTACATGCAGCAGTATAGAGATAAACAGTACTGACAAGTAAAGACACTGACACTAGGACCCACTGCAATTTATGCTCAATGAGAAGATTGTGTCTTGCAAATTTGGGAACCATCAATGCATGCAGTGCTTACACAGTGATAAGTAAGTGATGGCACTAAGATGACTGCTGTAACTGCCTGCCTTTGATTACAGGGAGTCTTGATAGATGACATTAAGATAGTTTCTCCCAATGGCTTACTACTTCTGCTACATTCTTTACAGTAAATCTGGTTCATTAATATAATTAATTAATAATTAATAGATGTGTATTTGGCATTTTTCCTTTCTTTTTCTTGCTTGGTCTTCTGGACTGTCTCTTACTACACTGTGAACTGCAGTGGACATAGAGACTGTAAGTTTATATTAACTTCAGAGAAACAGGCATGCTACACCTAGAACCAGAAAATAAATTATAGAAAGACCCTGGATGGACAAATACAAGTTAAAAACGGATTTTTTTTTCCATTTTGCACTTAAAAGCATAAATTTGTAGAGGTTTCATGAAAATTTTCAGATTTCTTTTGCGTAATTTTTTGTTAATTCGGAAACCATTCTTCATTATCATCTTGCCCAAGATGTTCTCCCAAATACCTCGCTTAAAATCTGTTTAAAACCTTACATGTCATGGATATGATTGCAAATTTCACTGCTTGGTGAGAAAGGTATGATGTTTGACTGAAGTAAATCTTCTAAACATATCAAGAAGCTATAGTGCTGGACATTAGAAAGGCAAATACATTTTTCCAAATTTGCACATTTGTGAAATGGTAAAGGACTAAAGTAGCCAGTTATTTAATTCAAACCATGCTAAAGAATGCCATTTCTGCTTGCTTATCCCAAGAAAGGGGACCTATGTTCCAGATTTACACTCACATTATGAGGGTTATCATATCACCCTCTGTATTTCCACATTTCATTACAATTCTCAACAAGAAAGAAAAGTAAGTATCTGGGTACTTTTTCTGATTTGCAAACTTCTTGGTGCTATATAGCAATTCTTTTTTCAGGTCAGTAAAATTAATCACACTCTAATGTTTAAAAAGTAATCACTCTTTCAGAAGCTGATATAGACACCTCTTATTTTTTGGTGACACAGCAAGACTTGGTGTGCACTTTAGTTTTGGCTTAGTAATCTCAAAAACTTTATCATATGAAATACTTTATCCACTTACACATTATTTATCATCCTTGAATGATCTTCAAAGCTAAGGACTCCTCAAACAGGCTTTATAATAAGGAGGTCATTGTAAGCACCCTTTCTGAACAGGGAGGGGAAGGAGCTTACAGTGTTCCAACACAATGTTTTCCCCAACATTACAGGATACTTAATCATAATTCTTCTATCATGAAAACCTTGGGTAGTTGGATTTACTCTTTTTCAGTGCTCTTTCATCATTCCTGCCCTCTTCATCCTATTGTCCGGCCTTACTCATCTGCTGATGTCTGTCTCCATATCTTTAATTACATGTGAAAAATACATTTCTTGACTAATTTTTTTTTTCCTCATTCTCTCTCTTCCCATAAAGGTGATGAGAAGCCCTTAAGGAAGAACTGAAATTAATGGCAAATATTGACCCAGTACACCCAGAGAGCAGAAAAATAATATTATGGAATTTCTGGAAAGATATCCACTCTATCCTGCAGGACACTAGCCTTTTGATGTGACAAAAGTAAAAGAAAAAGCTTTTTCTCTTAACTGTACAATCAAACATCTACAACATGCTAAAAGATTCTTCAACAAGGCATACACTGATAGAGACTCCAAGCACCAATTTAAATTTCACTGCATGTAAACATATTTTTAAATCAGCGGTTATTCCTAGAAATTATATATTCATCATCATTTATGATGGGGACTCAAAAGTGCACTGGCGAGGTTGCTGTCTGACAACACTAAATAAGCACTTAGTAAGGTGTCATCCTTGTCATACAGGGATTGTTATCCAAAATACCGACCATATGTAAGGCAATTCAAGAATCTGAATTACAGAATAGATGGTGCACTGGACACCAAGCATAAACTGATTACAGACAGATTATTAACTCCTGTGACTACCTATGTCTTAGACTGACTTACAGTGACCCTAAGAAAAACAGCAAGAAAAACCTGATTTTGGGGGTCAAATACTCACTGCTAGTATCTGTGAACAGAAAAAATTATTATGGGATTTATCCCTAATGTATTAATGGAAACAGGTATGTGGGTTTGAGTTTTTTAGTAGTAGAACAAACAACTGCTTTAATAAATGGCCAACTCTTCTCAGTTTATTGTGGTAATATTATGCATGGTCTTGAAAATTCCTCAAGTCAAAAAGGTGTATTTCAGGCTAAATTGTGACATTTATTATGCAGCTCTTTTTCTGCATGTATCCTTCAGCAAATACTTAAGTACTGACTGTGCTTCAGTTTTACTTTATGAAGGTTTACCACGTCACTTGTTGCACTCTACAGTAACAGTTTATAAATGTAGAAAATACAACATTTTGTCTAATCCTACCAGTTATATGTATCAAATTAAAAACCACCTTTCCTTTCTATTTAAGTGGGAAGATGGAACAGTCTTTCATTTTCATGGACTAGATTAAAAAGTACACCATTAAATGGGAGAAACAAAGGCAGAATTACAACTTCACAGTATTTTCCTAAGTAATAGAGTGCCTTTAGCTGATAAGAAAGACAGAACTCAGACTTACTGTGCATTTGTTCGGTTTCTCTCCTGAGTGGACTCTCATGTGAATCAGAAGTTTGTAGCGGGCATTAAATGGCTTGAACCTTCGAGGGCACCCAGCCCAGAAGCAGGTGAAGTCCTCTCCCTTCCTCTGGTCTATGTGGCTCTTCTCTATGTGCCGCACGAGCTCCTCTCGATGGTCGTACAGTTTCCCACAGTCAACCCAGCAGCAGCCGTGCTTGCCATTGAAATCGTCCAGCTCCCCATCTTCCTCCAGCAGGGCAGGAGGTGGCTGCAGCGGCTGGAGGCAGCTGGGGAGGCTGTGCTGGTGAGCGTGGTATGGCGGGGGTGGCCCCTGCGGAGCAGCTGGTGGCAGCGCCAGCGGGGAAAGGGGCATGTCAACAACTGGGCCTGAGAAGTCATCCAGCTGCTCATTTTTCAGGATGTCCATCACCTGGCTGTCCACGGGCAGCACACCCTGCTGGATCACCATGTTATTTGTGGCAACCATCTGCAAGCTGGTTTGCTCGAGCTGCTGCATCCGATGGTACTCACCTGTGCCATTCTCAACATACCCTGGAAAAGGGACACTGCCATTCGCCATGTAGAAGCCTTTCTGGGCAGTTGAAACAGAACAGCTTTGGGGCATACAGCTTCCTCTCACTCCCAGAAAATGCCCATAGACCTCAGGCTGTGGGGAGAGGTTTGCTGGCGATGCCCTGGAGCTGTTGATGTAGGCCACCAGAGAAGTTGGGCACGTACGAATGATGGTATTGAACTCGATCCCGATGCCGTCAGACAGAGGAGACAGAGAGAGTGCTCTCTTTTTGGACCGGGCTGATTGAGACCAGGTTGAGGACTGGTAAGGACTAGAGTAAGGGGAATTCTTATTTTTCATGCCATGTAAGTAGGATGGTAATGAGTTACTAGACATAGATGCTTCAGGCGAAAAATTTATTAAGTCCCCCAGCTCACTGTCATTTTGTAAACCGTGGTCAGGTGGAACAGAATAAAGTGTCCTGTACCTATGTGACCACTCTTGTTCAACACTCAAAGGACAGTGACCTTCTGACAAGCTTAATGTTGTAGAGGCCAGAGACCCACATGACAAGAGCGACCTGAAATAAAGGTATGATAAAGTAAGCAGTTAGACAGTTCAGAAGTAGATCTTTCACCTTCACACACACACTTAAAATTAAGCAAAGGTCACATGAGAGAAAATTTCTCCCTAATATTAGGTACTCAAGTTTTGCACACTCAGTTAATGTACCCGTAGTTACACAAAGGCAATAGACATGTAAAAAGGTCACTTAGGAAACCAACTTCAAAACTTCAAGATTTTGAAAGAAAGTTACTGCAAAGATTCTTGATCCAACCCTGCAGAAATTATTGTACGTCTTTTCATCAATTGTCGTGTAAATAGGTTTGGACTTCTGAAGCCAAAGCATTGTGTTCCTATATTTCATGAAACGCATACTGATTTGAGTCATTTATTATTATTGCTCAAAAAAATTAGAAAGAAAACTAATCCACAGAGAATAAATATTCAACCTGAATGACTTTGTCAATTGTAATGCATGCAAATATTACAAATACTTCCCTATAGAAACCTTATATATCAAGTTTATAAATACAGATAACACCTAACTTTACAAAACAAACAAAATAAATGAGTAATGTAGGAGAACTGGTTGAAAAGGTTTCTTAGATTTGATTTGAAGATGTATCTGCCTCCAAGTCAGCAATCAAAATTTTTCACAAAAGTGTAATATCACTGTTACCATTAATTTTTCACAGAGATATTATGAAACTTCTTTATGCTGCAAATATTCTTTGGATAGCTTAAAAATCCTCAACATAAAGCCCCTTAAAAGTATTGTTTTCTACAGAAAGGTATGAAAACGAAATAAAAGGGACATCAAGGTCCCTGATTCAGGGCTGTAAATGCTGGCTAAAGGTTAACTGGATTTATTTCTTTGTTTCCAGTTCACAGTCAGGCAGACTTGGATTTCCTGCCAGCTAGTGGTGCTATCAGTAAACAAATTTCTATTTTTATAAGAGGAGCTCTTACAATAGGAAGAACTGGCCATGTAGCTAGATAAACCTGGCAATCTCACAGAAGCCTCTATATCTTATGTTTTGCAGATTAATTCTTGGGCTTGTTATTTTCATGATACACTTTTGAAGAAGCACGGAATTTCAATGATGGATCAAGGACATGGGAGGGGAAGCTTGGCACCACCTGAGAGAGAGAGGAAGTAGTTTGCAGGTGCTGTATCAGTAAGACAGCTCACAAACAGGGAAAATGTAGCTTAAAAGAGCAGCAAGCCTTGCTGTGGTTACCAGCGGGAGAGATAGTTAAGTGCCCCTTTGCGCAAGGCGCTTGCTTTGTAACACACGGTTGGTCTGCTGTATCAGAATAAGAAACATCCTGTTCTGATTCAATGTCAGTGCAGGGTACTGTCATGGACCTTATGTTACCCCATCAGGGTTTAAACAGCACTTGCAAAACAGACCACAGACAAAAAGCACAGTTAGCATGCTGACTACAATTTGCTTTGAGAGAAATGAGAAAAAATGAGACTATCGGGTCAGTCATGTGTACCATTTAGATCTAAAGAGATCACTGTGAAAAAGTTGATTTAGGCTGTTGTCAATGGGCTTTGTTAAAGCACAGGTCATTATAGGGCAATTAATTCATGCTAGTATGTTGTCACCCCAAATACAGACCCACAGTTTTCAACAGAGCAAGACATGTAAGTAAGGTTTGATTTCTACATGCTATGATGTATATATTCACACCTGGAAAGTGCAAGGAGAGGGCAGGGTGTTTTGCCAGTTTTTCTTTAAATTTTTATTTTCTCTTTTATGAATAAAGAAAAAGAAATCGTGCATCAATAAAAAGTCTATTTTTGTACTGACAAGAATTTTAATCAGATTCATAGTAGGACTAGTATCATACAAAAAGCTACTAATGCCTAACACAAAGGGACATATCCATCGGTGAATCTAAAGAAAAACTGTTTTTAAAGAGTCTCATAATAGGAAAAAAATAAAAAGTTGGCCCAGAATTTCAAGTATACAGTAAGTAAGAGCCACTTATTCTGAAGAAGCTGCAGCACTTCAGTATCTAAATAAAAATTCCAGTTCCCAAAAAAAAAATGAAGTTTTATTTAAAATTTAGCCTACACTGTGACTAGTAGTTTCCTAAAAGGGGGAAAATAAATACACCTAATATGAAAAAGAGAGACCAGATCTATCAGTGTGCCAGATGCTCAGATGGTATTAATTGGTGCATTGGTTTATTGTAAATTAAACCAGCTTGAGTTCAGACCAGATCTTTCATTAACATTTACAAGAGATTACTTGCAATTACATTGTATTCTCCCTTGTGTACAGAGGCCACAAAGTCAGAGTATAATCCAGAATCTTAAATATAAACATGAAAGAGTGAAAACTGTGTTTTTCTCTCTTTTCATGGTCTTCTATGTACCAGCCAAGCTCTTTCCTAGGTCTTTATCTGACTTGTGTCAAAGCAAATGGCAGTATTACATCTGGTTTCATGCAACACAACTGAATACTCAAAAAAGTTTTGGAGAAACTCAAAAAAGATGGGGAAGGTTTTATCCTCCATGGTCTATATACCAGAATCTGATGCTACCTGGCATGTCTACATAGGAAGCATAACTAATTTTTGTAAATTTTCCCAAGGGAGTCAGTCTTCACAACTAAAATGACAGAAATGTTAAAAATTATCTTGAAAGTAAAGCAAGGTTTCATTCCATTTACACAGTACCAATTTTAAATATTTCAGGAATGTCCCTTGGCTTGTAATAAAACAACACAGTAAATGTAAACTGCTTTGAGAATAAAAATTCTTGTGCTCTTTTGTAAATAAGAAACTGCATTTCAACTCGGTAGGCAATGGGAATGTAGATTCCAAAACAATACACTAGAATATCTTCTCACTGTATGTTTAACATCCAGGGATGTGCCTAATGTACTTATAGGTTGGTTCTCAAATATCTGTCTTCCTCTAACTCATGTTTGTTCACAAAAATCAAAGTCATAATCTTAAAATTTATTTAAGCATTTAAAATTAATTAGTAAATATTTAGCTGCGGAGTAGTGACATAAAAACGCAACATTTACAGGAAGTGGTCATAGTTTTCTTTACCTACTCAACAGAACTAGGAAAATGAACAAATTTTCAAGGACAATTGATCTGATTAATTATGCAAACAAACCATTTGAAAGCAAAAGCATTTGATAAGGAGAGAGGAACATGTGCAGAAATATATGGATTTTTTGTCTGTCCTTGGTGTAATTTGAATGGCACCAACATGGCACACTTAGCTCTGTGTAGATGTAACGTGTGGACTATTTCTGCCTTCATCCTCCATAACACTTCCTATACCCAGTACAAAAATCTAGTTTCTGACTCTAAAACAGACTTTATCTAATAATAAAAGTCCTATCATACACAGATTTGGTGCGGCAAAATTTCACCCATTATTTGAGTGATCCAAACAGTATGACTGTAACAGTATTATCTGAACTAAATTGCATGGAATGCACTTTCCTGTGGCATAACAGAGAATAATTTTCTGATTTTAATAATCAGAAGTGTCACCTTTTAATTACAGAAGAATTAAGACCCCCCTCCTCTTACAGTACTGAATACAAAAAGGTAGTTGAGGACCTTGTATCAGATGGAGAAGCACTGAGGCTAGAAGCATCCATAGACCTCTGTGAGCTAGGGTTGATCTGGCTGCATGCTGTTGAAAGCTGATTCACTGAAGGTGAAGGAAGTCGCAGCTGCTGAACTGTCATGGGACTGCTGGTGACTACTGCATTGTTGCTGCTGCCTTTTCCAATGGATTTGCACCTGTGTCCATTACCAAGACCTCCTAAAATAAACAAAGCAGGTTAGTATTTATCTCTCAGGAACCCAGGATGAGGCACAGAACTCACTTCACTGTGCAAACTCCAGAGAGTGATGGGAATCCTCCGATGAGGACAAAAGAGGGGACCAACACAAGAATTTTGCAAACTCCTCGAACCATGAACAGCAATACAGGGGAATTATATGCATGTTTAAAACTGAAGTACATGTGCTGAAGTACATAAAGACCAGGCCTGACAGAAAACATCAGAGAATGCACCAGGTAAAAGAGCCCTCTGCTGAGGGACAGCTCTCTATGAAGAAGACAGGAAGGGAGAACCCAAGGAGGCTGCCAGAACAGCACCATGTCCCCAGTCCTACCAAACCCGGCAGCTGCAATCCATTGCAAGCCCTTCCATCATTCCTACCACTAGCTTGCAAAAAGCAAGGAGGCCAGGGATATGCACACAGACTGCAGTGCTGGCCACGCAGTTTCACTAGCAGGAGAGAGTTACAGCTGGAACCCAGCTCAATCTAGGTAGAGGAATCTGAGCTGAATCAAACTGAGAAGTGTTCTGGACTTTCTTTAAAGGCCACAGTCTGCTCCTAATCACAGCTGCCATGACTCAAACTGATGGCTATTACACAGAACCACAACAGGTAGCTGGCCACGAGGACACGCCTTCAAAATGCTCAGTGTACTTTGTGTTGTGATTTAGATCACAGACGGCGGTTTACAAGATTGTCTCCATTAAAACACACTGAGATTAGAAAGTTAAAATGCAGGTCATAATATGGAAGTTGTTGGACTAGCAAATTCTCATCACAGCTGGAAATTAATAATTAGACAATTCACATTCCTAGCTGCTTCCCTGTGTGAGGAATGCTCCACAAAGCAGTATAGCAACATCAGGACAAAAACTGAAAAGTATTTCAATGTAAACCATTTTCCTAAATTAAATCTATTTTTTATATCGGCATACAACTCATACAAGTTTTTCTCCAGATTCTTCAGATGGATTGTGGATGGCAGAGAGAAGTACATTAAGGCATTTATGGCTCTCTCAGTCAAAGGAAGAAAACCCAAATCCTTCAATCCCCTCCAGATCAAGTCGTTCGAAGGACAAACATTAAAAGAAAACTCCTTATTCTGCACTCAACTCCACTGTGGACATCACAATAAAGCATTTAAGCTCTTCTAGGATTACTGTCTGTTCCCACTACAGATGTTCAATTAAATTTAAAAAAATTTAAAAAAGAGATGTTATTCTAATTTCTTTCCTGTGAAGCAGGAAAGTACATATTTTGAACTCACTAAAGATGAATCAATGTGCTACTCAGCAGTTGATTTTATAATGTTACAGACAATTAAATTGTAACAAGTAGGAATTGTAAGTAAAAAATGTAAGTTGCCTCTGATAATAACATGAACATTACTCCTCTTAGCAAAAAGCTGGATGAGGTGAAATAAAATGTTTACAAGCCCCATTCACACTATAAAAAATAAATAATACAACATCATATGCCTATACGTGTGCATATATCATAAATGTTCAGTTAGCTATTTTTGGGAAAAGCGCCTTTAGTACGTAGAACCAAAGACATTCTGCACCAAATACATAAAAAGGAAGTGTACTATAACAATGCAGGAAACCCAACTGGATTTGACACTGAAGTACAGTTGTAATGCCTGGAGAGTGTATACACATATAAAAATATATATATATATATATATGTGTGTGTATATGTATGCATGGAATACTTAAAAACACATAAATCTACTATTTAGCATTGAGAAAATGTACCAAATATATACTGATCCTTTCTTGGATGATGCCATTAACACCCTTCACTTAAAGGCCTCAACAATAATATTTGCTTTCATATCAAGGACTGTGCATTTGTCAGATTTACATTAGGGAAAGGCCATGTGCCATCTCAAACAACAATCTGCCACAATACAGTGAAATTGCTATTTATTCATGAACAATCTGAGCTGCTTGAAACTTTCATGTCAGAAAAAAACAAATGCCAGCAAAAAAACCAGAAAAGGCAGTAGTGCCAAACCAGTGCTGTTAAACAGAAAAAGTTGCATCCTCAATACATCCTGGTTTCCCTTTCAATTACAGGGTCTGGTATTACTATCTGGTATAAACAGTACCTCAGGGATGCCAACAGCAGGTGAGACAATTTGCTGTATTGTGGTAAGGATGATGAGCCAAAATAGCCTAGCTGCTAGCCATTGAAAGGGAAACACGAGGAATTAAGTAATTTACAGAGACTGTCTTATTGAAATGATAAAAAAAAGTTATCCAAGGCTCTAGTCCTTGTGGACAGTTGTCTGGACTTTTCTCTGATGTGGAAACAGAAGCAAAATGTTTTGTTCTTTTATCATTGACAAACATTTGCTGTTACAAGGAAAATAATAATTCTTCCACTGAAAAGAAGGCAGGGGAGATTATCATGGAATAATAAACCATCAGCTCCCTCCACTGAAAGAGGCTGAAAGAGCAAAGTAAAAGGCTGCTGCTGTGAAAAGCAAACCTATAACATTTCATCAGCTGCTTCATATAGGCATAAATGTATCAAAAGACCACCATTAATACCTTGTATGTACCCTGCAGGTCACTGAAGAGCATCAATTTGATCTGAATCAGGCAGCAGCATACAATCCCGTCTATGCTGAACTAAGTCTGAACACAAGGTGGGAAGCTTATGCTGACTTCAAGCCCATTATTAAAGTACAGACTATATTTGAACTAGCATAAAGTTATACATAGGGCAACACGGACATCTGGCCTGTCATGAGTTTGCTGCTAAAAGGCAAGCTGTCAGAACGCGTGATCAAAACCTCTGGATAAGCGTCAGCTGTCAGAATTACTATGTTCAGCATTAGCATTTGGCATCACACACCCAGAGTGCCAGAGAAGCCCTCAGTCCAGGTTTCCTGTATCATTGTCCCAAAGCTTGAAAATTTTAGGATTTTGAAAGAACAACCAGAAACTCCTCAATGCCTTGAATCCACATCAGCTGAGATAAACAGGAAACTCTCAGGAGGATGCCAGTGGGTTTAAATGACACTGTAGATTCTATGAAAAATATGTAAGCTAATATTTTAAATAAGCAAAATAAGTAGTTTCTTTTCTTTTATACTAGGATATAAATCAGGTCACATTTCAATAAAGTCAACAACTAAGGAGGCAGAATCAGTTCTGCAGTAAGAGTTACAGCTGACCAGAGCAGACACTTTATTCCAATAAACATAATAACACATGAACCAAAGCTCTCCTTATCAACAAATAACAGTAATAGTTAACAAGTAGAAACAGTAAAAAAATATTATGGAAATATTTTAATCCATTCACTTCCTCATTCAGTAGGCTGCCTGTTTTCCCTGTTTATTCTCTATATTTGGTTAATAGCTAAGCTCCACTCAACCTTGAAATGCAAAATTATTTCACTGCAATCTTCTGAAGAACATTCAAAGAATGTAGAAAAATACAGTTACTTTAGATACACAGAATTTCAGATGAGATTTTCTTATTTATGCAATTTTCTTACTTTTTTGGAGGAAGAGTGCAACATGAAATCAATATAATTTAAAAATCATTTTCTTTTATCAGATATTCACTGAAAATCAACCAATTTCTTTGTCTTCTTCTCCATATCAAAATATCTCAGGGGGAAAAATGAAACTGTTGCACCAAATCTTTGAAATTGTAAACTATGCTTTCCATATACAAATCATGGTCAGCAAAAACATATAAAAGCAAAATCAATTTTAATTGTTAGGTGTTCTGAAAGACACTATATACTTACCAAATACATAATATCAGATCAAATTCAAACATCTCTTTGATTAATAAAATCTTTAGTTCCTAACTGATCACTATCTGAAAACCTGTCCCTTGTTACTGTTAGAGCAACAGCTAGAAATAAAAGAACTGCAACAAGAGAGCAAAAGTTAATTTCCCTAGGGGATTTGCTGTACACAGAAAATGTACACATTAAGAGCTTTGGAAGAGGTTGGTTTAAATGTTTCCCTTGTATTGGGTTTCCACTCTGGTTTGTGTGGACTCTCTATTTACCAAAATGAGGAGAAAAGCGTACAAGCAAAAAAGGGTGATGTAAGACAAAAAAAGAAGAGGATAGAGACCAAAGGAATAAGGCAGATGGTATGAATGTATTCTTCACATAGATTAAACTCACCAAGGCTGTTTGAAAACACATTCGGCCTTTTCTCACAACACATTTAATCTTCAATCTGTATGTTGCAGTCCCCAGCTACCACAAATATCTTTACTGTCTGCCACCATATCTGCAGGGTTATTGACACCCTTTCTTTTGGGGGGTGGGGGGGGGGGGGGGGGGGGGGGGGGGGGGGGGGGGGGGGGGGGGGGGGGGGGGGGGGGGGGGGGGGGGGGGGGGGGGGGGGGGGGGGGCGGGGGCTTCACAGTAGCTGGTGACACAAAAAACTCAAATGTTTGCACAGAAGACTTGCTTCCCGATGGTAGTATCTCAGTCCCTCTCACCTTGAGCCTGCCGAAGTTTTCAGGCTTCCCCTGCAGCAATTTCAGTTATATTATTAATGACTGTTAGAGACCTAGCACTTGTCCCTTTGTCCTTAAACTAAACAGCCACTTTTCTATTGTTTCAACATTTCTATTGTTTCTATTATTTCTACATTATTGCACAGCAGCTCTGTAGACAGATATACTAGCTGCAGGGCAGTGGATATCAGACCCCTTTGAATGCTCTTTAAGTGTGTTAAACTGGAGCTTCAAAGGGGAACAAATATATATATTTTTTAAAAGGCAGGATAGGGACAATATTGTTGTTTGTTTCTATGACCATATGATCAAATAAAATCTTTGCCGATCTGGAAATCTGGGCTTCTTCAAACTAGCATTAAACCCTGAGTCCAATCTTTTTGGAAGACCTTGAAGTTTCCAGGTAAGCTAGACAAAAATTCAGTGACAAGTACATTAGGTATGAGCTTTTTTTATGGCATGCAAGCTGGAGTTTTTCAGAGTACAAGTAAATTATTAAACTATGACTCAAAAAGTTGCTGAATTATCATTTGTGTTGCAAGTCTTACAAAATACTGTAGTTTCTGAACTACAATACACCACACAGACACTACATGCCAGTGAAACAATGATTCTTAGCATTCATTATCTTTAAAAACAAAACAAAACAAAATAAAACAAAACAAAACAAAACAAAACAAGGATCTGTAGTTAGAGAGAAAATCCTGAAATTAATAGTCTAAAAGCTCACTGTTTTTAACATCATGGTTATGATCATAGCTTACGGTTTCCTTAACACAATCAACAATGACTTTTTAGTAACAAATTTTCTCCAAATCCTCTGTCAGTGTCCACTCTGAACACTGAGTTAGACACACCATTAATCTGACTAGTATTGGATGTGCCCGTGTTCTTAACTGCTTACAAAGGCCTAATCTTTATAATCAATAAAAATAATCTCAAGAAAATATACTAAACAGAATTTTATGACAGCATGGTATTAAGAGAAAGTACTGTGTACACACTTTAAAGATTCTTCATGCTTTGAATCTTGTAAAGGCAGCTTTTTCACTATCAGAGCGCACTCAGTAAATCGACTTGCACAAATTTCCAATGCTATTTGCAATCTTTGTATGAAGTAAACAAGCATGTATTTTCAGCTACCCTACTGTGATACAAAAGAGACTGACAAAGCACAATGAAAAACAATGTCTCCCTTCAACTGGAACCAAAGTAAAAAATTATCCAGAATTGACCAGTGAAAACAATATCTCACAGGTGATTAACTTAGCTGGTTTAGAGCAGACAGCAATGAGATCACCTACTTCTATGGAACACTTTAACCACTAAATTTAAACAAATGAAAACAGTGGTCTTGTAATGACTAAACTAAGAATATGAAACAGTTAGGTTCAGGAAACTTCCAGGAAAGAACAGACACAGCAAAACAAAGATTTTCTATTAGATGTACAGACATCTTTAATATCTCATACCAATTCTGAATCTGTTTTATCTATATCAGGAAGACCTATCACTTATTAAAGTTATTTTGGAAGCTACTTTGTTTTTTTATTTTGCATAAAACATAAGACGTTATCAGTTAACTAGTGCACACACAAGTTAATATTTAACTGAACTAAAATATAAATGTTTTAGCTGCAATGGGTAACTCCCTTTTTTGTTATCAGCAACATTAGATGACTTCTGCTTTTGTCCTTACTGGGATAACATGGTATGTGCTTTTCTATTGCAGAAAACGTATAGCTTTGCATCTTCGGTTTTGTGCTACTTTTCCATAGTACTAGTTTCTACTTACAGTTCCTATTTACCAAACTTAGCCTATTTTGTTTGTATTTCTGAAATATTAATATATTGTGCAAGCCTCATAATCATATAACTGGTATAAATCAAGAGAAACTCCACTAGAAGTGCAATATATAATTCGAATGGTGACCAGTACCAGATGAAAAAACACAAGTTTCATGCTTTAAGTTTCAGTATTATGTCAGCTTAGAATACTGCCACCATACAAAGACAAAAGTATTATTATCATCAAAATGGAAATTTACAGGTTTTGAAAGAATAGAAGATAATTTAATTGGAATTAGAGATAATAGGAGATACCGTCCGCTTCAATGCCACTGGGGAATTAATGCCTGAATCTGACTTAAATAAACAAACAGAGCATATATCAGTATGTGTGTGAGAGTACAGACTACAATTTCACTTACAGTAATTTCACGATTATAAGACGCACCTGATTATAAGCCACACTTCCGGGTACCAGCAACTTTTCATTCTTTGTCCATACATAAGCCGCACCTGATTATAAGCCGCACATTACAATACAGAGTGTGATAAAAGGTATCTATTCTATCACCATCTATTGAGGGTGGGGGCAGTGATCCTTATCTCAATGGCAGATATTCTGCTAATGGGCCATCCATTGAAACCAGGCGGGGCATTGTTCTTTATCTTTTCACAACCCATCCTTCCTCCAGCCAGTCATTTTCTGCTAATGGCCCACTGAGTCCCACTGTGGGACTGAAAAAATTACTGCATCACATTGGAAGTTGCTCCAGCCAGGGGGAAGAGCCCTACGTTTCTTACCAAGATAAAAACAGAGGTTTTGGGACACTAAGGGAGCCCCTTTCTCCACTGGACTCCAGAGGAATACCGGATTTCTCCACGTCACTACTGGACCTCCACAGGAAAACTGCACCTTCTACAGGAGCACTGCTTCAACTGAATCACATCTGTCACTGCAGGAGGATGAAGCCACCATTTAATGGGACTGCTACCAACACCCTGCCTGACAGGGTGTCAGGTTGTACTCTGACTTTGTCAGGGTTTGGAGTTTGTGTCTTTGTAGTACTGTATTTCTATTTTAATTTCCCTAGAAAAGAACTGTTATTCCTAATTCCCATATCTTTGCCTGAAAGCCCCTTGATTTCAAAATTATAATAATTTGGAGGGAGGGGGTTTACATTCTCCATTTCAAAGAGAAGCTCCTGCCTTTCTCAGCAGACACCTGTCCTCCAAACTAAAACAGCAACTTTTTGTTCTTTGTCCATATATAAGCCACACCTGATTATAAGCTGCACTTTGGGTTTGGACCAAAATTTTAGTCAAAATGTTGCAGCTTATAATCGTGAAATTACTGTACATGTGGCATTACTTGGGAATCAGACAAAAAATAATACTTTCAAAACTTCCTCACACTTTATGAGTTATTGGACTCAAATGAAATCAATAGGGAAAAACTTTGCCCAGTGTTTAATAGTGCTGCAGTTATCTGCAGAATAAATTAATTGATTCCAGCAATTTTGTTGGAATACTTCTTTGTTGATATTATCTGATTGCAAGCTAGCCAGCTATGGAGCGGCAATAAGAAAACACTCTAGAAAAATTAATTCTCTGTACTATGTAACACTTCATCTGCCACAACAGCTTCTAGCACTGTTCAACCTTCACTGCACATTTGTGCTTTTATTCATGTTAGAAACACATTCTTAGAATATTTTCCATTAATTACTGATTTTCTTTTCCCTCAACTTTAATAAAAACATGCTCAGATAACTTCTGTTATCTGAATGTTCTTGGTGGTTTTGAAAACACGGCACAGGAGCTTTGCTATCTGTAACTCTGGGCACATGTAGATCCATTACTTGAAAGATACATGATCATTCCATATCAAGCAAATCAGAACAGCACTGCACCCTCTGTTCAGACAGTAATTTCTGATTTCTTGTTGTGCTCACTGAACTGCTGTCTATCTTCCTTGTGGCACACCTTATATGTGCTTCTCCTGTCAGCCTTTCTGCATAGGCAGTGATGGGAAGAAGACGACCTCTTCCCTTCCTCCAGGCCCCAGGAAAAGGGAAGATGTTCTGCCTCCTTTACTCACTCAGAAAATGGGATGCAGCAGAGCACCAAGAGTAAGGGGACAGATTCTCAGTAGATGAAGGCTGCCTTAACTCCGGTGCTCTATGACAACATCCTCCAAGTAAAACCTGCCACCATCCATGCAGGAGTCCTGAGCAGAGAAGAGAAGAGCAAGAAGATTGCCTTCTACCTCCAGCGTGGGCCAGGCCTCGTCTTTGCCCATATTTGCTTTATTTGGCACATCATACGTCAGTGCCAGACTGTGCTGCATGTCACAATCCAGTAACAGCATGAGTTCAGCAAAAAAACAAGCAATAAAGGTGTTGTTTAATATTACACTCTAATCCCACGTGAGGCTCCCTTTTCTAAATCTTTACAAATAATACAAGTTATTTGACTACTCTTTCTCAGTGATGTATCTTTCCTCCTTTAACAGGAAAAAGAAAAAGAAAAAGAAAAAGAAAAAGAAAAAGAAAAAGAAAAAGAAAAAGAAAAAGAAAAAGAAAAAGAAAAAGAAAAAGAAAAAGAAAAAGAAAAAAAAAAGATAAATACCAACCAGTTTAATAGTGATACCCATTTCAAACAAGTGACAAAAGTTAACATGGAAAGAACTTCAGAAACTGCAGTATGGAAGCAGGAATCTGAGTAACTTGCAGCCACATTCAGTACATTTCTGTTTCCCAGATAAAGTCAATTGTTCAAGGACATCACTGTTTTTCAAACAGTATTGTCCCTGAGATTTTGAGCAGTACATTTTTTCTTTTCCCACACAACAAAAAACAAGATACTGTTTAAGGCTGTTTCTCCTAAAAAGTAAGAATGTTATCCTATTTGTCAGTTTAACCAGGCAGAAATAACAAGCATATAGCCCAGATAACATACATATTCTAAGAAGCTTTATACTCAGTTAATTAGTTTAACTATTGCTTTCATGGTTCATTTAAGTCTTTCATGCTTCATTAAGTATCAATATATTTTATCACCTCAGAAAAACTTCTCAGTAAAAATACAATTGTATTTTCAAGTGATAACCTTGTTAACTAATATATACATTTCAAGCATATCTATCAGACACTAGCAAAGTCTGAATTGCTACAGTAGCAGTATCTGAAACCATTATGCAAATTTCTTTCCACACACGATGAAAACAAAAGCACTTCTGCTGAAACAAAAGTATTTCATCAAGGAAATTATTTTGACACATGTTATTTTCATCATTTAAAAAGCTCTCACACTGATTTTTTACTGTTCCACCTTCACAGCAATCAGCTCAAACATACCCTGGATCCAGTAACTGTAACTATCTTGCCAAAAGTCCTCAATTCATAAAGTCAGAAGATCATGTCCTTAAGGAAGCATAAAGACCAATGAAACTAATAGTTAGAAGTATGTAGAAGCCAAAAGCCAAGTGCAACTCATAAAACAAATTCCTGAGGTTAAGAGAACATCTGTCCTATCAGAAAGGCTTACTTACTTATGCATAGTATGAATTTTCTGAATTCAGGATATAGGAATATGTCAGAGTTATTTGGAAAAACATTTTCTAGACTGAGAAATTAGTCCTTAAAAGCTCTGCATGATTACCACATGATTACCTGCATGATAACCACAAATTCTCTGGAAATTTCTACTAGTACCTTGATATGCAATCTTGTTCTGTGAAATATGGGGCCAGTAAGGTACATTGCAATAACAGAATTACAGAGGTTCTTATTATTCAAGCTGACTTTTAGAGGAGGCCACTATTAGCATCGTCGTGGTCCAAACAAAACTCTCTACTTGCCTTGCCACCTTAGCTCTTCATGTCAATGAGAGGCAAATCCTGGGAAAATAATACAAACAGACAGAAGTATTTAAAATCTGTATTGACACTACATGTTTCCACTCTCTCAAAGCTTTAGACATTTTTCTTTCAATTTTATTCTTTATTTTTTATTCTTTTCATCAGCCCAAGCCATACTAATTAATCAGAGTTTCCCAGGTCTTTTGTCATTGTGAACAAAAAGAAAAGACCAAAATCAAAGCTTGTTTCATCTTTTTAAAGTGAGTCCATCTACCTTCCACAAAGCCAAGCTAATAAGAGGAAGGATTAAGGTCAATTGAATGGCTTAGGCCCCTAAATACCAGTTCTGCTCATGCCCTTAGCTGTCATCCTTGCCAAAATTGATTTACAAAGAATGACGTCTTAACCACAGCTATTACTTTGAGAAGAGGAGGTTGCCATGTAGGCAGAGTTTGTCAGCCAAAGTTGGCTCTTGAGTAAGGCTGAGGTAAAGACACAGGAAACCACAGTGGTATCCCAATGCAACGGTGTCTGTAAGGGCCATCTGAACAGCGGAAAGAAGTGTTCACAGACAAAGGCATAAAAAAGGCAAGTGTTTGCATGCTCTGCTGAGCTGAGTACCTTCCTTAAGGGGTGGAAGTCCACACAATTGTCCTGATGGACACAGAAATCTTTTCAAGAAGCTGGTCAACCCAGCTGTGCATCTCTCCTTCATACCTCTAAAAAACCCAAGTGGTACCCACCTTCATATTAGTTTGAGAGAGAGAAGGTGCTAAACAGGCAGGAGAAAAATATTCAGAATGGATCACGTGGTTTTTAAGGACATCATTCTAGTGAACGTCAGTGTCCTTAAATTCAGAAGTACAGTAATTTCACAATTATAAGCTGCACCATTTTGACTAAAATTTTGCTCCCACCCCAGAAATGCAGCTTACACTTAGGAGTGGCTAATACGTGAAAAATTTTCTGAAATTTCCAACCCCAGAAGTGCAGCCGAGGTGCCGAGCACCTGCCAGTAAAACCCGGCATTGTGCGATTGTTACAAATTGGTTACTCTGTTGCGTGGCGGGTGAAGGGAGGCTCAGTGCCGGCAACGCGGGGGCGGAGGGAGGCAGGGGGCTCTGTGCTGCTATCCCCACGGCCCAGGGCAGAGGCGGGGGGCTCCCGCCCCCGCCTGCCGCTGCAGGAGCAGGCAGGCTCCTTCCCCTCCTGTTGCCGCGGCCATGGGAGCAGGGGGACTCCTTCCCCTCCTGCTGCCGCCACCATGGGTGCCGGCGGGCTCCATCCCCACCTGCCGCCACTGCCACAGGTGCCAGCGGGCTCCATCCCCGCCTGCCACTGCAGGGCAGCGCCAGGCCGGGACAAGTGAGCCCGGTGGCAGCGGCAGCCAGCCCCGAGCAGCCCCGCCGAGCTGGGCCACTTGGCCCCGTCGGCAAGCCCTGAGCAGGCCAAGCTCACATGGCCCAAGCCAAGCCAGTGAACCCCGCAATCCCACGATTCTGTTACTACCTGGTAACTTTGTTGCACGCAGGTCCTCACTGCAAACGACAGAGCGGCTTATAATCAGGTGCGGCTTATGTATGGACAAAGAACGAAATGTTGCCGACACCCAGAGACGCAGCTTAGAGTCAGTGCAGCTTGTAATCGTGAAATTACTTTACATAAGTAATTTTTTACAAATGGAACCTGGCCTTATGAGCTGCTTGGGTAATTTTTCAAACTACTGCTATATGCAAGCGTTCATGTATTCCTCATACAATTTCATGTGTGTTCTTTTAGAATTCTGGTGTGATTTTCATTAAATTGCAGGGATTTGATTCCCCAAAACTCAGGGATGGCAATTCCCCGAAGTTAATGTGAATAGTATATAAATCATTGTATCCCAATAGTGCTGAAATTCACAATCTATTATACAGTTCATGGAATTCTATGTTGAAAAACACATTTACTTTTGAAGTACTTACAATGCATATTGCATGCCAAAAATGCATAGCAAAGTCCACTCCACTTCCAAAAGGCTACAGAAGATCAAATCAGAAATCCACTTCTCTCTAAAACAGAGAAGACTTAAAGTCCTTATAATTGAAGAAAAGGGAATAAACGAAACAATTCTTATAGTACTTTACCCTTTATATTATTAGCTTCCCTTCCTCAAGCAACATTCAAGAATCAGGTCGGCATGGGCAGGCTGAGAGAAGAAAGAGTACAGAAATTTCACAACCATAAGGTGCACCGGACTATAAGGCGCACCTCCGGGAGTCGGCAAATTTCGCAACTTTGAACATTATATAAGGCGCACTGGACTATAAAACATACTTTTTTTTGCAGCAAGGATCCGCCCCCAGATGCCCCCTCATGGTTGCTGGTCGAGGCCCCACCTCAACCCGGCAGCCATGGGCCCCCGGGCCCTCCTGCACCCGGCAGGGCCGGGGCATGCCTGCTGCCACTCCGCACCGCCTCCCCAGGGCCAGGTTATGCCCGCAGCCGCTCCATGCCACCTCCCCGGGGCCAGGCTCTGCCTGCCACCGCTCCGTGCCACTTCCCTGGGGCCGGGCTATGCCCGCCGCTGCTTCGTGCCACTTCCCCGGGGCCGGGTTATGCCTGCTGCCGCTCGGTGCCACCTCCATGGGTCCCCGGGCATGCCTGCCAGGCGCCGCGGGCCCCCGGGCCCGCCTGTACCTGGCAGCCACGAGGGCCTGGACCCACCTGTACCCGGCATCTGCAGCCTCACGGCCCCACCTCCACCTGGCAGCCACGGCCCTGCCGGCTTCCCCTGCAGCTCGCGGCTCACACTTCCGGGTTGGCAAATTTCCAAACTTTTGCCCATATATAACACGCACCAGACTACAAGGCGCACTTCCAGCTTTGGGTGAAAATTTCAGTCAAAAGTGTGCACCTTATAGTCGTGAAATTATTGTATGTATTTGCAACCTGGTTTTGCGAGAATTTTCAGGGAGTGCCCAGATGTTGACAGTTGCTGGCTGACAGATGCCCACCCAGCTGGTCTCTCCCCCTGCACCCACAAGAGCACAGAGAGCACACGAGAAAAAAAGATGGAAAAAGCTCCTGGGCCAAGATAAGGATAGTTTACTAAAAAAGGCAAAAACTTCATGCTGAGGCAAAGCAAAGCAAGAAATGTGTTCACTACTTCCCATCAGCAAGCACGTGCCCAGCCACTTAGTCAGCAGTTGCTCAGTAAGGTAAATGCCATTACCACAAATGCCCTTACATCCTCCTCCTTTTGCTCAACTTTCATGACTGAGCACATCATACAGTATGGAATATCCCTCTGGTGAGTCAGGGTCAGGTGTCTTGGTTGTGCTCCCTCCCAGTCTCCCTCTTCCACACCCCCTTCCTAGCGACCTTTTTCTTGTAGGATGATGGAGAGAAAACCTTGACACTGCGCAAGCACGGCTTACCAAGAACCAAAACATCGGTGTGTTATCACTGGTTTGTTACCAAGACTGGTCAAAAATGCAAACTCCAGCACCATATGGGTTGCTACGAAGAAAGTTAACTGCATTCAGACAGACACAGTATACTTCTTGTAGAAAAGCCCAATAAATGTTAGGAGACTCCTCTGGAAAAGTAAAATACATGGGGAACCAGCTCAATGGGATAAGGAGGATAAGCACTACCCAGGGAATGTCCAGACTTCAGGCATCACTGCAGAATTCAAATTTACTTCTAAAAGCACTGTCATTTTGAAATGAGAAATGTTTTCCCATTATGATTTTAGTTTAAAATATGTGAGAAAAATTGTATCTCTATTGAATAGATATTAAAATCTCCGCTTTCTATTGAAATAATGTAGTTGTAGAATTTTGTAAGGCTTAGATTTTCAGAAAAGAAAGTACAGCAATTTCACGATTACAAAAGGCACCTGATTATAAGCTGCAGCTCTGTGTGGTGGCAACGTTTAGGTCTTTGTCCGTATATAAGCCGCATCAGATTATAAGCCGCACTTTTTTGCACAGCGAGGACGCTTGCACAACTTTCACAAAGTTGCCAATTAGTAACATAATCGCGTGATCATGGGGTTTACTGGCTCGGCCCCACTCGGGGCGGTTGCCAGGGAGAGGGGGAGGGGCTTGCCCAGCTACTGCCACTGGGAAGCGGGAAAGCAGCATGCCTGGCGGCTGCCGCCAAAAAGTGGGAGTGTGGCGTGTCTGGCCGCTGCTGCCGGGAAGCAGGAGAGCAGCATGCCCGGCCGCTGTCACTGCCGCGCTTCTGGTGCCGGGCAGTGGTGCTGCCGCTACGTATCCCAGGGCCAGGTGGCACCGCCGTGCCCACCAGGGCCGGGCAGCACCGCCGCGCTCCCCAGGGCTGGGCAGCACCGTCACGCTTGTCGGAGCCAGGCAGCACTGCCACTGCGCTGCCGTTGCCCTGCTGCCCAGGGCCGGGTGGGCTCCGGCTCGGCTCGCAGCTGCTGCGGGCTCCGACTTCCGGGTTGGGAAATTTCCGAAATTTATTCATATATTGGCCGCTCCTGAGTGTAAGCCGCACTTCCGGGTTAGGAGTAAAATTTTAGTCAAAATGATGCGACTTATAATCATGAAATTACTGTAATTTTTTTAAAACCAGAGATGTCTTACTGGTTTCAGAAAACAGCAAGAACTTTGAATATGAATACTTTCATTTTATTCATTCTGAATAATTAAAAGTCAGTTTCTGTTTTAATCACATAAAGGTTTTGCTCTTTTAATCAGCAGGTGTTCTTTTAAAATGATGTTTTGGCCTAAGAAACCCAAGAAATGAGGAATCCTGAAGGCTCGGCTGAATACATGTCTATAGTACTTTTCCCTCTATATATGTACCCATCAGGTGGTGGAACATGCTTATGTGATTAAATATAATATGATTTGTTTCATGTATGCATTCTTAACCATACCCAGCTACAATACCTGCTGAGAAACAATGACATCATTACTGTAGCAGCTATTTGTTATGTGAGGCTGATTGTGTTGCATTTCTGCTCATAGAACAAGATTTTTAAAAGAAAAAAACATTCTTAAATTAACAATTCAAACAGATATCTGTAAAGTCTGAAGTTTTCATGACTACATTTTGATGTTTTCTACTCTTCTAATTCTCTCTCTTATGAGGAAAGACTGCAGGAGCTGGGTCTTTTTTCTCTGGAGAAGAAAGGACAGAGGAGTTCTCATCAATACACATAAATATCTCAAAGGTGGGTGCCAAGAGGATGGTGCCAGACTCTTCAGTGAAGCACATGCCAGGATGAGGAACAATACCCTAAACAATAAACAATAAAGTTCCACCTCAACACGAGCACTGGAACAGGCTGCCCAGGAATGTTGCAGAGTCTCCCACTGTGGAGATATTCAAAGCTCAGCTGGATGTGTTTCTGTGAAACTTGCTCTGGGTGACCCTGCCTTGGCAGAGGAGTTGGACTAAATGATCTCCCAAGATCTCTCCCAAGCTTGCAAATTCTGTGATTCTGTATTTTTTGTGATACTAGTTTGAAAAGGTACGATGCAGTTGGCCAAAAGGATGAACAACCCAACAACCTAACCATGTGCAGGGATGTAAATATTGGAAATAAGTTATCTCACATCACTAAAGGTGTGTAAATTCTTAATTTAAAGCACTGGATCACAGCTATGATCAGAATAAACTTATACATTTAAATTAAATCATATAAATCTCAATAGGCACACCCAACTTTTCTATTTTAAAGAAACAATAAAAGTCGCTTTACTGGGAGAAGTTTTGTTAGGACCAAAGTTTACCCCTTGGTTTCCAGTTTACAAGTCTTAAAAAATAATTTCTTTCTCTATGAATTTTTTGAAAGAAAGAAGTCTTAGTCAAGTTATAACATGCCAGGTAGTCATGAAGGGAAAATTAGATTATTATCATTATATTCAATGTTCAAACCCCTTGCAAAAGATTCCAATATCTAATTTCAGAGACTCATTTTAGAGATCTGTGGGTAAAGAACTATTCAAATAATTCAGTTTGACCATTAATGAACTTATAGGTTAGTATACAGTGAAGGAATTCACAGGAGCAATCATGTGGAAAGAAACTGCTCATGACTACTATTTGTTCTTGTTCTGCAGTACTTTTTTTTTTTTCAGTCCAGTCAATGTGGGCTCTCCAATCAATGAGGGTTCCTTCTTTCTGGTTTAATATACCACAAAGCTTTTTAGGTCTCCTCAGAGACTGAGGAATTCACAATTTTTCTTGAACCAGAATGCTTAAAACTGAATATAAAACAAATGCAAAAAATCATGGTTATTGTTTGCACAGAATCAATGTCCTGATGTTTGCTATAATGACTGTACAAAATAAGGCTAATGCCTGGAGCTCTTGAAGAGCATTTTTATTTGTCAGGAATAGGAATATATATTTCTTGTATTCTTAAATACTCCCAATTCTACTTATAAATCAACACCTATAAAAGATAAACTTACTTTTATAAAAATCAGCTGTGAGGAAAAAAAAGTTAAAGATCACACTAAACATATTCTTCCCCACATCAAAACCCCAAGTTGTAAACATACCTTTTGCTAAAAATACTTAGTTTTACATGTTTTTTTCCCCTTGAGGTTTTGCTGAGTTACTTATTACACATAAAATGAGTGATAGAAGGCATTGCATGCCTCAAATGGTGTTAGTGACTTGACATTCAACAACATTTTTTAACCACAGAGCCGTCTGTAAATGTTCTCATGTGCATTTTCTTTTCACAGTCAAGCCAAGGGGGACAGGCAACAGTGCTGAGAAAACCCTGCTTGTCCTCCACACCCAACACCAAGGGCACTGAGTTCACGTTTATCAGCCGGCGATATGAGAATACCAAGATCAGGGTGCTTCAGCTACCCTCTGCAGTGCAAGAATCCAACTAGATATTACCATGATGTCTGCAACAGCAGTGTCTGCTTAGTCCAGCTCCCAACCTACAGCTCCTCGTTACACCTGCACTGCACTCAGTCCCCACCTCTGCCTCTGCAAACGTAAAGTGAGGTTTTCAAAAGTGCCAGCAAACCTTCTAATTCACCTACAGCACATTAAGACTTCAGGATCACACAAAGTGCAACCACTTCTGAAGGTTTAAAAACAAGCAATACCAGAGTAACACGGCTATTCTCTGCTCAGGGCACAGTAACAGGACAACAACACACACTCCAAGGCTGACCTTATAGTGTTGCCCTAGAAAAAGGCAGACAATAGTAAAGTATGAGTAAAGAAAAGAAGGTATATCAGAACTGCATCTGCAAGTGAAACTTGTGAACTCTGAGGCACAATACTTCCCAGGTCTCTCCTTCAGGAAGAACAGCTTTGCAAAGCTTCTCAAGTAACCTGAATGTCATTTACACAGATTTGGTCCTCGGTGTTCCACTTGGCTTGTAGCAGGGAAATTAGCAGCATAGTCCCTTTGTCCAGCTGACAGAGTTTTACTATGGTTAAGTAAACATGGGGCAGGTACACTTTGTTCTCCCTCTTCCTCCCACAGGTATCCCTTCACACACTTTCAGCTCTGACACACAATTTCAATTAGTATTGGTTTTACCAAAAGTCAAAGGCAAAGTAATGAAATCTGCATCAACAAAACATATTACCTTGCTGTGCAAGAAGACTTCATTCACATGGCAGACATTTCACACTGCAGCTGTACCTGCTCTGTATGCATGTTTTTCTGTATCTGTATATAAATTATGTATTTTTAACAGTAGAACATAGCTGCTTATCATGAGTGCTGTCACAGCTCTTCGTCACTCTATAATGAAGTTGGAGACCGAGAGGGGATTTGAACACTCCTTTGAAAAGTCTAAAAATAGAAGGTAGCAATAATGAGGAAATAACTAGAGCACAATAAGGACGGTGGAAGATAGAAACAAAACCTCAATCAGCCAAAAAGCAAAAGTAACACTTTTTAAGGACTACCACCTTATTTGAGTTCACTGCCTCTGCTAAAGGACCGCTTGCCCAAAGATGCTTCTGACATGCACTATCAGTTCGGAAAAATGAGAATTACCAACTGGAGTCTTCACTGAGTTATCATGCCTGTCACAAGCACTAATTTAGAGTTGATACTACTCACTGTTGCCAGGAATCCATCTTCCACATTCAATTACAAGGCTTAAAGCAAAGGATAAACTGTAAAATTTTCAATTGGACTCAGTAGCATATTGAAAATGTTTATCAACATTCATAGACAGGGTTCATTTCAGACAAAAAGACACATACAGAAGGCAAGTGACGGGTATGGGAGACGTATGACCATAGCACTATGCAGATATTGAGACATTTCTTTAATTTGCAGTTCTGCATTTTTGTATTTTGTAACAGTCACAGATTCTGACAGAGTATTAGCAATAACTCAGAGCACCTGGAGCAGGAACTGCTAGTGAGAAGGCAACAGAACTGGAGTTAGGCGAAAGAAATAGTAGTTTTCCACAAAAGGTAATAGACATTATTACAATGCAGGTATTTCCTTTCATGTACAGCAGGCTGGAGTTTGTTTTTTTTATATGGGGGGAAATATGGCATCATGTCCTACTGTACTATAAATAAGGCAGCTGATGTGGTTTTTGCTTCGGTGGTTAGACTATTATCACAAATACAGAGCAGTAACCAGTGGCCACTGTTTTTCTCGTTACAAGTTAGACAGCTACAGTGAGTCATCTGTACGTAGGAATAAAGGACATTTGCTTGCATCTCACATTCTGAATTTGTGCTGCACAAATAGTGGCATGTAAAATTAGGATATGTGCACATACTACTATGTAAATCGATAATAAGCAGAACTACTGTAAATAATTAGAATATTCACCAGGAAAAATGGATGAGCATAGACTCTTAAGAAAACCCTAAACTGAATACTGCACTAGAATCAGCAACCCACTAATTTGAATGAAGTCATCTGAACTTCAGACTGCACCTTTCACAACCACGTGTGAATGACGGAAAATACTGATCAGTGTTCAATGTTTTCTTTCAATAATTCAAAATGGGTTTTTTTAAATGTTTGCAGTCATAAATGAAATGCTTTGTTATTACTTTAACAGCTTGTTTTTCCTTTTGTAGAAAACCCAAGGATTTTTGGGAACTTTACAAAAGACAACTAGACAAAAAAAAGTCCTTTGTATCCTTTTTTCTTATCTTTCAAAGATACTATTAATCTGTAAGTGATTTGTCTTTGGCAGTTTTTAATCCAAACTCAATTGGCTTCCTTTTAACATTATTTTACCATATAAATTTCAATAAAATCGGTTCTATGTGGAATTCCATATTAGAGGATTTAATTAAAAATAAATAAATCAGTTTACACATTTGGAATCCGATACAAACATTTCCTCTATACATTCAACACTTCCACAGAAACATCCAGCATCAGCACAGTTTTCTATTAGATTCTGTGGAACTTCAGCATTTTCTAATAAAACTTCTATCCCTCCTCCACAATTGCTAAAAACCAACAGCTCCAGCAACCTTTCATTCAAAGTTTCAATGTCACAAGGAGAAGTTGTTACAATCTGAAAGAAATTGTTTTTCCAGTTGCACAGACCTACTACCTCTCTCAATGGAAGAGGTTAATTTCAAAAATCTTTAGATTAAAAAAGAAACTGATGATAGAGACAGGGAATATCCACGCAGTAATATCTGACAATAAAAATGTAAAAAATTCCTGGTTTCATGGCCAAGAGAGGACACAGCTGTGTAGGAAAACATCCCAGATCACATTTTCAGCACTCTCTGAGAGAGCACTAGAGCTTTTTTTCCCACTCTCCAGACCCCATCGATAACCATATTTTCTCCTCACTTTCAGTCCTCTCCTGAGGTACCATAGTCATCAAAGTTGCAACACTGATGGAACATCAATCTTCTACAGAATGCATACAAAGACCCTTTTCCTTTTACTAGGTGGAAGGTTTGTACACTGTGTTTTAGATTTGAAGTCTTCAGCCATTTGGCTTTCAAAGTAAATATTAAATAAAATATTTTCTCTCTTAAAAATGACAGTGCATAATGATAAGAAAATCCACAAGTCTAAGTAAGTATTTTGAATATTAAGACCAAAGCTATGAAAACAGTTTTACAAACCCCACACAAGAACTGAAGTCAATCACAAGCTAAGCTTGATTCAAGAGTAGTGTTGGTAAGTAACTATATCTGTATTTGAATTACACTTTCTAACTGCAGTCCTGATTGCTCTATGTACACTGCCATTTTCATTTCCTGTGGTACAGACGAAGATCCTTTACTTACACTAGCCCTTAACTTTATACAGTGTAATATTTAGGAGGCAAAAGGTTTTCAGCATCTGTTTCCTGTATTAGATAATATTTACATCTGCCAAAGTCAAAATTCAAAATCAATATATAACTCGACTAATTTTTCATATTAGGCTCTTTACTGGACTTCGGGAGTTGGGTGTTTTCCGACAGAAGTGAAAGAGAGAATTTTTGCAAGCTCCAAGTTTCAGTTTCTCCACCTCTCAAAATTACAATTCACTGTCTTTGATTTTTGTACAAGCTAGTTTTCCTTTCCCTCACTGCTGC
This sequence comes from Catharus ustulatus, assembly GCF_009819885.2. Taxonomy (NCBI): domain Eukaryota; kingdom Metazoa; phylum Chordata; class Aves; order Passeriformes; family Turdidae; genus Catharus; species Catharus ustulatus. Next base: position 27,952,635 of record NC_046262.2, read on the forward strand.
TGACACACCTGGAAGAAGCTGAGCTGCAGGAAGCTAAGAGGAGTGCCAAGAAGATACAGATGAGAAGGGGGAGACACAGGTATCTGAGGTACAGGATGAAGCTCCAAGGCACACACTGCACAAGCATGCTGGTTTCTAGAAACACTGCTTGACAGAGCAGTCATAGAGGGAAAGAAGACAGAATTGTCATGCTGCGGTCCCCAGGACTTGCCCACATCCCAGCTGGTAGGGAACAGTGGCCTTTGGTAATCACCACGTAGAGGAATCTGCAGAAATGGCATGGGTGAATAGTTTTCCAGCAGCTAACTGGACGTGTGGTCTGAATCCTTTGTTTCTCAAGTATTTCCTCAGACAGACTCAAAGCTGGTACACATTTCAAATACCCAGTAAGTTTATCATAGTGAGATATCAACCCTACCTAATTTCTGTACAGGAGTGTCATGAGGCCAATTAAAGTTACAAAGCATTCAGCAGTTTCCATTTATAGCAAGTAAGTGATCTTTCTTTTGTAAGAAAGGAATTCAAAGCAGACATTGGAAAAAATATAAATTAATGGGTTTGGTCTCATGCAAGTTTCTAAGCAGAGTTAGTAATTTGACTATTACACAAAGTCGTTTAATGAAACAAATGCCTTCAAACCCCATTCTAGTTAAGACTAACAGACTGACCAAAAATTGACAGTTTTAGCGGGATTTGAATACTGCCCAGTGTTTGTGATTACAAATGAAAGAATGAATGTGAAAACATAAATCAACATAAAATAATTTCCTCATTTCTTTTCTCTCTCCATTAATTTTTAAAATCCATTCAATGAACTGAACAAAGTTTTCATTTTAACTACTCTACTACTTCTTCCATCTTGATAGCAAAACTAGTGCAGTTAAATAAAAATTCGCTAAAACCTATCAAGAAATTCACTGCAACCAATCAAGATGTCAGAAACAATATTCCCATCACATGAACCCAGTAATTTCAGAGACAAATATGGTAGAAATTTCCCTGTTCTCCTATGAACACACATGATGCATTCAAATATAAATGACTTTTTATACGGAACTAAGATGTGTAACCATATTTCACACCGAAGAAACGAAGTAGTTGATAAAGAGTACATGCAAGATCAGAAAGATATGGTCACAGTAAGAAGCCAATATAGAAAATCACTCCTGGTGGTGCAGCAAATCTAGCAAGAATCCCAGGATTGTTTAAGCAGGTGAAACACACCAGCCTTGCACCTCTCTGGACAAAGAAAAGTCAGGGAGCTGCATTAACAATCCCACTGTTCATGGGCTGTCCAGGGAAGGTACACCATGGCAAACCCATCTTCCATCAGGGCATCTTGAGGTCCCAAGATGAACAGTATTTCTCTTATATTACTAAAAGATTTTTACACATTTCCTCCTATTTGAAATTCAACTAATTTTATGGCTACTTGTTTATGCAAATAATTATCCAAGCAGTCTTCTCTTAGTGCTAAAAGCGTCAAAACATTAGCAAGAAACAGCGAATTGTGTTAGAAGATCTATTTCACTAATTAATTGACATCAATGCTGGGTCAGTAGTTTTTTTACGAACAACATTTATTTGTGAATTCTGATTGACAGGCCAATGACAGTTTGGTTAGCTGGAACTTGACAGCCAACTGCAGATTTATTAACAAATGTTCAAACACTAGTATACAAGAAATGCAAGTTCAATCTAGGTCAAATATGCTACAACTGAACTCTGAAATAAGCCATTAAAAATGTCTCAGGAGGACAGAACAAGCATGTTAAATTGTATATTATACAATTAAGAACTGTATTTAGCTGCCAAAGTGGTATGTCAGCAATGATGATGACTGCCTGTCATCTTATACTGGTATTTGAATAAAGCATGAATTATAAATTTATTCTGGATTTTCTCAAGTGCCATTTCAGTAGGAGTACTTATTTTCTTTTTAACTTTCTAAGTAAAAATCACTTAACCTCATATAGAGATTTCTTTTTCCTTCTTTAAACACCTACTTATGATATTTCCAAAAGGTTCATAGTAAGACCTTGGTAACCCCAAGGCCTTTACACTGGCCAGATCTCAAAGAAGTCCCAGAAAAAGACAGATTCAGACAAACTGTACTGCTTAACTTACAGTAAAGGTAACTTTTCTCGTGCAAAAGGCAGAATATACCACTAGTTGGAAGTACTCAAATAACATAAATGAAAAGAGACATCCAGGTGAAATAAAGATAAACATTTGTCATCAAAACCCTGAGTTCAGAGGATACCAAAAGGCAGACAAAGAACTTTTTCATTTCTGTATTTCCATCTTCATTCCAGTCAGCACTAAGTGCCACCTTAACAGAAAAACCTGTACAATTTCCTATGCTCATACAAAATCATCACTCTTGGTGTTCATAACCAAGAAAACCTGCATAAATTATAATGTTAATAAAACATAATCAAGCCTAAAAATTCCCTTTCTGAAGGGAAATTCAAAACCTTTTTGGAATCTTTTTTTGGAAATTTGATAATTTCACGATTATAAGCCGCACCTGATTATAAGCCTCAATTTCAGGTGTCGGCAACTTTTCGTTCTTTGTCCATATATAAGCCACACATCTGGGTGTCTGCAACTGTCTTGGGTTACAATACAGAGTGTGATAAAAGGTATCTATTCTATCACCATCTATTGAGGGTGGGGGCAGTGATCCTTATCTCCACAGGAGATACTCTGCTAATGGGCCATCCACTGAAACCAGGCGGGGCATTGTTCTTTATCTTTTCACAACCCATCCTTCCTCCAGCCAGTCATTTTCTGCTAATGGTCCATTGAGTCCCACTGTGGGACTGATAAAATTACTGCATCCCATTGGAAGTTGCTCCAGCCAGGGGGAAGAGCCCAACATTTCTTACCAAGATAAAAACAGAAGTTTGGGGACACTAAGGCAGCCCCTTTCTCCACTGGATTCCAGAGGAAAACCGGATTTCTTCACATCACCACTGGACCTCCGGAGGGAAACTGCACCTTCAACAGGACCACTGCTTCAACTGAGCCACATCTGTCACTGCACCATTTAACGGGACTGCTACCAACACCCTGCCTGACGGGGTTTCAGGTTGTACTCTGACTTTGTCAGGGTTTGGAGTTTGTTTCTTTGTAGTACTGTATTTCTATTTTAATTTCCCTAGAAAAGAACTGTTATTTCTAATTCCCATATCTTTGCCTGAAAGCCCCTTGATTTCAAAATTATAATAATTTGGAGGGAGGGGGTTTGCATTCTCCATTTCAAAGAGAAGCTCCTGCCTTTCTCAGCAGATACCTGTACTCCAAACTAAAACAGCAACTTTTCATTCTTTGTCCATATATAAACTGCACCTGATTATAAGCCGCACTTCCAGGTTCAGACCAAAATTTTAGTCAAAATGATGCGGCTTATAATCGTGAAATTATTTTCTTCTTTCTTGAAGAAAGAAATATTCCCAACATGCTTTCAAGGTCTTCTATCTCACAGCTGCTGAAAATGCAAAGAAGCTGGGACAGCTTGGTTTGAGCAGGATGTTCCTGGTTGCCTGGGTTCCTTTTAGAAGGGACAGCACCAAGGTCACTCCTGGAAAAGAGAGGAGCTGCTGGGTAGCTTTTGGCAATTGCTGGACTAGTGGAGGGAGAGAGGAGTGGAGAGACTACAGGGTACAACACAGTCAGGATGGAGCAGAAGCATGGCTGTGGGTGGACAGAAAGTCACATCTCAGGGGAAAGAGGCACAGAGACTTTGCAAAAGGACTGGGAAGGACCATGCCCCACTGCACTCAAACCCCTGCACTGGTTTCCAGTAAGGATTCTATTTTCAGATCATAAGGCATTTATAAATGAACATTTTGTTCTCTTCTTACTGCTTTTACTCTTCTCTTTTGTATGTTAGCTCTAGTTAATATCTAGCTCTAGTCTCTTTCCTAGTTATGTTAGCTACCCTATTTTTTATAACAGCTTACAGTAATTTCACGACTATAAGGCACAGCCTTTTGACTAGAATTTTGGCCCGAACCTGGAAGTGTGCCTTATAGTCCAGTGCGCCTTATATATGGACAAAGTTTGGAAATTTGCCAACCCGGAAGTGTGAGTCACGGGCCGCGGGGGGAGCCGGTAGGGCCGCGGCTGCCAGGTGGAGGTGGGGCCATGGGGCCGCGGCTGCTGGCTGCAGGCAAGCCCAGGGACCTGTGGCTGCCAGGTACAGATGAGCCAGGGGACCCACGGCGCCGCTCCTGCCAGGTACAGGCGGGCCCGAGGACCTGTGGCCACTAGGTGCAGGCGAGCCCGGGTGCCCGCAACATCGCTCCTGCCGGGTATACAGGCAGGCCTGCGGCGCTGCGGCTGCCGGGTAGAGGCGGGGCCTCGGCCAACAACTGCATGGGGGGAGCCAGCGGCGGATCCTCGCTGCAAAAAAAAGTGCACCTTATAGTCCAGTGCGCCTTATATATCAGCAAAAGTTCAGAAATTTGCCAACACCCAGAAGTGTGCCGTATAATCAGGTGCGACTTATAGTCGTGAAATTACTGTAATTTAAATAAATTATATAGGGCTTAGCATATGGGTTATATAAAGGCTAACTAGCATTCTCCATCAGCATTAACAATTGTTACCTCCACGAGCAACTGCAGAACTAGATCAGACATTGCATGGGGATTCCATTCCCAAAACCTTCTTACTATTATTTAGTAGAGTTAAACCAGTTAGGAACCATAGATAAAGAAAGAAATTCTGCCAAATTTAATTATTTACATTTTCAGTATTATCTTCAATCAATAGGAAAAGGAGAGAACATTTTGGAGCAAAAGTGACTTTGAAGCTTGTCATTTCCAGTTGGCATTTGCCATTTTCAATTTGCCATCTTCACATTCTTGGAGTGGATTTTTAGTCACATTGCAAATTTTAATCTACTGGTGCTTTTTAATCTACTAGTTTTAATCTACTTATGAGTACATTAGTAACTATTTCTTCAAATCTCTATTCTGTAAAAGACTTTTACTGAATGCAAAGTAGGAATCACCCAAAAAATATTTGTAAAATAAGAAAAACCAGGATTCTCCAGCAGACGATAGCAGTTCCTGCAGGGAAACTGCAGGGAAAGAGCATTATCCTACTGCTCTGCTGGAGACCCAAATATGTCTTCTTTAGTAGGAGAGAGATTTTAACCTGATGGAGCTTATTTCCCTGCAGATGAGATACAGACCAAATAGCAGTGGCCAAGCACATCTTCTCTAGTATTTTCTTTGTGTTTGTTTGATTTTAGGGAAAAAAGGGGTAGACACTAGAAGGAAGTAAAAATGGAAAAGTATGTGATTACCACATATACCATCCACTCACAATAGTTTTAATACATTTTCTTCTTCCTATTCATCTCAATTAAATTTACTAACTTTTAAGGCTTAATTTCATTAAAAAATGAACAGTACCAAGGTAGAGTCAGACAAAGCAACCTTTTCTGAACACAAACTAATGCCTTCTGAAAAAAAAACAACATTTTACCCTGTCAAGGTGCCCTCAAAGCCACAGGAAGCTCTGTAGAACAATTCTGACAATGCAGATAAGTTCCATCAATGTGCAAAGAGAGCCCAAATACTAATTTCTGAGTACACCATTGATTTCAACTGGAATTTGGCTGGAGCAAGATCCATTATTACGTCAAGGGACTAAATTCACTAGACTTTGGAGTACATTTGCAAGGGGAAAGCGGAGAGGGAAAGCCAGCGCTCCCTCACTACTGCACACAGCTATCATGGGTCAGCCAGGACACCAGTACTTCTCACTGGCTGAAGTTCAGCCACCCCAAGCACCAACAGAACACTTCATGCCCTGGAGATGCTCCTTGAACTGAATGGGCCTGCCATGCTTGCAGGGAAACCTGTCAGGTCAAAATTCTCTCCAGAGATTTTGCAAGGGAAATGCCATGCAGCAACAGCTTGGTTGTAATAATTAAAGCTGGGAAAGGCATGTCTCTTCTATTGATCTCTCAGCTTGGTACTGTCCTCAGCCAAACTTGTCAGACTCACTGTTAAGCAGAAAAACCTGAGGAGGTGGTGGTCTGTGCTCATTAAAGCATAATAATACACTATAGGCAGGCTGTCCTCTCATCATCTGAAACCTATAACAAGGCGTCATGGTGTAACTCCAGCCAGCAACTAAACCCCCACACAGCCACCACACCAATAATGTGTCAAATGGTTAGACTAAACAGACTTCTCCAAAAAGCCCAGGAAAAAAACACTTAAACCATTCACTTTATCAACCATACAGTACTTATAGAACTGACTACATGAAACCTCAACAAAATGAGATTTTTATCTCAAGTTCCATTTCATGTATTTAGAGCTGCAACTGGAGAACATTGCCTGAACATGTAGTTTGTTTGCTTAGGTTTGTTGTTTTCTCCACAAGGGCCCATGTATTCACCTGCATCCTGTGTCACAAAACTGAGGCAAAGGGCTCACAGAGGAAAAAAAACCTCATTCCCTACTCCTGTCCCAAGCACTCCTACATTTCATGTGAAATGTGTTCTTTACAAACCCTTCGGGGGACCTTCTGGTCCCCTACATTCCAGGGAGACTATTGAGCTGATTTCCAACTTTTGTAAAAATTCAAGAGTTCATCAGCTTCAGCAGCATGTGTAGCCCTATGACACCTAAACCATTCTAAATCTCTCTAGAACCAATGTCTGTGAAACAACAGAATGCCATACTTATAACAAGCAAAATTTAACAAACATCAGTACAAAATGGCAGTATATAACTTAGCCCCACAAATATGACAGTTAAATGCATATCTTTATCTCTGTATTCCATGCCTAGTGCCCCTTCTACTCCACTCAAAGTATATTGAGCTGGTATCTCAAGTCTGTTGGAAAAATGGTGGACACCCTTACCACTAGCAGTGAAAGACATGCACCACTAGTTGAATACAAGGTAAAATGCCTGCAAACACCTCAGTGGCCTGAGATGAAATTTAGCCCATAAGGTATAGGAGGAACAGAAACATAAACAAAGGGACACGTGTAAGCTGTTTATAACCCAGTTAGAAACTGATCAGGTACATGTTAAGCAGTTTATCTTCCAAGCAGCGCCAAAGTTCAAACATGGAAGTATGGTCCTTTAAAAAAGTCATATTTTTTGCCCCAGCTTCCTTGAACTATGAGAGATAACTAATTACAAAATTCAGCTTTGGAAAAACTAGCATAAATAAAATAGAAAAGAAAACAATCTCATTGGTGCACACAGTTTCTGATTTTTTCAGACCGTTCCCACTTTTAATCATGGATGAATTGTAGAATCATAAAATCGCAGCATGTTTCAAGCTGGAATGGACCTATATGAATTAACTTCAACTCCCTGCTCCTTGCAGGAGCGTTCTGTGCATTTATAGCTATATGAGGACCCTGAAAGTAAACAAAAGATAGCTTTGTTTTAGGTACAGAATAGATGTCAGAAGAGCAGCTTCTCTTCTCATTGTTTTCTATGGGTAAATGATAGGAAAGAGCAGCTAAACCAAAGGAAACAGTGGTTTTGCTTCCTGTTCAACACCATCTAATAGCAGTCTGCAGCAGCATGGACCAAATAAAGAAATACATTACCATGGTGAAGATCATGTTACAGTACCGCTAGGAAAGGCAATATAGTTCTGGAAGAACACAACAGAAATACGCCAAAACACCAAATCCAACTGCAAATGTAGTATTTTCACACTTCTATGCTGAAGTGTATATGGGACAGCTTCTTGATAGCATGCTCATCTATGAAAAGGCATAGACAACCCGTTCCCTCTTATAGGTACATACACAGATCTAAAATTAATTTTGTGTTTGACAATAAATTGCATGTTATTGGGAGATCTCAAATCACTTTATGAATGTAAAAATAACCTTTCAAAAATTTGCCAACAAAAATAATAGCAGCACAGGAAATTTATGTGACTTACCTATATTCATACCAAAATAGTGAAATCTTAACTTACCCAGAGGAGCAGTTGGCCTCAATACAGTTTTCAAGAATTTTCAGGTACAAAACTTCCAGAACTTTCATACTTTTTATTACTAATTTCCACTGTAAAAGGTGGCTGAAACGTACATCTCTCTGTACGAAAACAGATTTTGTTAGTGCCATCTCCTGGAGATAAAACAAAACTGAAAAATCATTAACTAGAGCTGAAGATTCTCAGCGTAAAGTGAAAATACAACACTTTGATGTGGTTTGGTTTTCTTGTTTCTAATGGCGTGACCTGGGGCATGTAATTTTCCTCTATGTAAACTTGGAGGACACAGAACTCATCAGCCAGTTTTAGGATGGCATAAATAAGCATCAGTGACAATGACAGAAAACCACAAGTTGTCATCATAGTGAAAATAGGTGTCATAAAGCTATTGATAAATACACCCCAGCTCCTTCGTCAGGTTTGCCCCAGTCAGAAACATTAACATTTGGTCTAGGTAAATCAAGAAATGTGAGCCTTACTTAAACCAACACATTTGCTATACTGCATTTTGGATGGCTGCCATTAATTTTAAATCTCACTGTCCAACTCCACAAAGTAGAGGGTAAAGGGTATAAGATGCAGTATGAGAGAAGTTAAAATATACTCAACACAGAATGGGTAACTGTTGGCAATATGCCTAATACTCTTGAGTGGTTTTACAGTTCTTGTGTAAAGTAGCTCCTTTTTGGCATTAAGCCTAAGACTCTTCAAGGCATTTTTCTAACTTGCCTGGAGCCTTTATAACACATAGTCCAATATGCATTTTGGCATCACCAGTTTTTTTAATTTTCTTCAACATTTTGTTCTTAAATATAATTCTGAGTGTTTTAGATAATTACTTTAAAAGTACAGAGTCAATGTAAATCATTCCCTGTCATCCGTCATTTCTGTTTAAGAGTTGCATCAACATCATTTGTGTTCAGGAGCTGAAACATGACTGAAATATGAAAGACAGGGGAGAAAAGAAATAAGCCTGAAATAAACACTCCAAAGGAGTGGCTTGCAACAGGAATCTATGTACTAGTTTTTACATAAAAGTTACATAAATTTCTTGCACATTCTAGGAGAGGCATACCAACAGCAACAGAAAACGTGCTCAAGCGCAGCCAGGACTGCTGGGCATCCAGCCCCTAAAACTAATTGCAGATTTAAACTCAAGGAGTCTCATTCACAGCTGTCCCATTTTGGAAAGTACTAGACAAGAGAAAAGAAACCACCAAGGCCCATCCTTATTGTCTTCAGAATGGATTTCTCCAAACAACTGCCAGAGCTGCAATGCCGATGCATTCCTTGCATTGATGGATTATATGTTATTTTTTCAAGCATATCAAGGCCACCAAAACATATGCAAAGCTGAAAAATGTGTCACACTGGACAAAACTAAGATCATTATCACTTACTTTTCTATACCTAAATATCATCAATAACCAGGCTTTAAAACTGCCTGGTTATTGATTATAGGAAACAACTGAATAAGAAAGTGAGTCTTGAGCAAAGCTTTCTGCATAAGGAACTGCACAGAATACTGATGAATGTCTTTTTTCAGACTGCGCCAACTGACACATACAAAACAAAAGTACTAGAGAGCAAAATAAGTATGTTAAAGAGATTTCAAGTGTGGCTCAATCTGCTTACTGATTAACACTTCAGCATATAACACTCCTCACAGACCTGTGTGGTTATTTCAAAAGTGAAACAAGGTTCTTTTGGCAACTGGAGACAAATTATCCTCACTGACCAAGTCCACAGTTCTCACACAGCTTACTAGCACTGGATCTGTTTCTTCTTCCAGAGTCTCTGGAGGGAAAATCAAATCAAATACCACGATGTCACGTCTGTCACCTATTTCCAGGATATGAAAGAGCTCTAATGATCTATAACAGAAAACAAGCTCATCTTACACATGAATAAATGAGCTAATTGACTTATTCTACCATAGAAAAAATTACAGACACATTTGCAAGAAAGCAGAAAGTAAAATACAGAATTGCCTTTATGTCAAGAAATAAACAACACTACAGAAACCTCAGAAATGAAAGATGACAGCTGTCTTTTCAATACCTGGAAAAGGACAACAAAGGGGGTCCATGACTGCACAAGTTTCTGTATTTCTTATTGAAGAAATCTGGGGGGCAGATATCCAGATCTGCTTCCTCAAGTTCCATTTCAAGCATACTTATGTCAAGTTTTCACAACTTCATCACACACCCACATGCTGACTGCACTGCTTTTAGTAGAGCAGTCGAAGTAGAACAAAAGGCCAGACTGCTTTCAAGGCTTGAACTCCCCCCATATGTAGTGTCACCTGCTGCCAGGGAGAACGGGGGACACAAGGAGGTAGATAAGGCACTCACGACTATGAGCCACTCACAGAAAATCCTGCAAGACACACCAGCTCAACCCACAACCACAGCAAGGCTGACAGACTGCCTCTCCCCTCACCCTGTCCTTGCTCGACCTCTCCACCAGGCTGTGAGTGCAGTGGCTGGAGGTGCTGCAGCCAACAGCATGTCAGCATGGCATTTTGGTCACAGCAAAAATTCTTCATCAGCCAAATGCCGGCTGCTTTAAGACTACAATCTATTGTATTACTGCTCCTGAATTTTGAATTAATTGTAATAACATGTAAAGTATGACCTCTGTGGTTCAGATTAAGGATCCAACTTCCCCAGCAGGGATGTGTTCACCAATAACGCTGAGGCAAAAACAGAAAGTAAATTCCCTAATTATTCCCATAGCTACCTCCTGCAAATACCTACATCAGCAGGGATAGGTTTATCTTTAATACTTTTCAATGAACTTCAAAAATATCTTTTCATTAACTGAACATGAGAAACAAGTAGAAGTGTTGAACATACTGGTGCTTTCCAGAAAGATCTGGGATTTTTTTTACAATGTGAGACATGAGAACACTCAAGATATGCCTGAACATGGTCCAGCTCACATTCACAAGCCAATTGTCAGCACATAGGAATGAACAAGACAAACAATAAGAATAGCTACCAGACTTCCTAGAAAACAAAACTACTATTCAGATGTGCATAAAGTGTAGATATGTTGGTACTAAATCCTCGAATGTGTAACTTTTGAACATCACTGCACTAGATCACAGTTCTAATTTCACCTGTTTGAAATGTATACACCTTAGAATAAATTACTTTCTTAGAAGAACATTCAGTAAAAAGCTTTCTTTTCAAAACTGTATTATTTTTCATGACAAAACTTCCACCGAAAGAGCTGTATTGATGAGAGATGTTGATGACCAGTGCTGGTATATGAAGTCCACAGTATTTTACCTGTCCGCAGTATTTACACACAATCTTCCCAAATGGTAGCCCTTCAGCTGGATTTTCTACTTGCTATCCTACCAAAAAAATTGACTATATTACATGTGTGCAAGATCATCAGACGAAGAAGGAAAGGCAGGATTGGCAGCATCTAGGAACAGAGCAATCAGGCACAGCAGATAAAAATCCCAGTTCAAAATCCAGGGACACTGAACTAACTGGCTGATGTCCTCTTCACCTTCCCATGCTGCTCCGCAGCACATACTGTAGGTGGATTAGCTATTATGTAAGGCTACTTTAAAGATCCCAGTATGGATTCTCTGTCTTTAGACACATAATTTTGAAGACAGCAAGAATCAGGCTCTGCCTGTAGTGAAAGACCAGATAGAAAAGTTCCTCCAAAATGATCATGTGGAGAGTCCACCTCTTTTGTCTCTGTGTGCTGTGGATTACACCCACCACCTGCACCACTTGGAGCACCAGCTCAGTGATCTCAGAGGTCACACAATGAATATGTATATGTATTACCACTGGTCTGACTCAGCAGAGCACTCAACATGCAGTTAACTTTCAACTAGCTCTGGAATGATACTGCTTCAAGTTTGCAAGCCTTGCAGAAGAGAGATAGACTTGCTAAGTTTTCAAAGGGAACTAGTGAAGAAAAAGAGAAAACAGACAGAAGCAACACACTTGGAATAAAATGGGAAATATCTCTCTTTGTCTCCACTTTCACTTGGATATCAACCCAAGCCTTTTTTTTTCCATTTATGTAATTCATTTAATTTTAAGCCATTTAATTCTTTCCTATATATTAAATTCTCATGTCTATGTAAATTAAATTTTAAAAATATGATAAAAGACTCCTCCAAAGGAGTATCCTCATCTCCAGTATGTCCAGAGTCAAGAAGTACTGCAAACTTAAATGTATCATTTTCACTTCTAAGACTCAAGAGCAGATGGTCAAGTACTTTTTAATTTGATGCACAAGCACTTACAGAGAACCAGATTCCAAATTTTGTGAGAGTTATGAATCATTAATTTCTACAGCATAAACAGTGGATTCCAGTGGTTTCAATTACAAATCTATGGTCAAGAGAACGCACTCTACAGCACGTCCAGCCTAGACACCTTAAAAAAGCATGACTATTGCTGCTTTCATCAGTAAGCAGCTGTTAGTCAGCAGTGGAAAGGTGTGTTCATGCATCCAAAGACTATTCCTGATAGCACAAAACTCATTACATAAAAATACTCTCCGGATTTGTTGAGTCAAAAGGTTAGGTTATTCTGTTTATAAAGAATCTTAGGACAAGTCAGTGATTCCAAACAACTGCTGTGTAATACAAAGTCCCTGAGCATAATAAAATTATGAGTTTCTTTGGTGGAAAATATCAAGACATCTTGCTGCAATGTCTCTTCCTTTGTAGGAAAAGAGTGGTAAAGAAGTGACTGACTTCTGTCTACTTAAACCAATAACATTTGGATATGTGCTATCGGGAAAAAATTGCTATTACTGATGTCAGTAGAAAAATAAGTATTATCTTCACTTCTGCATGGGGAGAAAGTATTTTAAAATTATTGTTGTTTTGGCCTTAAAAACTGTGGGACTGGCAGTTCTGGGGGCTGTGGGTCTTGTAATAAAGGGTTTTCATTTGTAACCACACATTTCTTGGAATTTAGGGCAAGGGAGTGAATAGGACTGTCAATGGTGCTGCTCTGAGGAGTTATCCTTCTTCAAAGTGCAGGCTGGCAGACAAGTTTCCAGTAGCTGAGACTGGGATGCTGCTATTTGAAGATGGGCAAGGTGCTCCTGCATGAATTCTGATAGGTGAAATCTACTGTGCACAGATGATCCTAGGTCCATGAGGAATACCTGCTGTCCAACGGCTCATACTGTATGACCCCCCCCATTCCTTTTTAAGAAGTTAATGGAATCAAAGTGTATTTTTACAGACCCAGAGCTATGACTGATACCAATCCAAAGTCAGCGAAAAATCTACTGTGTATTACGCCTGTTTAAAAAAAAACATAGATTAAAACAAATTATATTGTAGTAAGTAACAGATGAAAGAGGACTGCACATAACTGTTCATTTTGTGACTTTAGCAGTTAGAAGAAACAAAGTACAAGCTCTATATGGTCTCTCAGGAAGAAAGAATAAAGCCAAGCAGCAACTTAATCTCCAACACAAAGAAAACCATTTTTTCCTTTCTCCGCTCTTCAAAAAACTGAAGTTTGCAATAAGGTCAGCTGCCTTCACATTATCTAAATCAGCCATGACATCAAGTGAATGCTGACCAAGTACAATCAAGCAGCTAGGATTGAAAGGACTCTCTTATAGGGAACTGTCATTAGGATGAACTCAGCTATTGCACTTTTTTTCTGCCATCTCCTCAGTCTACGCTGAAAAGCACATGCAGAAGGGAAGCACTATATAGATACTGATGAAACAGAAGAAATAGCAGCTCACATTTTAAAGGATGTGCATAAAAAACATGAAGAGAAAACAGCAAAACCACATAAAAGAGTCTGTGGTCCCTCAAACTGTGTGGCACTGCAGAGAAGTACTGGAGCAAAGCACAGCACAGAAGCATATCTAAACACAGCTTCAATCATTTCAAAATCGGATGCTGATTATAAGACTATAGATATGCCATAATTGAAATGTAATCACATAGTAGCAAATCTTCAAGGACATCTTTTCAATTACACCAACAATTTTTGAACTCGAACTTATGCTTTCCCATTACTTAAATCTTAAAAAGATTGGACTGGTAAGGGGTTTGAGAGATCATCTCGGCCACAGAGTACCCCAAGGCACAATCAACTAGATCTAAACATTTTCTGACATAAAAGAAGATTTTTAGGCAAAAGCTGCACTTGTCAGTGTAAGTCACTGGGCTAAGATATCATACAGATGGGGTATAACTTCAGACCTCATTCAGCTGAACAGCTCAGGCCCAATTTCTATCACTCGGTTCATCTGTTTAGCATTAAGCACATGTTTAAGCAGTTTTTTCAATCATAGACTCAGTGCCTAATTTACTTGTTCAGACAAACAAATTAAGTTGACAAAACCAAAACTGAAGTATGACTTCAATTATGGTATATACATTAAGTTTTTAATTAAGTGTTATGGCCTCCTTGCAACAAAACACTGAACTGTAATTTTATCTTCAGCACAAAATTTTCAACACTGAGGCAAATAAGATTCCAACCAGTATATTCATGACTGAATTTAATGTAAAACCTTCATACTTAAGCCTTTGCTTGCTCTGATTCATGACTGAATTTAATGTAAAACCTTCCTACTTAAGCCTTTGCTTACTCTGATTCTGCAGTGTCTCCATTTTCGCCATCTGTGAATAGTCAAAAAACACAAAGCATCCTGTTTATTTCACAAAACTGCATTCACAGCACACTTCTAGAGTGAAAGTCATCTAAATGTCTACAGAGACATCTATGCATAGTTATTCAGACTTTCCAGATAAAACTCACTAAAAATGAAAGGCCTAAGCATGTTATCTTCAAAGACAAGAGGAAAATTCCTGACTAGGAGAGATATACCTTTACCACACTTTAGTGGTTATAAAAGTCTTATTCTACATACTATTTTTTATTGTTTCATTTTTGTGTTGTGGGAATAAAAATTGTAAAGTACAACAATAAAAATCAGTATTATTTACTTTAATGCCTGGGTGAAGCATAAATCACTCTCTCCAATTCAGCCGAGGACAGGAAGAGCTTAATGTTCTTTTATTTTAAAAGCAGAAAGTCCCTTGCCTTAACACAGGTGAGTAAATCTTTAGAAAAGGACATTAAAAAAAAAAAAAAGAAAAAAAAAAAAAGGCATGTTTTGCTGGTGAGGGTTTATACAATATCACTACACAAACTAGCTACAAATAAAAATCATTCTTCCCGGTAGTAGTTCTCATCTGCAATTTTAACTACATTAGAAAAGTACAACATAATGAAGAAAAGATTATAACACGATGAATGCATTAGCTTTACTCGACAAAAGTACATTCAGTTTAATCAACAGAATTTTTCTACATGGGTTACACAGACCTACAAGGCCTATAAAACTAAGGTCAACATACAACACCTGTTGTAATGCTCATGTCCCTTGCTACCCTTCTCTAGCAATAATACACTTTACAAGCAATGTCAGTGTTGTATACTATCATGTTTTCTCATTAGCTACTGTTGTGGTTTTTCCACTTGAAGAAAGGCCTCTGAACTCATAATTTCTTTTCTCATGTTAACAAACTAAACTTTTTTATGAGAATAGAAACATGTTAAGTCATTCTTCTGCACTTTCTCCCTCTAGTCTCCCTTCTGATTCTATCATGAAAATGTATAACATTACATTGACATGCAAATGAACATATTCTTTCTTTAAAATATTAAAGCACCTTGGAGAGCGTAAGTCTTCCCATTTTAAAAATTATTGTTTTGTGGTATTTTAGTATCAGTTTCCATCAGGAAATCAGGACTGTCTCATATTAGTGGCCAGACTGAATCAGACCAAAGCATCAGATTATCTAGACGTGCATTAAATCATATATAACTAATTAAGTGTCAATTGGACATTAATTATTTTCTAGAAGTCTAAGTAATTTTTGCACCAGATCCATAAACAGTACCCATAATAGTAAAACCCCATACACT
Source organism: Catharus ustulatus (assembly GCF_009819885.2). NCBI lineage: Eukaryota > Metazoa > Chordata > Aves > Passeriformes > Turdidae > Catharus > Catharus ustulatus. The sequence goes on from NC_046262.2 coordinate 27,968,588, forward strand.
TCTAATCAAAGTGATCTTGGAAATTGTGAAAGTACAGTAAATACAATGGCTTATTTAGAAATAAGCTTTGCAATCCTGAATAGGGTTGAAACTTTACATGCTAAGTTATAGCACACAAAAATCCCCCGTACAAACAAACAAAAACCCCCAGAAATAATAACAACCTGAAACTGAATGGCTGTACTGACAAATTCTTTTGTTCTATCAAAAGAACAGAAGCACTTTCCATCTTTTAATGCAGTATCTGTAGCGACCTTTTTGTGCCTCCACAGATGTCAATTTTATATCCACTGCTTTTAAAGTCTCTTTTTATCTAAGCTGTCATTACTAAAAGTTCTGTGACTCTGCATCAACAGCATCATGGCAACATAAGTGCTCAAAATCCATAGCAATGATTCATAAATTCACTTCCATCAAAATAAAATTTAAATTCAAGCTGAACTGAAGCCTTGGAAAATCCAAACACTAATCCTTCAGAAAGCGAAACAAAAGAACAATTCACAAATCTATGTCTGTAGTACACATAGCATATATGCTACAGTGCAGTTTTGATAGTTTTAATCAGAGCTAGCTTACTGCTTCACCTACTGAAAGAAGAGTGAAATTGTTTCAATTTCAGCAAAAGCTAAATTACTCCACAGCAGAGATCAGTTTAAGGACTAGTAAATTCAGCTCAGGAGATGCTTTCACAAAAGCAGCTATGAGACACTTGCATTTTGCACATAGCATAGCAAACACTATCCCTAAGGAGAAGACTGAAAGACAAGATACTGAATCTCCTATTTTTCCTTCCTATTTTTCCAGTGGACATATCTCATGTCTACAACAGCTACAAGACCCTACAGAAAGCAAACATGAACCATAACCCCCTCCTTTGGGACTGTGAGTGCCTGCCTCATCCCAAACATGAATATGGACAGCCATGCCTCTCACCACTCACCATGCTCCCCTCCACAATTTCCTTGGCACAGTTCCAGGAAAAAAATTACTTCCTCCCAGGGCTGAGTAGCTACATGGCCACCCAAAGGGTCTACCTATCCTTTGTGATCTCTACTCCCCTATGAGTCCTTCTGTCTTTGCATGGTCATGGTTTTTGGAGCATCACCTCTCAGTGGCACCACAGCGGAATACTCAGAAGTATTGATGTCACACCCCTGATGAGCCCGTCTGGGTGGACAGAACTGGGATGGAGAAGGGCAAGGAACAGGCACCAAAACCTATAGGGATGATTCATCTCAGCCTCACTGACTCCTGAAGTTTTTGTGTCCCACAAAAACTTGTGAGAAAGACACACCCTATATAGGGGTAAACCACCATGCATTTTCTAAATAGAGCACACATGCACAGGAAGTGTTACCATTTTTGTACAGTTATCTGGCTCTAGTTCGCAGACCAGAGGATGACAATAAATTCTCCATGAAAAGGAAAACCACACAGAGATTTAACTAGACAAGAAAGAATAACTGAATTCGAAATTAGGCTCGGAACAATAGGTACATTAAAAATCCCAACTGCAATAAAGGAAGACAATGTGCTTTCAAAAGTGAGGCTAAAGAATAAGCTTTTCTATCAATTTATATAGAATATCTTACCCACCCACCATGTCTGCCAGCATCTCAGAACTCATGCACTACTGAGAATAATAAATACATCATATTAGCATCCACTGTTTTGATCATTTATATCTACTTCTTGACAGTTGTATTCTTGAAGTACCACAGGGGGCTTCATTCAAAACTGTAGTACTCTGAAAATATCACATTTTTCTAAGGTCCAGGTCATCAGCCAAGGACAACTAGAAAAGGTCACACAGTCTGAAAGCTTTTAGCTCTTGAGCACCATCAGAATGCCCTTTTGATACATCATGAACAAGCAAGGCAAATGACAGCTAAAGATCTTCCACAGCACTCAAGGCAACCAGCCCCCAAACATGATTGAGTTTCTCAGAGCTAGTCTAATGAAATCTACTAATTACTTATTACTTGCATCACTATAATTCCTAGGAAGATTAGTCACAGAAAGGAATGCCTTTGTGCAAGGGACTGTACAAACACAGAGCAGAGCACAGTCATTGATACTGCTGCAACTGCCACCAAAAGGCAACCATCATCAGTGGACAGGATGATGTATATCCTAGTGTAGTTACCATTTTTGTCAGTCTTCCCAAGAAACCTTCTCAAGTGTATTATGTTAATTAAGATTTCCTAAGCTACTTCTTTACTTGGACCTTATATGTCAGAGCTGTGCTACTGCAAGTGGTTGCTCCAACAGAACAGCATGAGCTTTCCAGGAGCAAAGTTATTCTCAGCAGGGCTAGCTACAACCTTCAGACAAGATGCTTGAAAAACCCAACACAAATCAAGCAGCACTGAGAACCTGATTCTGAGGCAGGCTTTCTGGCACGCCATCAATAGCCACAGCACCCTCACCAAGCAGACAAAGGTTCCTGCAAACCCTGATTCGTGCAACTTTTACTCTCAATGCTCACTTTGCCTAAAATGGCTTTGGACTTTCCAGGAGTGCAGGCACAATTGCTAATGCTGCAGATCTCAGCAATGGTGAGATCTTCAGTCCACGCAGGACATAGGAAACCATCACCAATGTCCCCGTTGTGCAGACGGCAGTGCGGAGGCAGAGGCATGGGGCCATGGGCACCTGCCCTGCCTTGGTGCCCCCGCTGTGACCACCACTCGTGGGGCAGTGCAGGAGACCACCACACGCCACCCGAGTGACGGCCCGGGGGACAACTACCGCCACCCTCATCGCAACCACGGCTCACCCCACACATCTCGCAGCCAACGCAGAGCAGCTTCAGTCGGGGCCAAAAGCGAAAAAGAGAGGAGAGCACAGCTAAAAGCCATGAATTTCGAATCTTTTAAGTGTAAGAGGCGGGAGTTGCTAGCAACATACAGGCCGGCAGATGAACAGAGCTGTCACCTCACCAAGCACGCCACTCTGGTTTCTTGCGCGCGGGACGAGCCACTGGAGGAGAGGAAGCCCTGGGTGGGATATGCCCGGCCCCAGAGCCACGAGCCAGGCGCGGCAGCCCCGCGGGATGCACATCACTCAGGCCGGCACCCGGCCGCTCCCGGCTTCCCGCCCGCGCCGCTCCGCAGCCTCCCTCCGCTGGTACCTATCTGCGGTTATTCACCAGCGGGATGACAAATCTCCCGGGCGTGTGTCTGTCCCGTCCTTCCAGACAGCGCTGCGTCCCCATCTCGGCGGCGGACCGGCCGGCGAGGTGAGTAACCGCGAACTGACGGCACCACAAGAGCGTTTGTTTTGCTTTCCCTTCTCCTCCGCCCTCCCCGCGCTGACACGGAGGCCGTGAGCCGCCGACTCACCCTCTCCCCGCCGGGGCCGGCGGCGCGGGGCTGGGAGCAGCACCGGGGAGCGGGGCAGCGGAGGGGCCGTGCTGTGCTGTGCCGTGCCGTGCCGTGCCGCACGCCCCCGGGCGCGGGCAGGCTCGGCGGGGCGCCGCCGCGGGGCTCGGGGCACTCACCCACCTCCCGCCCGCCCCCGCCGGCAGCGCGCAGCTCCCGCCGAGCGCGCCCGCCCGTGCCCGCCGTCATGTGCCCGCCGCCCCGCCGTTAACCCTTCCCGCGGCCCGCGCCCGCCCCGCCGAGCCGCGCCTGCTCCGCCGGGCGGGGGCAGCGCCGTCCCGCCGGCAGCGGCCCCTGCCCCGAGGGACGCGAGGGGAGCGGGGGGCACGGCTGAGTAGTGCGGGGGAGCCGCGCGTCTCGCAGGTGGTGGAGGGTGGCCCTGTAGGGGCTGGAGGATGCTGGGGAGAGGCTGGGGATGGGAGGGGGCTGCATAGGCGCTGGAGGGGATGGGGGAACGGAGGGGTGCCCCGGAGGTGTTGGCAGTAAAGGAGGCGGGAGCGGATTTTGTTCCTCTGTGTAACGGGACCGGGGCGAGCTGCGGGGCTGCACCAGTTCTGAAGGAGGAATGTTCAGAAGCGCTGGGGGCTGCAGGCTCCCTGGGGGCTACACGCTATGGGCTTTATGGGGAATGCGTGCGGGATTGCACGGAGGCTGTAAGGGGGGCTGGGCGGGAGCCGTGTGTGAGGTGTACGAGAAAACCTAACCATGAGGCAAGGAAGCAGGTAAACCAGAGGAGCAAGGCTTCCGAAGTGGGAAAGAGGATGAAGGGACTTAATGTCTAGTGCCGTTTTTCCACAAGCATTGAAAGCTGTGATGAGCACATGCGAGAGCCTTTCTCAATTAGAAGGAAATCTGACTTGGACTAGCAATGTGATAAGTTTCCACTCAGGGCGAAAGCACAGGGATACTGTGGACCCAGGCTGATGACCAGCTCTTGCAGGAACAGTTGCAGCTAAGAGGTAAATGCCATGAAGAACCACCCACTGCTCTCAAAAACACATGCAGGATATGGCCCAGCAACTGAAACATTGGTTCTTTCAGTTTGGGTCAGTCTTATTCCCCTCTGGTGTAATTGGGGAAATGAGAATATAAACGAGCTGAAGCTAGAGGTGAATGAAGCAGCTGAAAAGCCAGGCTCAGAGAACAGCAAATTGCCCTATCACTCTGCCAGCATGAGCGTGCAGACCTCATGGCAGGGCACCCTGTCAGCCAGGGAGTCTCCAAGCAAGGGAGCCCACTAGCATTGTTGAGCAATTGAGGAGTGCAGCAGGAATGGGCCTTTCATGCCAAGCATAGCCAGCCCTGCATTTAAAACAATTTTTAATCCCAGTTTTCCAAGAATGAGAATGGCACTGTGGCAGTCCGGATTGCTTCTTCGAAGGAGAGGGGTAGTTTGTATACCTTCAAGCCTGTACCCCTGCAAGAGCTGTTAAGAGGAGAGTTGAGGGAGGGGGATGTGTTTTAGTGTGTCCACATCATTGGGCACCTCAAGGTCAGCCGTGATCCTTAGCTGAATAAACTCTTCCAAGCTAAAGGTCCTTTGTTATTCATTCATATTGCGTCCAATTAATGTGACTGTGAAGTTCATAAGAAGTCAGTATTGTGTTCTTTACACACCCAGAAAACTTAGCGGAGATACTGAGGCTTCAGTCTTTCTTTTAAAGTTTCACTGCTTTCCAGAGTTTTGGCTTTTTTTTCTAAGTGCATGGACACTTAGAGATTGAGACATTTGTAAATAAATTTACTATTTATATCAAGCATCAATACTATTAAACTGTTAAAGCAAACATTGATATTTGTAAACTGTGTCTCACTTTAAAAATCATATTTTAAAAACTTTCTTTTCCAGATGAAAGCACTGAATTTACTTGAGAGCTCAATGAGTTTTTTGTTTATTATCTCTTTACTGATGCTATATGCCAGAATTTTCTATGCAATTATCATTTAATTGGAAGTCATCACTAAGAAGTTCAAGGATTATCCCCAAACTAACATGATAGCCTTGGTAATGATAGGAGAACACACACTAAAAATTAGTAATACAGACAGCTTAAAAACAACTTTGACTGCTGTCAAAGTACTCATTTTAATTGAAGTCTACCAAATAGGTGAGTTTGCCTTAAATATATTGCATTAAATAAACCCTGACAATATCAGAAACCAAATCAAACCACCATAAAAAAAAATCTATTTGCCTTATCAAGTTATTTCTATGTATGGGAAGTAAATTTTCTCAGTTTTTCAAATGAAAAGAAGCAAAGGATCCTATCAATGTACCACCTTGAAACACACGGTCTAAAAAAACAAGATAAAGGCAGCCTTTACATACAGGATAAGAGTTTTTGTTGTCATGGATGAAGCCTACTAAGAAGTCCTGAGCATGAAGTAAGAAGGACAATCAAAACCTCATATTAACAAAGTTAACATTAGAAACTGCAACTCATATCTAAAGATAATTCTTAATTTTTGATGTGCTGAAATAACAGCAAATTTTATGTAAAATAAGCCAGGTAAGTGCATTAAAAGTAAGTGCGTCCAAAGTTTTCCTGGTGGGTAACACTACTGCCTGTTCATGACTCTCATGCAGTGTTGCACATTCATATCCATCAGTATGAACCCGTACTCATTCCTGACATAAAACACACATCCCAATTATGAAAAGGCTATGTCTTAGTCCTTCAGAAAACTACTATTTTATTTTCTATAGCCGCATTTCACAAATATTACTTTTGTAGTGGGTTTTGCTTGCTACACAGGAGATAAGATAATCTATTTCTCCTTCACATTGCAAGAAACCAACACTTAGGAAGAGCACGTTGCTAAGATTGTCAACGTTCTTAACAGCATCTAGTACCCTCATAAACAGAACAGTTCCTCTCCTTGCACCTCCAGCTACTCAACTCTGCACTGTGAATTGATTTATAAAAGCTGTTCCATCCCCACTCTTAAATGTAAGCTGTCAGGTGGAGAGAAAGCTGTCTGTATGGAAAAAATATGTGCATTCTACTAACCTCCTCAAAGAAATTGAGTTTGATCCCTCAACATTCTTATACAGACAAAGCTGGCATTGGTAAGCAGGATTCATTTAATTAAATTGTAGTCTAGTTTTATTGGTACAAAAACACATGCAGAATCCTTGCAGAAGAATGCAGTTATTATCTATAACAGTATTTGATGATATCATGTACCTTTAGGGTCAGAAAATAAAATTATTAGATGAAGATTAATTGGAAGAGAGTTCTACATTCCTACAATGCACCTGAAGAAGCTGGAACTGAGACTGATGAGTGGAATTAGTTTTCCAATTCTCATAAAAAAATTAATCAGCAGAAAGACATAATATCAGCAGTGGAGTTTAGCTAGGATTTATTAGTTCTTTACTGACACTTTTTCAAGGTATTTCACATAGTGGGGTTCAGGTCACAGAGTGGGAATATCATGTGCATTGACAAATAGGTGAAGAGAACAGAGGCACCACATTTGCTTGGGAACCTGTCTTCATGCCTGGATCGAGTTTGAAGTCAAATTGAGTTTGATGTGGACCAAAGTATAGTAAACTAAACATGTCTGATTTCCATTGAGAAAGTGTAAGGGAATTCAGGCTAGCATGAGATCCTTTCCCTGATATCCACTGATGAATAACACTGCCAGAAACCGCGTTATAGGTAGGATGCTAACTGAGAGCAAAGTAAGAAAACAAAGAAGGAAATTTCCCACAGTTCCCTTGGAAACCTTAGAAGAAAATGCTGTCATAAAGTGGAACTACTGTTTGTCCTACAGTAAGATCTTCTGATATTAATAATGATTTCTTTTGTAGGCCCCAGCAATTTTAGATTGAACAGCAGATAAGTACAGTGTTGAAACTCACTTTTCTTGTTTGAGAGAGTAAGCACTTTATAATAATCACTGCAGTGGTATGCACATGCCACTGCAGTTTTTCTCCTACTCTGTGCCTATTCACCTCAACACTGATTTTTCATGTTAAATTTTACTTCATACCTTGTAATAAATACTGACAAGTGTGTAGTTAGCTTTCTTCATTATAGTACCTTTGTACTTCTACTAAAGAAACTAATTTAGTTCAGAAAACACTGGCAGCAAACACACTAAAGAGTACATCCTTGATCAGTCAGATGTTAACAATTCACCCCAAATATGGCTATCGCCAGCAGTCAGTGTGCCTCTTCCCAATAGTGATATGAAATTAAGGAAGGGATCTGGGGGAGACATATGGGTGAAGCTATGGTGTTGCACACATAGTATTGCCGCAGGAAGCTCATTACTTGTAATGGCGCAACAGGTGTCTCCTTGAAGCCCAAGTAAAAGGTATCTTGATTTGTACTCTCTACCATGTCTTTAAGAAAATCACCCACACTACCTTCTTTTCATTGCTTCAGTATATTTCCATTATGACAAGATGTGCAATTTAAAAGCAACATGTGAATAATTTGATGTTGCTCCTGTTTTGTTTTTTTTTGTTCAATTTTACATGGAATTCACTATGATAGAAATCTAACTTTTTCCTAAGACAATATATTTCACTGTTAGAATATGTTTCTTATGTTTTCTGATTCTGCACCGTTGAATTTGCTGCCTAACATAGTATTTCTCTACGCGGAGTTAGAAAGGACTCCTATAGCCTCTAGTGAAATTAAATCGAAGTGCAGATAGATGGCTGATCACACAGTATTCTCAAAAGTTTGTGTTTAGACAGATGTAAGAAACAAGAAAGTTGTCTGTATGCTAGCCAAGTGTCAAAATACTGACTTATCTGACTCTGTTCTGTGTACTCCCTCATATTCCCAGCCTAGTTCATACAACTGTATCAACATAGCTTCACATTTAATTAGCTCTGTGAGAATTACAAGGATATAGTGGATTGGAAACGCGTCTCCTGAGTATTGCCTTGAATTTAAGTAAAGCAATGCTGACAAGGTTTCTCCTTTCATCCATATGTAAAACAGATATGAAGACAGCCATGATGGTCTATATAATATTGCAATCTTTACTTAATTCCATTTGTTATTCTAAGCTGTAAGAGCCTGCATTGCACAAAAACCTCCTTATAAATGTTGCCAATTCCCTGTTATACTTGTTTGCTCTAGGTTAAAGAACCCAAAACAGAAAAGAATAATACCAAGTCATATGTTCCATTCTTTCTGGAAATATGATGTGTCTCAGAAATTATCAAAAATCCACAAGTGATCTAAATTTTTAATAGCTGCATTTTTACTTATTATTTCATATACGACACAAAATTCTACTCTACGGTATGCCTATGCAATTCACTAACTTCTGTGAGCCTGGCAGTACATATCCATAAGCATAAGTGATTTTGGTATATTTCTATCTATTTCCTTCTATTTCCTTTGCATTGCTAAAAACATATTCTGATCCTCCCAAAATGCTACTTTTTTGTATTTTTATTCTGTAAGGAGCTCCCTTTTAAAATTTCTCAATTCAAACAACTTACTAATTTTCTGTGCCCTGTAACTGAAGGGGTTTGCAGTTCCACAAAAATCTCTGGCATTCATGGATTTAAATGGAGTTGACTGGAACAAATCCCACTGTCAGTAAAATTCTAAAATGTAAGGATTAGACAAAAAAAAATCCAGTGAGCTTTAGCTGTAGAAGATAAATCTTCCAAGGTTTCCAGAGGAGTGCTCTGACACTTAATGAGATCCCCTTCCCTTCCTTTTCTAACTTCCTGCTGACACCTGTAATGATGACTGAGTCATAATTTAAATTATTTCTTATAAATTTATAGTCTTATAAATTATTTCTTGTGTGGTTGAATTCTGATTGTCTGTTGTTGCTGTACTCATTAAAATAAAAGAATACTGCATGCTAGTAATGACTGTCAATACTTATGTACATTTTTGTTGCATTCCTCAGATCCCTTTTTTTTCTCTAATTTTCACAGCACCTACCTGTTACTATTACAGGGAAACATTTTAAAGGTTTGAATTGGTTTGATTTCAATATAAAAATATAAAAATACTTCACATTAAGCAAGTTTTAAATGTTTAGCTGGACTGCAGACATGGCTTTTGGTATTTTGCAAAGTAGGGACACTAGGAAGGAAGGAAAATACAAAAAGGAATGATGTCTGGCTAAAAAGCATGGGTAAGCAGAAGGGCATTCCTCAAGCTAATGATTTTTCAGAGCATATGCCTTTGTGTACAGGCACAAATGAAAACCTAATCTCTAAAGCAGATGCTAATTAACTTTCATTGCTGTACCATTAATACATTCCCAGGTGCTTCTCAGCTTTGATGTTATAGTGTCTGGGAGAGGGGAAACTGCTGACTGCCTCTTTAGTCAACTTCTCTTTTAGGTGCCTCATTCCATGAAATATATTTGCTCACACAGGACTTTCCTACAGGCCCTGATATACTGTGAGAGGGAGAGTAAGAAAAGGGCACCCAAACACAAGAATGAGGCACTGGGTCTTATTTACTGAGAGCTTGGCAACACATTTTTCTGCTCAGATCTTGCTGGAGCTCCTCAAAACCTGTGCTTTGAAAAACCACAAGCATCTCAGGTCTTAATATAACAGAATTTTACTCTCCATTCTGGTCTGGATGATGTTTTTGGATGTTGTCTAACTATTAATGTTCCATGGTGAGTCTTTTATAAATTTCAGGGTAAACTAACAAATTAGAAATATAAGTAACAGAGAAAAAAAACACACACACCTCAGTCTTTAATTGCCCGTTATAATCACAGGTCCTATGATAATTTTTGTTATGTAGCACAATTAGGTGATTTTTTAGATTCTTATGATTATTCAGCTCAAGACAGAGCAGCTACTATTACATAGTTTTACTCCCAGAATAATCTGTTCCTTACTATATTCCTTTACTGTTTTGGCAACAAAGGATGCTGATAGCTCAAGTAACAGTCATAAAGTCAGTGGATATATTCAAGCATGGCTGATTCCCGACTCACCTTTTGTTGTTATAAAGTGTCTATACTCAACTATCCTTTCTCAATATTCTGCATTTCACTATGCATACAGAGTATTTTACATATTCTAAAGCAATTTTAAAACCCTCTGTGCATTTATTATCTACAAATACAGAATCATACCATGCTTATGGTTAGAAGGGACCTTTAAAGATTATGATGACCCATGGCAGGGACATCCTTCCCTAAACTGGAGTGTGAAACCTGACCGTCGACACTTCAGTGATGGGGCATCCCATCTATTAGAGTAACCTGTTCCAGTGTCTCAACCCCCTATTGTAAAAGATTTCATCCTTGTATCCAAGCAAATCCACCCTCTTCCTGTTTAAAACCATTTCCTCCTCTCCCCATCAGGGGAAAGTTGACTGAAATGAGGTCACTCCTCAGTCTCCTCTCAGCTAAACGGAACAACTGACCTCAGCTGCTCTTTATATGGCTTCCCTTCTAGGCCCTTCACCATCCTCATGGCCCTCCTTTGGACGCTCCCCAGCAGCTTTACATCTCTTACCCTGTGGCACCCAGAGCTGCCCCCAGCACTCAAGGTGAGGCTGCCCCAGTGCAGAGTAGAGCAGGACAATCCCCTCCCCTGCCCAGCTGGTGATGCTGTCCCTGATGTCCCCCAGGACACAGGGGGCTCTCCTGGCTGCCAGGGCTCTGCTGACCCATGTTCGGCTTGCCACAAACCAGGAACCCCAGGTCTCTTTCTGTGGCACTGCTTTCCAACATCTCATTTGTCTGTACATCTAGGGCTGCCCTATCCCAAGTGCAGAAAGCTCTAATGGGAAAACACGGGACACACAGTGATTCCAAGCACTGGCTGCAGAATCCCACCACAGCCAAAGCTGGAACTTCCATAAGTTCAGAAACCAAGGTCTAAATCAAACTCTTTGAGGTCCTAATCTGGCTGTTAGCCTATACATTCTCCTTTAGTATAGACTTTAAAAATGAAGGATGTAGAGAGAAGCATGATCTGGGCTTTTTTCCTAAAGCTTATTTCAGTGGCTTGGAAACCATGTTCCTAAAACAGTGTTAGGGGAAAAGAGCTACTATGTCTTCTTTCACCACTTGCATTTCAACACTGCAGATAAACACTTGAACAGTAATCCAAAAAATAAACCTGTAATTTAATATAATCATATTACTGTTAAGTAAAGGTTAGCATCTGAGAAAATTTTTCCCTAAATGCAATTTGAAGTTCAATCCAAGTGTTGAAACTGGTTTTTCAAATGTATTATTAGCTTTTTTCTAATTTGAGAAATTCTATTTCACCACTCTTCAACACTAACAAACAATAAAAATATTTCACCAAAAATCGTAGACACAATGTCACAGATATCTGTGAAATTGCATATCTACTTAAGATAGAAGAAAATCAGAAGTTCGAGAATTCTTTTTTTATTCTAACTTAGAGCTGAGTGTCTATCTTTAAGAAACAGGATGAGGTAGACTCCTAATTTTTACTTTTCCCTGGTTCAGAGAAGTCAAAACACAATGCTTTCTAATGTCTTGCTCTCAAAGTTACACTGAATCTGTCTGAAAGCATACATGACATTTTTATTTGTCACTGTGCAAACATGTGAGGTGTAAATAAATACTGATGACAGACAAAGACACTTCAGCCTGCATTCAATGTTAGTGTGATAATATGGCCAACCAGCTTTGCAGTTTTCTCAGAAGTGGGTTTGCAGTGACCTCTGTAGGACAGACCTGAGATAGAGTCTTTCCATGCTCCAGACTCACTTTTTGGGAAGTCACAATTGTACTGGACACTGCTCCAGCTTCAGCATAATCCCAGTGCAGATTTTCTTCCTACTCATACTAAGATAAGAAACTCAGCTCCTGATAGCAGGAATGGCTGACAGTTCTGCTGTGGCAGTGTGGTAGTGACCATCTCACTGGTCCCTTTAGCCTTTGACATCTTAGTATCATTTGTGAATATGATTGATTTCTGAAAAGTAATATCTGTGAATCCATGTGTTTGCTAGATTTCAAATTCTATGTTATACAGAGATCCCTTGGAAACCAGGCTCTGGCTCACCTCTCTCACGGAGATACAGCCACCAACTACAGAAGGTTCAATTCAGTGTGACTGTCAGGATTATTTCTTGAGTGACTGTGCTGCAAGACAGGGACAGTTAGTACAGCATTTTGATTTCTGGCCTCTTGCAGATTTTTAAGAGAGCAACATTGTCTGCCTGTTCCAACAGGTAAAAATCAATGGGAAAAAGCAGAAATTGAAAACACTGAGTTACAGCTTCACATACTTCCTATCCCAGTCCAAGTTTCTGAATCAGACAAAATTAATTCCAACGTGTGTTGTTAAACAAAATTTCTTTGAGTAGTTCAAGATTCATAGTCCTCATTCATCCAAGAAAACTGCAGTAAATTATTACTTTTCATGACTACCTTATACAGGCCTTAGGACCAATCACCAGTGTGCAGAAAATCCGGAAGATCAGGGCCAGCTAGCAGCAGCATTGTGAAACATGCATCTTGTTTGACCAACCTGATCCCTTCTATGACCAGGTGAAACATTAGAGGCTGTGGATATTTGTCCTTGAATTTTAGTAAAGCCTTTGACACTGGTTCCCACAACACTCTTCCAGAGAAAGTCTCTGCTCATGGCTCAGACAGGCACACTGTCCACAGGGTAAAGACCTGGCTGTGTGGCTGGGCCCAGAGAGTGGTGGTGCATGGAGTTACATCCAGCTGGTGGCCAGTGACCAGCAGTGCTCCCCAGGGCTCAGTACTGGGGCCAGTTCTGTTTAATACCTTCATCAGTGACCTGGATGGAGGTGATTGAGTGCAGCCTCAGTCAGTTTGTGAATGACACCAAACTGGGTGGGAGTGTTGATGTGCTGGAGGGCAGGAAGGTTCTGCAGAGAGATCTGGGCAGGCTGGATCATGGCCCAAGGCCAGTGGTGTGAAGCTCAACAAGGCCAGTGCTGGGTCCTGCCCTTGGTCACAACAACCCCAGGCAGTGCCACAGGCCAGGGCAGAGTGGCTGCAAAGCTGCCCAGAGGAAAAGGACCTGGGGGTGCTGCTGACAGCAGCTGAACATGAGCCAGCAGTGCCCAGGTGGCCAAGAAGGCCAATGGCACCCTGGGCTGTACCAGCAGCAGTGTGGCCAGCAGGAGCAGGGCAGGGATTGTTCCTCTGGACTCAGCACTGGAGAGGCTGCATCTCAAATCTTGTGTTCAGTTTTGGGTCCCTCACTCCAAGAAAGATTGAAGTGCTGGAGGTAGTGGAAGTCCACAGGAGGTGGTGGAGCTGTGAAGGTTCCAGACCACAAGACCTATGAGGAACAGCTAAGGGAGCTGGGGTTGTTTAGGCTGGAGAAAAAAGGCTCAGGGGAGACCTGTTTTGAATAACTACCTGAAAGGTTGTGGTGAAATGGTGATCTGTCTCTTCTTCCAGGCAGTTAGCAATAGGACAAGAAGATCTGTGCCAAGGAAACCTCAGGTCGGATAATGGGAAAAATGTCTGCGCTGACAGAGTGGTTAAACATTGGAACAGGATGCTCAGTGAGTGGTGGAAGAAACAAAAAATTAAAATGTGGCGCTTCATGCTGTGGTTTAGTGGGCATGGTGGTATTTTATCAGTGCTTGGGCTTGATGGTCTTGGATATCTTTTCCAACCTAAATTATTCTGTAACTCTGTTACCTGGGAAACAGTATTGCAACAAAGAAATCCAGCCAAATGCTTGGCTATACTGGCAAAGACAGACACACCAGATCCAAGGATGTTATTCTGTCAGTGTTTCAGCCCATTTTGAGGTGGTTATGAATTGCTGTGTCCATTTTTGGATCACAAATAATATAGCGAAGAGATGGATATACTGGGTTGGGTTCAGCAGAGGCTCCCAGCCTTCTGTCAAGCTAGAAAAAGGGATGGAAAATCTGTTGTATTTTGACTTCATAGAATGATAGAATACTTTGTGTTGGAAGGGACCTTTGCAGGTCATCTAGTGCAACTCCTCTGCAATAATCAGAGATATTTTCACCTAGATCAGATTGCTTAGAGCCCCACCCAACCTGACCTTGAATGTTCCCAGGGATGAGGTATCCACAAGGTCTCTGGGTAACCTGTTTCAGTGTTCTATCACCTCATTGTAAAAAATGTTTTCCTTATGTCTAGTTGGAATCTATCCTTTTATTTTAAAAGTGCTACCTATTGCCCTGTTGTTTCAGTTCCTCCAAAAAGAAAGGTCTGTGTTAATTCTCTTTATAAACCCTCTTAAGTACTGGAAGGCTGCAAATAAGATCAGCCCAAAGCCTTCTTTTCTGCAGGCTGAGCCCCAACCCTTAGTCTTTCCTTGTAGGAGAGGTGCCCCAGCCTCTCCATGGCTCCAGATCAGCTTTGTGGTCTTCTCTGGACCACTCCAACCTTTCCATGTCCTTCCTGTGCTGGGACCCGAGAGCTGGATGCAGCACTGCAGGTGGGGTCTCACCAGAGCAGAGCAGAGGGGCAGAATCCCCTCCCTGCCCTGCTGCCCACACTGCTCTGGGTGCAGCCCAGCACACGTTTGGCTTTCTGGGCTGGGAGTGCCATGGCTGGGTCATGTCCAGCCTCTCACCCACAGCACCCCCAAGCCCTTCTGGGCAGGGCTGCTCTGGTCTGTTCATCTCCATCCTGTGTTAAAACTAGGGATTGCCCCAACCCAGATGCAGCACCTTGCATTTGGTCTTTTTGAAACTCATGGCATTCCCATGGACCCACTCCTCCAGCTTGTCCAGGTCCCTCTGACGGCATCCTGTCCTTCACGTATCAGCTGCATCGCTCAGCTTGGTGCCATCTGCAAACATGCTGTATCATAGATGAAGACACTAGACAGAATCAGTGCCAGGACAGACTCATGAGAGACACAATTCATCACTAATTTCCAGCCAGACCTTGATCCATTGATCACTGCTCTCTGGCTGTAGCCATGCAGCCTTGTAGGCTGCAGGCTTTGCAGAAGTGCACATAGGTATCATCTTCATCCCTTCCTTGGCCATTGATCTGGTCCCTCATAGAAGGCCACTTGGCTGGCCAGGCAAGACTTGCCCTTGGTGAAGCTGTGCTGGCTGTCTTGAACCATCTCCATGTGCCATAGCACCTCTGTGTAGATCTGTTCCATGCCCTTCTCAGGCACAGAGCAGAGGACTTCTCAAGGTCCTCATTTCTATACTTTTAAAAGATGAGTAAAATGTTTCCTTTTCCACTCACCTGTTTTCTTGCACCAGCAATTATCTCACAAATTCACATCATCAGGCCTCACAAAATATATTGCTATTCCCATGGAATATTGAGTCACCCTCTTGCCAAACCACGAACAGGTGCAGAATAGGTAACATTCCAAAAATAAGCACTTCCTGCACTGCGCAGAAAACTAGTGCCTGAAACTTGATAGAGAAGGCCACGTATCTGTTTTTCACTCAAACCCTATTTCAATACCTCCACAATCAGCAGCATGGTACATCCAACAGTTTGAATTTTGCAGCTGACCATGTTTTCCTTTGTGCCCAGCATCCCAGTTAGGCATTACTGACACAACTCAAAGACTTATACCGTCCATACAACTCCAACCGCCCAACCAGCCATCAAAGCAGCAGCCCACAATGCTGCTCATTGAACACAGTCTTCATGAGCAGAGTTGCTTCATGCCATTTTGTTGCTCTCCAGCTCTTATATAGGACAAGAGAGGTCCAGGTCCCAGCCAAAGCACATTCCTGTCTACTCTCCCATTGGAAGCAGAAGGTGGTGCACCCAATTGCACCACTGCTGAACAGGCAGTAACGCCACAGCTGTGACTCACCTACATGGAGACCTTTAGGTCAGCTGAATAATAAGGCTTTATGTCTGAATAAAACACAGGCCCATGCCTTCTCATACTTTCTCACAAACTAGTCAGGGCTTCACAGACAAGGGTTGACAGTGGAGTAGGGTGTGCCAGGCTGTGTGTGAAAAATGTGATTCAGGAACAGCCAAGCTCTGGATGGCAAGGATGCCAGTGAAATAGAGGTAGGAAAACGTACATAATATGCCCTGGATGGCATAACTAGATCAGCACAAAATACTTTAGGATTTTCAAATGTGAAGACCAATTTTAGCATAATGTTCTCACTAGGCTGAAAATATGATTGGGGGAAAAAAAGTGTTCAGAGAGAAATTCTTATTTGTCCAAGGTCATAACCTCAGTATGTTTAAACTTCATTAATATAATAATATAAGAAGTAGAATTTAGAAACTCAGTCGTTTCCACAAATACTACTTTAGTTTGTTTTACCACTGATTTTTACAAGCCATTCCTCTCAGAGCTGCCCCTCTTACTTTTTTGAAAGCAAAATGTGCTGCTATCAATGAAGTTACATGACAGGTCAGGAATTCCTTGAGAGAATAATTTGGATCTCTGAGCATATTTTTTTCCCATCAGTGCAACAATTGATCCACTAATATATTATGCTACCAGAGCTGATACACAAAAATATGAAGGCACTGAATTTTCTTCCTTTGGCATTCAAATAGCCTGCGGGTAGGAGTGCTTCACAGAGAGCTTAGAGTGATCATGGTATCTGAGACTGGGCAATGCTTTACTTATAGTTCCCTCTGTGGAATAACCATTCATCTAATCCTGCAGCAGTTTTTCACATTTGTTTCACATCCTGCCTTCTGAGTCATTGCTTACAATCCTGGAGAAACCCAAAGCCACAGTTGCCACTTCTCTGAAGTATGAAGTATGAGCAAGCATGCCCTAATCATATTTATATTGTATATCTGTAGTTGTTTCAAAAAAGTTGTTTCAAACAATGTTGCCACAGAAAGTGTTTCTCTGCTGCTTCAAACTACCTGTGAAACTGCGGTAAAAGTTTCTCTAAATGCTGAGAACTTTCCTTGAGCATCATTCTTCCCAGGGACACTTAATGTTCCCATTACACTTAATGGTCATTTTCACAGCAAATCTATGTGAAAATCTTTGTAACTTGTCAAACATTTAATATAAAAGCTTTCTGTAACTCGCATTACATTGTTTTGTTGTAGGGGTTTTCCTGTTTATTTGTTTGTTGGTTTCAATTTTGTATGTAAGCCCTGCACTGATCTAATGGCTGTAAGGCTAGGCTGTGTAAAGGGGTTAGAGGTGATTATAGGTTACCTTTACACAGAAAGTGAGCTACACCTTAAACGTGGTGTGAAGGAGGATCCCTGTATGAACAAATGGTGATAACAAGCAGTGGCAGAATTTGGAGATATCTAATTTGGGAAAGATATTTCTGGCAAGTGAAACAGTTCTTTGATAACAGTAGGATGTTCAGCCTGAAGAGACATTTGTACTTCAGCAGCTACTTTTGACATTTAGTATGCTTCCATTAAAAATCTGTTGTTTCATTTTAATTTGTTATAGGAGCTGTAATGTCTTGGAGGATCCTTGCTGCCAAGATGCGGAGTTACCAGAGGAAGTGATCAGGTTGGATAGCATAAGGGAAGAGGAAAGAGAGATGGGACATTCTCTGAGACTCAGCAGCTTGAAAAGCCACCAACCTCACCTGCAGTTGAGAAATTGGCAGTGTTCACCCCTAATATGAAGGTAAGTGCAACCTCTGGAGAATGAAAGAGATGGAAGCAGGTGACTTACGGCACAATAAGAAAGGTTCTTTTCTCACCTAAAGGCTTGCAGCTGCACAATAGCTTCACTATCCTCAAAGCTGAGTAGGAGCTTCATGCACTTTCAAGCAAATGATCTGGTCCACCTGACCCAAAATCATACAATATCGCCAGGAGCAAACAGTGATTAATTGCAGTAGGTAATTCCTTGCTGCAGAAGAAACCACATGTTGACCTGCGAATCAACTGGAAAAATTTGCTGCTTGCTAGGGTCCTCTGTCCAGGATAATGTGTAGGGACTGCAGAAGCTTGTCTGAGTCTCTGACTAATACCTCTGCTGGTCTTTCATGGGGAAAGAAATTATACTTCTAAGGAAAACTTGGCCTTTGGGCCCAGCTGGTGTCCTCAGTCCTGCAGGTGAAAGAAAAGAACCTGCATGTACATACAGAAGATGAAGGGACCAGATGAGGGGCATCCCAGAATCCTGAGGGAATTGGCTGATGTACCTGCGAGGCCACTCTCCATGATACCTGAAAATTGATGGCAATCAGGTGCAGTCACCAGTGATTGCACAAAGAAAACATTGTAGCCACCTTTCAAAACAGAGGAGGACTTT
Source organism: Catharus ustulatus (assembly GCF_009819885.2). Lineage (NCBI taxonomy): Eukaryota > Metazoa > Chordata > Aves > Passeriformes > Turdidae > Catharus > Catharus ustulatus. Next base: position 27,987,137 of record NC_046262.2, read on the forward strand.
GGGAACTACCAGCCTGTCAGACTTCCCTCCCTGCCTCAGAAGACCACTGAAACAGATCCTCCCAGAAGTTGTGCTAAGGCACTTGTAGGACAGGAAGGTGTTTTGGGACAGCCAGCACCGCTGCACCAAGGGCAGGTCCTGCGTGATCAACCCAATGGCCTTCTATGGTGGGGTGATGGCATCAGTGGACAGGGGAGGGGTGACAGATGTCATTTATGTGGACTTCTGTAAAGCCTTTGACACAGGCTCCCACAACATCCTTCTCCTTTAAAACAGAGGCAGAGGGATTTCATGAGTGGATTGTTACATGGATAAGAAGATGGTTGGTCAGTGGCATCCAGGGGATTGTAGTCAATGGCTCAAAGTCCTGATGGACATCAGGGCCAAGTGGTGTCCTTCAGGGGACTGTATTGGGACCCGTATTATTTGATATTTTCATCTATAGACATAGACAAAGGGATTGAGTGCAAATTTGCAGATGAAACCAAGCTGAGTGATACACTTGACACACCTGAATGATGCCATCCCAAGGGACCTGAACAAGCTCAGACAGGGGATCCATGGGAATTTCATGAGGTCTAACAAGAGCAAGTGCAACTTGGGCAACCTCTGGCATCAGCAAAGGCTGGAGATGAACAGATCAGAGCAGCCCTGCTCAGAAGGGCCAGCCATGGCACTCCCAGCCCAGAAAGCCAAATGTATCCTGGGCTGCATCCAGAGCAGTGTGGGCAGTAGGGAAGGGAGGGGATTCTGCCCCCCTGCTCTGCTCTGCTGAGACTCCACCTGCAGTGCTGCACACAGCTCTGGGGTCACAGCACAGGAATGACATGGACATGTGGAGTGAATCCAGAGGAAGGGTACTCAGAATATTTCCTCTCCCATGAGGAAAGGCTGAGAGAATTGTATTTGTTCAGCCTGGAGAAAAGAGGGCTTTGGGGTGACCTACTTCCAGTACCTAAAGGGAGCTAAAGAAAATCTGGAGAAGGACTTTTTACAGTGGCATGTAGTGACAGGACAAGGGGGAATGGCTTCAAACTGAAATAGAGTAGGTTTGGATTTGATGTCAGGAAATACAGTAAATTCACGAATACAAGCCGCACTGAGTATAAGCCGCATCTCTGGGTGTTGGCAAATATTTCGGTTTTTGTCCATAAATAAGCCGCACCCGAATATAAACCGCTCTGTCGTTCGCAACGAGGACCCGCATGCAACAAAGTTGCCAAATAGTAACAGAACAGCGGCAGGGCGGGGTTTACTGGCTCGGCTCGGGCTGTGCAGGCTCGGCCCACTAGGGGCTGCTGACGGGGCCAGGTAGCCCAGCCCGGCGCTGCCGCTCGGCGGGGCCACTGGGGGCCAGCCACCGCTGCCACTGGACTCGGTCACCACGGCCTGGCGCTGCCCCATGGTGGCAGGCAGGGACGGAGCCCCCCGCTGCCTCCCCGAGCCGTGGCAGGGGAGGCCCGGGTCCCCTGCCGCCTCCCAGAGCCGCGGCAATGGCGGCCCGGGTCCCCCCCCTCCTCCCCAGGCCGCAGCAATGGCGGCGCAGGTGCCCCACCGCCTCCCAGAGCCGCGGCAATGGCGGCGCGGGGCCCCCCTGTCTCTCCCCGGGGCTGTGGTAGGGAGCTCTCCCACCTCTCTCCCAGCCCCCCCATGCTGCCTGCAGGCAGCCAGGCTCCACCCGCGGTGCAACAGAGTAGTAATTTGTAACAATCACAAAATTCCGACTTTGCAGCAGCTCGGCTCGACACTCTGGCTGGCTCTTCTGAGGTTGTAAATGTCAGAAAATTATTCACATATTAGCCGCTCCTGAATATTGGCCGCATTTCCGGTTTAGGAGCAAAATCTTAGTCAAATTGGTGCAGCTTGTATTCGTGAAATTACTGTACTCTTACTGCAAAGGTCACAAGACACTGGAACAGGTTGCAGAGAAGTTGTGGATGTCCTGGAAGTGTCCAGGATCCCCAGACTGGATGGGGATCTGAGCAAGCTGATCTAATGGAGGGTGTCCCTCCCCCACAGCAGGGGGCATTGGAACTAGATGATCTTTAAGGCCCCTTCTAACTCAACTCATTCTATTTTCCATGATTCTATAACATGGAAAACACTGTGGTACAGAATGCCTTCTTTGCCTCAGTCTTTACTAGCAATCCCATCTTTCAGAAAACTCAGAGACACATGAAAAATGAAGAGAAAGGAAAATGCATAGAGAATTCTTCCTTGGTGGAAAATTATCAGCTCAGGGAACTCTTCAGCAATCTGAACATACCAGAGCGCTGTTGAGATGCACCCATGTGAGCTGAGTTGCTGTAGCACTGAGTTGCCTGTACTACTGTGAGACAGTTCTCAATAATCTTTGGAAGATGTTGAAGAGACTGGAGAGTATATCCTGTGAGAAAAAGCTGAGATGGGTTCTGGCCAGAAAAGAGAGCTCATCTATACCCAAACAGAGAGTGCAACAAAGAGACCCATACTCTCCTCAGTGGTGTTGAGAAACAATGGGCATAGACTGAAACACAGGAGGTACTTTCTAAAGTACAGGAAACTTTATTTTCTGTGAGGGTGACTGGGCACTGGCACAAGTTCCCAGAGAGTTTGTCAAGTCTCCCCCATTGGAGACCTGCAAAAGCCATCTGGACACAGTCATGGGCAGCCAGCTCCAAGTGGCTCTGCTGCAGCAGGGGGTTAGACAGCAGGACCCCCAGAGGTGCCTTCCAAACTCAGTCATTCTATAATTCTGTGTTTCCTACAGCCTATCATTTGTATATCACACTAAAAGAAATGACAAATAATTTCCAATTCTTTTTAGACCTTACATGGTGATAAGTCTTTTTAGACCTTACATGGTGATAAGTTACCTAATGCTACTGCTGATAGCATTAGTGGTGAAATACTAATAGTAATCTGGAAAAAGATTTTTAGCCCATTTGAAGTGTTACACGAGCGAGCAGAATTAAGCAATTAACAATGCTTATCAGATGTTTTTGCCATTGTTTTCAATGCAGTTTTAGATACGCATCTCTGACACCTTACTTTGGAGTTTATTCCTGCTATCAGACCTAGACCAGATTGTTCAAAACATGGGCAGTTCAGACATACAGTATTCTACACACAAACTGTAAGACATGCAATCCCTGATTCTTCTGACTTTTTTTTCTTGTGATCATCAAAAAGCTTTTGTCCAAATGTGTATCTTCTGGTATTCCCAGAGCTGGATGAGGTACTTGCTTACCATATTGTTCCTATATATTGTAGTCCTCTTACTAATAAGACTATAGAATTTCAGCCCTAGATGCACCAACTTAGTGTTGTGGTGCTTTACTTAATTGTGATGCTACTTGTACCAGCAGACTGCTGTTTTCCACCACAACTGATCACTTGCATTGGTTCTGCCATGGGTGCTTGGGCTGTGCCTTGGAAGGAGAATTTCCAGTGTCCTCATTAAAGTTTCGGCACCTAACTGAAATCCAAGACCACTTGCATGTTGCAGGCATTATTTCATTTGTTCATTGCGAAGTATGATATATGTGTGGGACTCTTACGAACCCTTCTCAAAAACACATTTTTGACCCTTGTATTAAGCAATTCACAGGGTCAGATATCCTTGGCCAGCATTCATGGCAGCTGTACCTTTTCTGCCTATTTCCTTTCCTAGCTCTGCAACATACCCCTCTCTTTAAACACAACACATAGAAGGCCAGGGAAAATTACAACATAAGAACCTCAACCATACATCCTGCAAGGGTAGATAAAACATCCAAGTCACTATGACCATGTTAGGTAACCATAAAATTATTTAACTTGACAGTTTCGTCTACTACTTGCCATATAGTGACTCTTTCTTGTTAGTGACCAGGATAAGGTAATTTGGTTTAAAAGGGCAAATAAAACTGTCAGATTTTTACAGGATTCATCAGTTGTTTTCTTTGTACTGTACTAATACTGATAGTTCTTATTTAATAGTGGATTTTCACTGTAGCTTTGGGAATGACAAAATATCCATGTCATTTTGTTTTAGTCAGAACACATATGAGAGGGAAGGCTTAGGACTGTGACATTTGCAGACCCCAGTCCAGAGTTACACACACACTTCCCCATCTGTCCCACTGCTTTATTAACTAGCCCTTTTCAGCAAGAGTTTAGTCTTTTCCAGAAGGAATCATGAACTTTCTGGTGCAGACTAATTACAATTATAACTGGTTTGATTTTGTTTTCTCCTTTCTGTGGCTGGAGTGAGATTTCTTTTGACACTTAACTTAGGCTAATTTTATTTTATTTAAATATGTACTATCTCCTCAGCATGAAACCATACATTGCATTTTTATCAATTGCAGGACTCCATCACCCAGCAGTGATGTAAAGTAAGTAAATCTGCAGAGTAAGGATGACAAAAGCATCAGGTGCTATTTACCTTGACTAAACTTACCACAAGATGTCATCAGTGTCAAATACTAGAAAGTACAAAAAATATTACAGAGACTTATTCAGGAAGTGTTTGCAAAGCTGGTTTACAAAATACACATCCTGTAAAAATCACCACTGTTGAAAAAATTTGCGAATTAAAGCAAGAATTTTTAGAATACATACCAGTGACTGGTGTTACACCAATCTTTTGGCTTGGTTTAAACAAGGGTTTAGTTTGTGGTTGTTGTTTGCATCTAAACCAGTTTCTTGGGTTTGATTTTAAACTTGTAACACTTAGGAAAATATGGATTCAAAATAAAATATTGAAATATTGAGATAGATGTTCTTTGAGTAACCAAAATTTTTCCTGAACTTTGTGTGTTGTGTGCTTTTTCTGTGAATTAATTTCTTTAACATTGGCTATGTTCAAGATTCTAACTCAGGAGGATTTTGGAAGTAATTTCATAGTTGGAAAGACTTCCTCTTTTCTTGTAGTTTTCTTCAGAGTGTTATGGTTATTTGGTTTGGAGTTTTTTTAGATGATGTGTGCTCTGTTTGAAGACACTGCTTGATGCCTTGCCTTTTAAATAATTTGCATTAGCAAAGTTTAATACATTATCCCTCTAATCTGCTATTGTTTTGTATCAACATTGTGTTAGTATAAACAAGCAGACATGAAGATGTAGTAAGGTCGTGACAGCTCCAGATGTTCGCTCAAAACCGTACCCATTTGTTTCATCTACAGGGCTGTCAGTTAAGAAGTGTCATCACCATTTTAGTGATGTCATTTTAGTGACAGATATCTGCATTTATCATTGTTCACATACAAAAATAGTGAAAGTAGGTAACTTGATCCCAGGCAGATAAGAAACTGGACCCTGTCCAGAGCACTGATTCATCAATAGATTTTAAGGGAGGGAGTTCCTATTCTACCAGTATCTTCAGTAGCCAAAACCAACAAAGTTGTCAGGAATGCAAATATTGCTGTTCTAAATTGACTCCAAACTCCTTTTCTTTCATACTTTACCATAACCAGTCACATTTATCTCAATAAACCCCAGTCTTTTCAAAGTCCTCCCTCTGGATGGTTTTGATTGTAATTATTCTCATTCAAAAGCATGTTAGAAATCAATTTCTAATGGAGCTGTGCACTTCTTTCCATGAAAACTATTCTCAGAAGACATTTGGACACTGAAGCTCAAACACAACTTCTGCCAGACACATTTCTGACACCAACAGAGGATGTCCCTGCTCTGCTAATTGTGTGACATGATTTTAAAATAAGTTGTTATCGTATGACTGTGATGATCCTCAAACACAATGGTTAAGCCGTGATGTATTTGCCCTAATTTTATAGCTATGTGAACTGATGCCTTAGGATTTTAGCTTTTATATTTTTCATATATTTGTAATCATGCAATTCTTTAGTGTAACTCTGAACTCCATTTAGAGTGTTAGTTACTGCTTTCCCATATTGGTAAGACAAAACTATTCTTCTCCAGCCCTGGGAATCAAGGACGTCTTACTGTCTCAGGCACTGAGAAATGTGAAAAAGTGTAAAAGTGTAAAAGTGCAAAAATATAAAAGTGAGTTGACAGGGAGCAAACTTGGGGTAAATGACTTCATTAACTGATGCTGTAATTGGAAAATTAACCCCCAATATGCAAATGGAACAACCTTTAAAAAATATGAAAACCCGTGACCCGTCATCTGTATTTTGTGTGTAGCCTCTGGGTGGGGGGCTTCATCTGCCCAAAATGTACCTGAAGGCCCTTCAATAAATATAACTGCTTGTTATTCCATTAATTTTCTCTGGTCTCTGTTTGTAGGTAGTCCTGTAAGGCATCAGAACCACAGAGAGAAGAGGCCAAAAGCCAGAGAAGCATCACTGAAACAGGATTAAGAAATACAGTATCTGAAAAAATTAGGAGCCTACAGAAACAGAAATATTAATATCTGCCTCAAGATCCCACAGGACATGACTGGCAAGAAAAAGTAATACAGATTATGGATGTATGAGATGTGAGCTTCAGCAAGAGGGAGATGCACTGGAGCCATAGGACCTTTCTGTCTCACACTCCTGGGGCTCAGGGAGCACCTAAGGGGCTCACTACACATCCCAGAGCTGACACACTGTGGGTGCAGAGAAAACTTGGGCACTTCTGCTCTCCTGCCTTGCTTTCCTCATTTGCCTTTGAATGCAGTAGTCAAGTGAATAGTAAAGTTCAGGAGCCTGATTTCTCATCACAAAACTATTCCATCTGTCAGGCAGGAAAGGTGTGTGGGCTACTGCCTTGTGAATGCATTGTCCTCTGCTGGCAAAGAAATGGGACCACGCTGGAGCAAGCAACATTTCCTATGAAAGTCTCTGTCAGAAATGCTTGGAAGAAAAGCATCTGCTGAATGGTCTGCCAGAGGACAACTCTAAGCTGAGGTCTCAGCATCCTTACAGTAAAAAAGTGTTTCCTCATGTCCAGAGAGAACCTCCTGTATTTCTGTATGTGAAAGAAGCACAAATACGGAGTCTGGCTAGTGGTGCCAACTGTTTTTTGCAGGAGTACCAAAAGGCACCCAACAGCACTGACACCCTGTTACTGTGTGTGTTTCCTTTGTTTTCCGGAGAAAATATGCTTGACAGAGGGAGGAACAAGCTGTCCACAGCTGTCCCAACAACTCTAATACCAGGAAGCAGGCCCAGACATTGGGCTGCCTGCCTGTTGCAGGCTTCAGAGACAAAATGGGGAATAGTCATGACACTAGGCCTGCCATGAAGCACGAATGCATTGAGTAAAAAGCACACTAATTTCACGACTATAGGGCACACCAGATTATAAGACGCACCTCCGGGAGTCAGCAAATTTCACAACTTTGTACATTATATAAGGCACACCGGACTATAAGGCGCACTTTTTTTTTACTGCAAAGATTTGTGCCGTGCGCAACAAAGTAATGAATTAGTAACGGAATCCTGCGATCGTTAAGTTTACTGGCAGGTGCTCAATTTGCAGACATTTTTCACAGATTGACGTAGCCTTTAAATGCAGCCCCAAGCGCCCTCCCCGTGTCCAGGCCCCAGCACTCCCGCCTGCCCCTGGCTCCGGCTGCTGAGGCGGGGCTTGGGGTGGCGGCAGTTCGGAGTGGCTCGGAGCTGCCGCGACTTGCGGCAGTTTGGGGCTGCCCGCTCCCTCTCTCCCCGCACTGCCCAGGCGCTCTGGCAGCCCCGTGCTGCCCCAGCACTCCGGGTGCCCCATGCTGCGCCGGGAGCCCCGTGCCCCCCCGGGCTTTTCCCCTGCGCTGCTGCTGCCCCGATGCTGACGGGCGAGCCCCGCGCCGCCACTGCCCTGATGCTGCTGGCTTTCTCCCCCCGCCCAGGCTGCGCCGCCGGGTTTTCCCCCCCACGCCCGGGCTGCTCCGCCGCCACCAGCTTTCCCCCCGCACTGGCGCTACCCCGATGCTGCTGGGCTCGCCCCTGCCCGGCGCTGGCCCGATGCCGCCGCTGGGCGGGCTCTGCTCAGCTCGGGACTGTTGCAGGCTCGCGCTTCCGGGGTAGCAAATGTCGCAACTTTGTCCATATATAAGGCGCACCGGACTATAAGGCGCACTTCCAGGTTCAGACCAAAATTTTAGTCAAAAGGGTGCTCCTTATAGTCGTGAAATTACTGTACTTTCTGAGTGTGATATATTTTCTTCCTTCAACTCCTATTGTGACATCATGGTAGCACAAAAGGCTCCTCCCTCTCCCCCTCTCCCAGTCAATTTCTCAATTTGGGAGAAAGCAGGGGGTTTGAATCTGGATGACTTCTAAGTCACCTGCAGCAGTTATCTCCATTTCATATCAACATCCAATTCTTCTTCAAAGATGTGCTCTGCAATAAATACTTGAGCCAGGGAGAACAAATTCTCTAATTCAGAGTACAGTTTCTTTCAAAGCTGCCTCTGTCCATAGTCCTTGAAAAAAACCACAGTGTTTCTTATCAATCCCATGCTAAGTAAAGGAGTTAAGACATTTCTTTAATCATACAGCCTGCGGATGTCTGGCAATAGCATTTTAAAACTGCTCTTTTGCCGATCTGTCCCTATCCCTGGCTAAGCCAGATTCTACCACACCCAGGGACTTGCAGCAAACTGCAAAGTTTCAGTCTAGAGTATTTCCTGTCTTTCCAAACAGATTTCATAGCAATAAGTAATATGGAAAGAAATGTGAAACAAAGGGGCCAAGAATCCCTTTTATACATTTACATTACAGATGTTGTTTGTTTCAGGTGCTGCTGTCATGATCTTCTTTCAGAGTATGTCAAGTTGTTAAGTACAAGACAAACAGGAAGAGAGACATAGGATCAAAAGCAGGTGGAACAAAAATGAACCAACTCCCCCAGCTGAGTAATGTTTTCCTCACTTTCCCTCTTCATCAATGCAGTACTGTTTACACCTGTCTGAACAGAAATAAAGGCTGGACTACACAGTCTCTTCTGGAAAAATTACCTAAGACCACTGGCCTGGTGATCCAATACCAAGACTGGATCAATCTTTTCATGTGCTTATTCTGGCAAGTACTTGGAAGATACCTCATTTTTCCCTGCAGCAAACATTTCTCAGTCAGTGACCAGTTTTTCATAATGAGTCTCTTTATAGTTTCCATTTTTTAGTTGTGTATTGTGTCAGGAAACTGTTGCTCTATCTTCTGGGCAACACCCAGCTAGCTACTCCGCTTTACTATAAACCTGCTGCTGCCTGTGGAGAGCTTAAAATGCTAATTCCTTTATGAAGATTGTTGTTCACTTCTTTTTACTGTGTGCACCATGAAAGGCGTTCACGCTCCTAAAGGTCACCATTAACTTCATTGCAGTGAGCAAGAAGGGTTGTGTGGCCTCAGAGGAATCACAGCATGGGTTTGGTGCAGGTTGTAGCATTGCAGCTTTGTAACAAACTCTAGGATTAGGAAAGGTGGCTTTGCATGACAAAATGGTAAGAGTGAGTGCTAGACAAAGTGGAGATAATTTCCACAGAGTCTGAGGGTCCCCAAGAGATACCAGTACATCTCAATGTCTTATAGTAAAGCTGTTCTTCCTCCTTTTCATCAACTGGGCAGGAAAGGCAGAGAAGTTTGCTGCTGAGAGACAATAAGGTCTGCAATGCAGGCAAACCAGAAACAGGCATTTCACACACCCCTTATTGTCTGCAAGGGAATTCTCTAGGTCATATCTGACCTTTCATCTCACTCCTTTGGTTTCAGACATTACACCCCCTTTATTTCAGGTTGAATAAAGACTCTGTAAAAGACTGAAGAAACAAAATGCAGATAGTTTACTGTCTTTGAAGCCGTACACCATTAATGACAGTCTTTTATTATAATAATTTGAGAAAGCACATTTTTCTTATGTAATCAAGCTTTTATGAAAATCTACTTAAAAGACTGGTTGTACAACAAACCTTTTCAAAAAAACAATTGTCTAAACAAGAACTGGCTTCTTTGGTTTTATTTCCCCCCAGTCTTAAGGCACTGTTTTGTCATGGTGTGACATTTCACATAGAGCTACAAAAAACGAAGTATGTCAGGTCATAGAGTCAACTAAATTCAGGCTGGCATCATTGACAGCTGTTTCTGGAAAACAGTGATGACAAGTTAGAGACCAGGTACTCTGTTGATGCCAGGCTTGAACGCAGCCTCCTCCAATGATGAGTAACTGCATTGAGCTGAGCAGACTCCTAACCCACTCTAAACTCCTTCCTGTCATACACTGCTCACCTGCAGGGCTGAATCTCAGTGATGTTTTCTATAATGTATGAGAAAAAATGGCAGTACTGTAATTTGGAGGGCTATATTTTGCAACTTGAAGTATGAATATTATGAATAAAAATTTCTGGGGTACAAAATAAATGACTAAGGATTTTGCTATTGCCCTGCTTTTGAGCTAAACCACACAAAGAGAGGTAATTTAGTAAACTCTCATGTTGCAGACAGTTTTGTACTACAATTAGCGATAAACATATATTTGAAGACATTGACATGTATATTTGAAAGCAGTGTTAGTGACACACTGCAGTGTGTCTTCTATTTTCTCACTGGAGACAGGTTGCATGTCTATTTGGATTTTGGAGTGATATGCAGGACCAGTTCAGCAGCACAATGCTGTAATATAGAAAATGCAACAGAACCCTCCATCAAAAGGAGGGTTGATGGTAAATCTTAGGCAATCAGAAGTCAAAAAATACTCTGAACATAATTATCTGTATGTCCTGCTCCACCTTGCTGTGGATGTCCATCCCAACAAGAAGCACCCCATCCACACTCTAACTGAAGGCACAAAATTACCTAGGATTTTCTCCCCCTGGCTGCAGCCTCCTTTCAAATCCCATGCACTCCTCCAAGAATGTGGGTGTGGAAGTGTCCCAGTGTGTCAAATATGTTGTATATTTTTCAGTGCACCATGTACAACGATCCAAAATGAGACACTTCAACAAATAAGCGACCCTCGACAGTGTTGTCTTGTTCTTATTTTTCCATTATAGATATTTGCATTTGTAGATATTCTGACACTTGTTACTTCAATGTAGTAACAGTTACTCACTGTTTAAAATCACAGTATATACCATAGTCTTTGTGGCTCCCCATAAAGATAAATTTTAGTTTTAGCTGAACTTTGTGGACTATTAACTGCATTTTTTCACACTGAACAGCACATAAAACATCCTAGTGTTAAAAAGTTGCTAAGTCTCCAGATCTATGCATAGCTTTAGTACAAAAGTTTGAAATAATAATCAACACCCCATGCTGTTTTCTGTTCCCAGAATTGACAGTCACGCCTGGGAAAGCCCTTCAGACCTATTTAGCAATTATGTCTCCTCCCATTTTTGTATTTGTTTTGGAAACCAGTGCAGGAGAGGCAGATTAGCCAAAACTAACACTATAGTGCAAATATCAGCTTCCTACAAACTCTTTTCATCTGCAGCTAGGTCAAGAGAACAGTAAAATAATCAAATTTGCCCTTTGCACTGCCAAACTATAACAGAAGGCTGCTTTCCAATGAATTGTGGCGACAGAAATTATATACAAAATCAGAAGTTTTTTTAAGATAGTAATACTTGATTGTTGTCTGCTGCAGAAGAAACAAGAAAAACTAGGCAGGATTCCTCACATGCTTCTTGTCTATATAACTGGGAGAGGCAAATGCATCCAAACATTTCAGACCAGGTACTTCACAAGTTTTTTGCTAGTTTGGTTTTAAAAACTGTGGTTTTTCTCTCTACAGCCACACTTCATCAGAGATGATGGGCCAGAAGACACATTAGGTCTCTCTGTAGGGCTGTACAATTTTTCTGTATTGATTACCCAGTAAAATGGGTCCCCTTGTTGTAGAGGAATACTAAACACAGGGATGAATTTTCTCTGCAATTCAGTTTTCCAACAGTTTTTTTTTCATCTGCGTGTTTAGACGGACAGAGTTCTACCCTGAGAACATAACTCATATGACATGGACATGCTCAGAATATCAGCATCTAGGCCTCTGAATAGAGCAAATCTGCAAATTTATAAATGCCCTCACACATTCCAGATGTGCAGCTATACTTGTCTCCTCCTTCTCTGTCTACCTCACTTTGTTGAAAAGTTGCACTTGCCAGATGAAGCCTTCAGAATTTGAAGGGCACTGTGCTAGCAGACTGAGAAGTCTTAATTCTGAAACTCCAAAATGCTTTTGAGCCAACAGGTCCTTCAGAGAAGATGATGCAGTCTGTCTCCCAACAACTCTACCTTGAGGAATTCCCCATCAAGACTGTCAGCTGTATATCAACAGGATATCCTGGTAGAGGAGAAGGGATGGATACATTAAACCAAAGGATCTTTGCCAGACATGTATTGTGAAAGCAAACTCTCTCTTGTTAAATTGGGAGCTCTGTTCTTTCCACAAACGCACGTATAGCTTTCTCTACTCCTGGTGCAAATAGAATACCTAAGACCCTGCTTGAATATGGGGCTGAGCATAAAATTATTTGACAAATTATGTTAGTGCAAACTATTTACTGTGACAGTAGGCCCCTATTAAAAAGCATAACTACTTTAATCAAGGAAATTTTTTTTCAGTTCTTACACTAAATATTCAGAAAAATCTAATCATTGCTTTTAGAATTGTGGTGTGTGACTCTCTCACATCTTAACACTGCTCTATTACGAGTTATCCTTTATGAAAAAAAATACTAATTCATCATACACAGTCAGTGTTTGCATGATCTTAATAACATGGCTTTAATTCACAGGATGTATGTAGTCACTGTTAAATAAAAGAAAAAAGTAAGTCAGGTAACATTTAGACTACTGATAACAAATCTGCAATCCAGTACTTACTCAACTTACAGGATTTCAAATCTAGAAAATGGCTGGTGACTTGATTTTCATTATTTGGCATTACTTTCCTGTACTTTCTCACAGTATTAATTTCACATCATTTGTTTTGTTCTCATATACAGTGTTATCATCTTTCATTATTATTAGATCACCCACCACCCTACAGATCTGCACCTACTCAGTGCAAACTCTCACTTCACCACAAACCATTCCTCTGCTGTCATTGCATTTGGAAGTTATGTGATCATCACCTCTGCAGTTCAGAAGAAAAACAGGTTTTTCTCCCTTCTTCTCTCAATTCTTCTGATGCTGCATCAAGAATTATACTCTGCTCATTAGCCCCAGTTATTCATCTGCACTTTAGGAAGATCCCCAGGAAAACAGCTTTGCATGAAACTAGCAGTATTTTCTCCTGCCTCTCTGCCTTGCATTTCACCTCTTTGCAGAAGGGTGTGGCGTAGCCAGATTCCTGCAGTGGGACTTTGATGATAAGTGTCGTGGGCCAGCCTGCTGTGCAAAGTCTGCCTGGACAAACAGAACAAAAGACAAAAAGGCTGGCTGTGGCCCTCAGCCATAGGTGAGAACATGATATAATCTTCACTCAGAGAAATCCCACCAGAAGACTCACCCCCAAGGTGTAGCTTAGTTTCACACCACAAATTCAGTCACCAGTTTTGTTGTACTACTCTGTATCAGTAGTAGAAACTGTTAGTTATCTGTCTTTTCTGGCAGTGGAAGCTGTGTGAGCGAGTGATGGGTGGTAGAATCCCCTCTGACCAGCAGACAATCCTTCCAATCACAGAGAATAAATTTTTTGGGAAAAAAAAATATTGGTTGAGGCATTTTATTGACAACACTATAAAAAAAACCACCAGTGACATTGCCCCTCATGTACACAACAGGAAAAATACTGTCCATTAACTAATTGGAAAGAAAGATTTCTAATTGACCTTACTTGCAGATGTATGTCTTTCCATGCCAGCAATATGGTTTAGAAATGTTGATTATTTAATCTTATTTAAATGATTATAACATGAATTATAGTGAACACTCTGCATGAAAGAGAAATTTATGAGACAAAATTATTTTGCAAGGTAGGACAGAGTCAACATATGATGAAGCAAAACTCCACTCACTATTACTTTTGCAAACTACTTCAAGAACTCTATTTACTTCACTGAAAAAAAACCTAAATATGTAAATTTCTACAAATTGAGGTTTATACTGAAGAAGTATTTTTGAATGTCTAAGTGATAATTTCAGCAAAAATAATTGTTGTATAACAAAAAAAAAGAGGGAAAGCCACAAGGAGTGGCTGAGATCACTTGTTCTGTTCAGTCTGGAGTAGAAACTGAGGAGGCACCTCATTGCAATCCTCCCCTGTTAGGGGAAGAGGAGTGGAAGACACTGATCTCTTCTCTATAGTGACAGTGACAGGACTCAAGGAAATGGCCTGAAGTTGTGTCAGGGGAGGTTTAGGTTGGATATCAGGAAAAGTTCTTCACCTAGAGGGTGGTTGGGTACTGGAACAGCATCTGCAGGGAAGTGTTCCCAGCACCAAGCCTGACAGAGTACAAGAAGTCTGGACAATGCTCTCAGGCACATGGTGTGATTCTTGGGATGTTCTGTGCAGGGCCAGGAGTTGGACTCAATGATCCTTGTGGATCTCTTCCAGTTCAGAACTTTCTATGATTCTGTGGGGGAAATATTATTTCAAATTCAAAGAAAATGCTTAAGGTGCTTAGAGAAAAAAAATGAACCCAATTCTAGGATCATATTGATTACCCTCTCTAAATGTAAACCACTACAGTGATGTCACATATCAAGGAGTCTCTTCTTCATAGTTTAAATCCAAGAACAGGATGCAATGGGCACATTCAAAAACAGAAAATTCAATTCTTTGAACAACCAATGAAGTCCCTTTCTTATTGATACACGTGTTACATTATTTCCCTAGCAGGGTTTTTATGTTTTCTGTCTCATGTGACTCACAGAAATTTTGTATCTTGAGACTGTCTTTTCATGTAACTAAGGATTCTCAAGGTGCAAAAGTCATTCCAAGAAAAGAGGGAAGCAAACACACGCACAGACACACACAAACACATTTGCAGGCAAGAATGCAGGATCAGATTAGCTGCCTCCTCTAGCAAACCAGAATAACCAAAAATGTTACTGGTGATAAACTCCATGGAAGCTCTTTTAAATAAATTAAACACATGAACTTTTATACACTGATTTGATCAAAAACTAGTCCATTTGTCATCTGATAACTGTTAGTAGCCTCCAGTCTCATTCCTAATGAATGATGACCCATAATAGGTATCCTGTAAACAATGATGTCACAGAAAACAGAAAATCAATGCTGTGAAAATTCAACCCCTCTTTGCCCCAAAACATCAGGCAGCACAGGATTGCTTACACGGGTTGAGGTATGCTTTTTTTGTTGTAGGTGGTGGGCTTCAGTTTCCACATCCATCTGCCCGGTATCTTTCATGAGAACTGATGCAGCATAAAAAATTTTTGAGCAAATGAACTGCTCACCATCAAAATGGTATCTGATCAGAAGCAGATAGGAAGAATGAACAGCAGCATGTAAGTTGCAAAAGCACAAAAGGTATTCCTATTTCCATGATTACCCTCTTCTCGTCTTTGCATTAGTACTGCTTATTATGCAGGAATAAAGCATTGTCCTTGCGCTGGTCTGGTACTCATAGAAAGTCTCTGTGTCCACAAACATTGAATATCTATGCTTTTAAAACTCCACTTCAAAAAACGAGCTCTGCTAGACAAAATACAGTAATTTCACAAATACAAGCCGCACTGTTTTGACCAAAATTTTGCTCCCATACCGTGAAAGTGGCTAATATTCAGGTACGGCCAATATGTGAATAATTTTCTGACATTTTCAACCCTGGGAGTGCAAACCAAGTCAGTGCAAACTGCAAAGTCGAGCTCCTGCCAGTAAAACCCTGCATTTACGCGGTTGTTACAAACTGGTTACTTTGTTGTGCGGCGGGTGTAGCTGCTCCGTGCAAGCAGCACAGGGGGTGGGGAAGGCGGGGCAGCTCCCTCCTGCTTAGCCCTGCAGCTCGGGGGAAGCAGGGGCTCTCTCCTGCTTGGCCCCGCGGCTCAGGGGGGCTCCCGTCCCCACATGCCGCCGCCGCAGGAACAGGCAGGCTCCATCCCCGGCTCCCATGGCCGCCGCAGGTGCCAGCGGGCTCTGTGCCCCTCCTGCCACCGAGCGGCGCTAGCCCAAGCCCAGCCAGTAAACCCCGCCCTGCCGTGGTTCTGTTACTAATTGGCACACGGGTCCTCGCTGCGAACACAGAGCAGCTTATACTCGGGTGCGGCTTATTTATGGACAAAAAACAAAATGTTTGCCAACACCTGGCCAGGCGGTTTATACTCAGTGCGGCTTGTATTCGTGAATTTACTGTACTACTTTCTTATTTAGACTGCCTCAACAACTCTCCTTCTGTCTTCTCATATTGTTATCACCAACACCAACAGATCATTGTTGGCACATGTGCAGTTATCTTATTTATTTCCAAAGACTAACATCTATCATAGTAAAATTCCTCTAGTTTCAGGTTTTTCTACTGAGAGTTAAAAATAAGACAGTAGAAACAAGGGACTGGAAGGTAATGCAACTGCATGCTTAAGAGCCAGAGAGAGTTCACAGGAATGGGAGGCAGATTCATTTCCATTATGCTTCTGGTACTGACTAGAGAGAGGATACGCACCTAAACATACCTCAGCTCTGACCCAGAATGGTAATAACTGTTTTTTAAAACAACCACTGACAGATTGATGTAGGCAAGGATTTATTTCTAGTTAAGGAATGAAAGGACATACAGCAAGACTAATCACTATACCATGACCAGGGAGATGATCACTATAACAGCGAATTTAGAATAACAAGAAGGAAAACAACATCATCACTAATGAATATGGATGGTGGCCACACCACCTGGGAACAGAGAATTTATTTTCCCACATATGAGATCCCTTACAAAATCTTGATGAGATGGCAGCTGCTGAATAGGGAGGAACACTAATGTGTGCAAGCATCAATTTTTGTGTAGGGTAAAAGATAAAAATAATCTGTACCTTTTGAGACAAAAGAGCCATAGCAAATCAGTACATTAAAAGTTCATCAGGGAATTCTAACCACAAAATCATTATTATACATATTAGATAGGTGTTCTTGCTTCAGGGTGGTCAAGAGGCTACATGATGAAAATTTTAAATGTTCTTCATTGGAAGGCTGGAGGAAAAGATTTATTTAATTTACTCATTCTCCATATGGGGGGGGAAAAAAAGAAAAAACCACACCAAATCAGAGGCTTAGCAGCCCAAATTTTTAGCTACATCAGAAAAAAAATCACCACTATCAGTCCTAGAAGCACAAGTAATTTCTGTGCTCAGCTGAGAGTAGACAACTCTGAACCAAACAGAAGTACATACAAATTTGAACAGAGACACACAAAGTTTTAGCAGAAATCAGTAACTGGTCCTCCCATGCCCTCCAAAACAGAGTATGGAGACTGGCATATGATCTACTAAATCCCTCTCATGTCAGATGACCTGTATAATACGAGGTCCTCACCTGGGAGAACTCAAGATCAGAATGTGCATTGAAGGTAAAATAATTTGCCACAGCAGATTTCTATTTTGATGCTGTTATAACTTCCAATAAATTGATAACTATGGTGTTTGCACGTAACAGTGCACTTGGGCATTACTGGAGATTTTTTAGCAACAGATTCGACAGACCTGTCTGTAGCGATGACAACTGTAACTAGAAAAGGGAAATGGATTATATTTCTTAAAGTCTCTTTCATTTTATCTTGTTCTGTGTACTTCTTGAAACTATTTAATTCTGTAGTTGTTACACTATAGTTGTATTTTTCATGCTGTACTGCTCTGGCAATAACAAATACATTCTAATATTAACTTAATTAAACAAATTTGTTCCAAGTTACATTCTGTTTTCACCACACTGAAGTAAATTTAGAAAATTTTAGGCTTTGAGAGTGCAGGGAATTTGGAATGTGCCACATAAATAACTTGACCAACCCAGTTTGCTACATCAGTATTTACTATTATTCAGCAAGCATGAGTTTCTAGTTTCAGACACATACTCACAATCCTCAGAACAACTGGATTATAGCAAAGAGCAGAATTTGACTGCAGGGAAGTATGTTTTTGAACTTTTACTGTGTTTCTGTATGCAGTAAAACGGATGATGTAAAACAAACATTTGTTCTGAACATTATAAAGTTCATTATAAATTAGATTCTATCAAGAATTGAAATGAAAGTTTGAAGTAGCTAGTCCTTTGCATAGTGAAATGCTAAAAGTGTGATTCAGAAACTACAGGTAATTTATGTTCTTCAGTAGATTTGTTGATTCATGTGCTTGTGATCAGCCCTGCATCCCAGACACTTATGGTTCTTAAAACTGTCTCCATAGAAAGCGATTTTTGCTTTGAATCTGTCGGGTTCTGTCCTGCAGGGTACAGCTGCCATGGAGCCAGGGAGGCATTGCTTCAGCCTGGGAACAAGCAGCAGACCAAGCTGCACTGCAGGAGATGCGAGTCATCCAGAGATGCCCTTGGCACATACGGGTGATGATGGGTGTCAGGACACTGTGCTCCGATTCCCGTCAAAATAATGACATTCAAGCTAATGTCATACTGACTTCTGGACTAAGGAGGAGTAAGTTCATTGTTATCTAGAATTTTTTTTCATTGTTTTGGTCTGGACTTTAAAGCTTCTAAAATAATTTACATTTAACAGGAGATGTAAATAATTCCAACATGGTTTCTTTCCATATAGATAACCAACTCAACAAAATTAATCAGAATTAAAGAGTTCTTGCTGGTCTTGTATTCACCATGACGGAATTTTATTTAAATATCAAAATAATCTGCACAGGATTTCCGAACTGGTTTTCCTGGAAAGTCAGCTAAAAATACCAGATATATGATATATTAAAGAAACAGTAAAGATGAAGATGATTATATCTATGGAAAAAAGTAGCAATTGGTGGAAAACTCCCTTTCCAAAACTTGTGGCTTCCATTCTGAGAATACTATCTCTCAGACTATGCATTCAATTTCTTCCTGGAACACCTGACCCGGCAACAGGCAGGAGAATATATTTGTCATGCCGCATCTGAGCACAGTTACCCCTTGTTTCTTTTTTTGTTCTCCTGAAGCACAGAGACACTTAAAACGTAGAGAATTGTCCAGTAGTCCTTATTCATCTGATGTGGCTACAGAAAGCCCAAGAGGCAATACAGGAGGTGGCAGACAAAGAGTTTGTACTCTTATCTGGTATTCTACAGTAAAGGTGACTTGGCTGTGCAATGTTTGCCCTTACTGCTGCTTTCTCTTCAACATCTTTTGCAAGATCATACTTGCAAAAAAGTATTGGACCCCTCTTCCCACTCCAAAGTTATCTAGGTTACCCAGATAACTTATCAAATTTACCTAGGTTAAGGGGATCAGAAAATCCAGCTAGGGTACTTCCCTCAACATTTCAATTAAATTACAATCTTCAGTCAAAGCAGCATGTCGTAAAGTGATATGTTTTTCTAAATGTTACAGCACAGAAGCCTGCCCACCACTCTGAGACATTACGCGTCAGATAACAGCCAAACATCTAGGATACAGTACTAACAATTTTTCTACAGTAAAAGAGCCACAGTTCTGCCTTGCCCTTATGGAATCAACTCAAAGGCAGCTGAGGGATGCAGAGAGGAAACTGTACACTTCATTGTTTCCACACAATACACCTACCTGTGGTTTAGAAACAAATAGACTGAAGTTTACCATGCACTAACCTTTTCTTCTCCTTTCCAGTCCATGGAATTTTCATCAGTGTCTATAAATGTACGAAATATGTATCTCAAAGAAATGCCTCTATAGTTGCAAAAGCAATAATTTATGTAAGCCTGAGCCAAAGCCAGCTGTGCACACCACCCTCTGGTACACTGTTTTCTTACAAGATTAAGAGTACTTGGTAGGCAGACCTGACCAGAGAGGGAAAAAGATTACAGTAAATTCACGAATACAAGCCGCACTGAGTATAAGCCGCATCTCTGAGTGTTGGCAAACATTTCGGTTTTTGTCCATAGATAAGCCGCACCCGAATATAAGCCGCTCTGTCGTTCGCAGCGAGGACCCGCGTGCAATTAGTAACAGAACCGCGGGAGGGCGGGGTTTACTGGCTGAGCTAAGGCTGTGCAGGCTCGGCCCGCTAGGGGCTGCTGACGGGGCCAGGTGGCCCAGCCTGGTGCTGCCGCTCGGGGCCGGCCGCCGCTGCCACTGGGCTCGGTCACCCCGGGTCGGCGCTGCCCCGCGGTGGCAGGCAGGGACGGAGCTTCCCCCGCTCCTACGGCAGCGGCGGCAGGCGGGAACGGAGCTTTCCCGCGCCCGTGGCGCCGGCGGCGGGCGGGGACAAAGCACCCCGTCGGCTCCCCGAGCCGCGGCAATGGCTGCGCGGGGCTCCCGTCGGCTCCCCGGGCCACAGCAATGGCTTGCGCGGGGCTCCTGTCAGCTCCCTGAGACGCAGCAATGGCGGCGCGTGCTTTTCCCCCCTCCCCGGGCCGCAGCAATGGCGGTGCGGGCTTCCCCCCCCCTCCCCGGGCCGCAGCAATGGCGGTGCGGGCTTCTCCCCCCCTCCCCAGGCCGCGGCAATGGCGGCGCGGGCTTCCCCCCCCTCCCCGGGCCGCGGTAGGGGCGGCCCGGGTCCCCCCTCTCCTCCCCGGGCCGCGGCAATGGCGGCGCCGGGCCCCCCCCGTCTCTCCCCTGGGCTGTGGCAGAGGAGGAAAGAGAGCTCTCCCGCCTCTCTCCCAGCCCCCCGTGCTGCCTACAGGGGGCCAGGCTCCACCCGCGGTGCAACAGAGTAGCGATTTGTAACAATCACAAAATGCCGACTTTGCAGCTGCTCGGCTCAGCACTCTGGCTGGCACTTCTGAGGTTGTATTAGCCGCTCCTGATTATTAGCCGCATTTCCGGTTTAGGAGCAAAATCTTAGTCAAATTGGTGCGGCTTGTATTCGTGAAATTACTGTAATCCCCTAACCTTCACAAAATACCTTAGTAAAATCCACTATATCTGGCTTGAGCTTTTTTTAAGCAAATTTTTCCCCTTATTGTTTTCTGTCAAATCATCAGCTCTAAATGGCTCTCATTAGCTACTCCTTGCACTTAAAGCATGTTACAGCTAAACTAATGAGTTCATTCTTGCTACAAGCTTGTGCCATAATCTATATTTTTTAAATGCTGCAAAGATATTAAGATAAATAACAGCAGTTAAAACCATATTCTGGGGGCTTGTACACTTGCTAAATTAGCATGCCTTTTTCCATTTCGGTGACCTGTCAAGTTTCTCTGGTTTTACTTAATCATGAAAGCTCAAACTGTATATACCAGCTGCCTATCAATGACTGATAATTCCTCTTAATTTTATTGAAAAAATTTTATTGGAAGTGTTCCACCTAGAGAATACATTCCATTACTGAAGTTAAAAATTCGAGCAATGGATCCATGAGAAACTTTGGAGTCCTCCTTAAACTGGGTACAAAATTAACATATGGGTCTAAAGGCATCAGAAGAGACGACAGATCACAAAAGCAACTGTCAGTTTGTTTCCCAGTTCTGATGACGCAGTGGTGATGCAAGAGTTTCTCACATCTTCATATCTGCTACTGAAGAGTTTAACCAAGCTGAAGGCCAGTACTCCAGTAGGAAAAGTAACCTTCCCTGCTCTAGTCTGTCTTAATAGGTTCCTCTTCCACTCTGGGAGACAATGCTCTCTTCCATGGTATGTACAAGATAGCCAATAAATTAAAGCCTTTATTAACACATATCAGTGCTTCCATGATACTCTTTCTGCTTTTTTTTAATCATTACTGTAAATTTAGAAAAAGCAAAAGGAGGCTTTTGGTTTGAAATAGGCCAGTGCTTGCAATGCATATCTGAATGTTCAACAAGAAGTGCAGAGAACATCACATAATTCCCTGCGCTTCTTTGGATTGGCTTTTTTCTGTGAAATCAGTGTTCTGTTACTGTGCAAAAAAATACCATGTGTCATTGCAATTAAAAAGTATTTGCCAATATATACGTGGAAAAGCAAGGAATCAAAGTTGAGTGAAAACTAATCCTGGAAGCTACTAGTCTTAAATTTGATCAATCCACTCTAATAAGCTCATGTCAGGTTACATGGCATAACTATAACTGACAATTTTGGAAGATACCATTTGAAGATACAGATATGTACGGTAATTTCACGATTATAAGCCGCACTGAGTATACGCTGCGCTTCCGGGTGCCAGCAACTTTTCGTACTTTGTCCATATATAAGCCGCACCTGATTATAAGCCTCACTTTGGGTTCGGACCAAAATTTTAGTCAAAATGGTACAGCTTATAATCGTGAATTACTATAAACTAACTGAATCTGTAGAAACTATGAGTTTCTTTGTTAGTGAAAAGCGCACAAATTTCTTTCATTATCCCACTTAAATACATAAGTAGCATTAAAAAAAAAGTGCCTTTATCTTAGATTCACCCTTCCATATACTTTGAAATAGAGTGGTCTTTCAATTGTCATTCCTTTACTCTATATACTCAGAGCCTGAATTCATCCCTGGATAAGCTTGCTGTGCTACATCTTGTTTGTGAAGTATACACTCTATGATACCAGCTGTTTAATGGTGTCCTACAAGAGGATTTGGATTCATGGATTTCTGTCTGCATCCCAATTAGTTGTTACACACTGCTTGCAAATACAACATTGTTTCCATAGCACAAGAATTCCCTACTACATCAGAGCATTCAGGAAAAAAAAAAAGAAAAAAAAATAAGATTTATTCTAATTTACTCACAGTTAATTAACAATTTATATATTTTGGTTCCTTCATGTGCCCAGAAGTATGTTTATTGTGTCCTTCCCATATCTTAGTTTTAAAATACCTCATTCTTTTGCTTCATACAGTTACACTTTGCTGTCACTCCTCGCTGAGAAAAAACCATCTGGATGGCCAGGCCCAGAGAGTAGTGGTGAATGAAGTTAAATCCTGTTGATGCTTGGTGGGACTCTCCAGAACTCAGTATTGGGGCCAGTTCTGTTTAATTTCTTTGATGAAAACCTGGACAAGGAGATCAAGTGCTGCCTCAGGAAATTTGTAGGCAAGTTGGGCCAGAATACTGATTTCCTGGAGGAAGGCTCTGCAGAGGGATCTGGGCAGGCTGGATCATGGCCCAAGGCCAGTGCTGTGAGGTTCAACAAGGCCAGTGCTGGGTCCTGCCCTTGGCTCACAACAACCCCAGGCAGTGCCACAGGCTGGGGCAGAGTGGCTGCAAAGCTGCCCACAGGAAAAAGACCTGGGGGTTGCTGCTGACGGCATCTGAACATGAGCCAGCAGCGCCCAGGTGGCCAAGAAGGCCAATGGAAATCTGCCAGTTCCTTTTCTCCATAGCAAGCATTTGATAGAGCCAGAAAACTACACATATTACAGTTCATTTATATTAAGAGGATGCATGAGGAAAAATCTCAAAAGTTTCTTTAGTGATTGTTCCCTTTCCTTTCCTATCATTTCCACCAAATAATGCTGTCCAGTTGCTATAAAATCTGACAGTATTCTGTACTCTATGTCCAAGAGAAAACTTAATACACTTTGATTAAAGGCAATTCTGTAAATCATTTGCTACCTTTCATTATGCCTCTTTCACCCTTGTTTGGAGTGTTGTTGGTTTCTGTAAGTAATAAATAGCATGTCTTTGATTGTTTTTTTTTCAAACAAGTAAAACCATTCAGTAAAAGTGTACTCAGGAGCTCATAATACCTTTTCTTCTTATCTACTTGCATCTTTAAAGAGACACTTTAATATAAAAATGTAGATGTGGACTCTTTTCACAGAATCACACAATTAGCTAGGTTGGAATAGACCTTTTGAGATCATCAAGTCCTACCTATACCTAACACTCAAGCAACTAAACCACAGCACTGAGTGCCACATCCAGTCTTTACAGTCTTTGTAGTCTTTTGACCAAACCATGAGAGGGAATTGTTGACCAAGCTGAAAAAAACCACCAACAAAGTCCTTTTGACTGCTTTTTTAAGGTTGTGCTTACTTAGGCTGGTTGCACACACATAAAATTTGCCTTTTCTTAGGGACGTAATCAAGAATGGAAGTTTGAAGTGTAATAACTGCCCACCTGCTCACAGCCTACACCTTACCCTGTGCCTACTGATCATGGCCTCTGGGCACACCTTCAGAGTCCCTCTTCCCTAACAGATTGTTAAGGAAAAAATCTGTTCAGGGCAGCATAGGATAACTTGCACTTACCTGGAAAACAGCCAACTTAGACTGAACCTGATGTTTACTCACTGGGTGGAGGAATGTGGGAAGGAAAATCTGAGGCAGAGGGTTTTTTCTCTCTTAGGTGCGGACTGGATATTTCTACAGAGAGATCTATTTCTGAAATCTGGGAACATTCCCATACATGGAAAATATGGAAGAATGTTTCTTACAGATGGTATATAGATTATGCTATGAGTTCATTTGAAATACAGTAAATTCACGAATACAAGCCGCACTGTGTATAAGCCGCATCTCTGGGTGTTGGCAAATATTTAGTTTTTTGTCCATAAATAAGCTGCACCCGAGTATAAGCTGCTCTGTCGTTCGCAGCGAGGACCCGCGTGCAACAAAGTTGCCAAATAGTAACAGAACCACGGCAGGGCGGGGTTTACCGGCTGGGCTCGGGCTGTGCAGGCTCGGCCCGCTCGGGGCTGCCGACGGGGTTGGGTAGCCCAGCCCGGCGCTGCCGCTCGGCGGGGCTACTGGGGGCCAGCCTCTGCTGCCACTGGGCTCGGACACCACGGCCCGGCGCTGCCCTGTGGTGGCAGACAGGGACGGAGCCCCCCCACTCCCGCGGCGGGCGGGGACAGAGCCCCCCGCCGCCTCCCAGAGCCACGGCAGTGGCGGCCCGGGTCCCCCGCCGCCTCCCAGAGCCGCGGCAGTGGCGGCCCGGGTCCCCCACCGCCTCCCAGAGCTGCGGCAGTGGTGGCCCGGGTCCCCCCCCTCCTCCCCGGGCCACCGCAATGGCGGCGCAGGGCGCCCCCGTCTCTCCCCCAGGCTGCGGCAGAGGAGGGAAGGAGAGAGCTCTCCCTCCTCTCTCCCAGCCCCCCGTGCTGCCTGCAGGGAGCCAGGCTCCACCCACGGCGCAACAGAGTAACAATTTGTAACAATCGCGAAATGCCGGCTTTGCAGCTGCTCGGGTCGGCACTCTGGCTGGCACTTCTGAGGTTGTAAATGTCAGAAAATTATTCACATATTAGCCGCTCCTGAGTATTAGCTGCATTTCCAGTTTAGGAGCAAAATCTTAGTCAAATTGATGCGGCTTGTATTCATGAAATTACTGTACATAGAGATTACAGACACAGAAATGACTTCATAGTTAATGTCAGCCTGATTGCCAAGGTCTTGTAAGAAGGTTGACAGTTCATATATCTGACAAGAGTAAGATGACTGACTCATTAGACACAGCATAATTTCCTCTCGCTTGTCCTCCTTTTTTAAGTCTGGAGCATGCACAAACATCAGATGCCATTTTCAAGTACTTGTAACTGAACCCACCGATATTCATGGTCAGATTCTCTCTCTTTCTAAAACAATATGGACCAAAAATGAATAAAAAGGGGCAAGAAAACACCATTCTGTGAAATGGTAAACTCCTCCGATAATTCAATTTCTCTGTAATGTTCCTACCTTGCCAAATGCAAGGTACCAAATATCTTAGACATAGCTTATAACATAGATGAATATTAGATATATTTCTCATGTATCCCTGAATAAAGAATTTTACAGTGTCATTGAAAGCCTCCTAGACCTTTGAAAAGTTAAGCGTCTCACTCAGGCACAAAAGGAGAGTATAATAACAGTAATAGTAGAGCATAATCCAGCTTGCTGAAGTCAGAGACTTCAAAGGGTCCTTGACATAATTAAGAGTAGGACTACCTTATCTCTAAGACATTTGGATGAAAATATCTCCTTTTAAAGATTAATGCCTCAGCAATTATTTCTTAGAACAGCATTAGTATTACAACTGCTTGTGTAAGCTCTGTAGCAATGCAGCAAGGTGAAACGATTACTTGGTGATAAAAGGACACTCCACTGGGCACAATGAGAGGGTATGACAGACAAATACATCATGCTTAACCTGCAGATCCAAGTGCACAAACCAAAGCATGCTGGATAACATCCACATACGCAAATAGAAGCAAAAATGGATAGGCATGGGTGGATGAAATTATAGAAGTTCGGTACTAAAGATGATCCTTGCTGCTTTCAGAAATGGATCAAAACATAATTATCAGGCCATTATCAAACATTTCCAAAGTGTGATGTATGGAGCATCCATCTGGAGATACTGAAGCTGAGTTTTCAAAGTGCTGAAGATGAGCAAGTCAAAGGCAAACATAACATGACAAAAACCAAATCAATCTGCTTACTGCTGAGAGCACAAAACCTAAGCAATTTTGAACTATTTCCAGTTGGGTGCCTGTTTTTCAACTACCAAGAAACTGAATTATTAGAGTCCCATTCAGGAATAAGCCTGTTAAATTATATGGAGTAATGTCAGCAATCAGAAGAAGTCACGTTACTTTAACATGACAGCTCCTAAAAAAAAAGATACAAATCTCATGCTTGAACAGTAACATTGAAATAATTTTACTAGTTATTGTGATTATTTTTATTCAGCAAAATAAGTTTTACAAGCAAAGTGATTTTAGAGAAATAACAAGAAATAAATTATCATCGAAAAACCTAACTATTTAAGAACTACTCTTGCTGTTATTATAGTGATTTTTTTGTCCAGACTTAAGTTTGAACCCAAAAAAGTGACTTAATATACACATTCATAATTATATTAATTATATTAATTATAGCGTAACTTGTCATATTATACTATCTGTATTTTGTAGAATTCAGAAAACTTCAAACAACAGACATTCAATATCAAACTCACAGCTAAAGTGAGATGTAATGGAAATTGGAAAAACACTTCAAACTGTGATTTGCAAACCACAGTGCCATAAAAATTGCTTCCACAGGATGAGTTACATGTTGGTTTGTTTTTTGGTTGGTTGTTTGGCTGGGGTTTTTTTCAAACTGAGAAAAATATAGGCTAAAAAAGAAAGAAACAAACAAAGAAGAGAAGCATGACTGTTTACTCCATTCAGTAACAGTTACATTAGAAAAAAAGCTCTTGCAAACTGCCCGATCATGGTGATCTCACAATACAGATGTTCAGAATGTAACTGATTCCTTCAGTCAAGCATATTCGGTCTCATTACTAGTGATATCCCCTAGGAAACAGTGCTGGGCTTGGTCCTGTTTACTATGTTTATTGGTGATCTGGATGAGAAGCTTGGGTCTACCATTAGCAAATTCATCAATGGCACCAAGCTGGATGAGAG
This sequence comes from Catharus ustulatus, assembly GCF_009819885.2. Lineage (NCBI taxonomy): Eukaryota > Metazoa > Chordata > Aves > Passeriformes > Turdidae > Catharus > Catharus ustulatus. The sequence goes on from NC_046262.2 coordinate 28,014,375, forward strand.
TGTTGATGTGCTGGGGGGCAGGAAGGTTCTGCAGAGGGATCTGGGCAGGCTGGATCATGGCCCAAGGCCAGTGGTGTGAGGCTCAACAAGGCCAGTGCTGGGTCCTGCCCTTGGTCACAACAACCCCAGGCAGTGCCACAGGCTGGGGCAGAGTGGCTGCAAAGCTGCCCAGAGGAAAAGGACCTGGGGGTGCTGCTGACAGCAGCTGAACATGAGTCAGCAGTGCCCAGGTTGCCAAGAACATCAATGGCATCCTGTGCTGTACCAGCAGCAGTGTGGCCAGCAGGAGCAGGGCAGGGATTGTTTCCTTTTATTTGTAACTGGTGAGGGCACACTTCAAATCCTGTGTTCAGTTCTGGGCCCTCAACTCATGAAGGACATTAAGGTGCTAGAGCATGTCCAGAGAAGGGCAGTGAAGTTGATGAGGAGTCTGGAATGCTCGTCCTGCAATGAGTGCCTGAGGGAGCTGAGATCGTTTTACCTGGAGAGGAGGAGGATCAAGGGTGACTTTATTACTTCATCCAACTCCCTGAAAGGAGGTTGTAACCTGGCAGGAGGCAGCATTTTCTCCCAGGAGCTATGAATATTAAAAGAGGACATAATCTTAATCTTCTCAAATGGAGGTTTAGGTTGGACATTAAGAGGCATTTCTTCAAAGACTGATAAACATTGGAATGGGCTACTCAGGGACATGGTGGTTTCACTGTCCCTGGAGATGGTTAAGGAAAGAAATGTGCCACTCAATGACATGGTCTGGTTGACAAGGTGGTGTTCAGTCACAGGTTGGACTGGATTATCTCAAAGGTCTATACCAAATAAGCTGATTCTCTGATTCTATATTTCTTAGCACATACACTCAGAATTCCCATGTTCTGTGATTTTTGTGTCTCTATCTGTCCAGGTTTAATTCTTCACTTTTTCCTGCAATTCATGAAGATGTGTAATGTCATTGTAGCTGAAAACTGGGTGACCAGCACACCACCGATAATAATTTTCACTGGGCAAATATTTCCCTGTTTGTATCTTCTTACCTTCTTGTAAAGGCAACATAATGGTAGAAAAGATTATCAGCCCCAAATTATCCACATACTATTCTACCTCAAAGCAAGAAATTTTTAGATGGTTATTTTCAACATACTCTACCAAAAAAATACTAGAAAACAAAAGCTTACATTGTTCACTCGTTTGGGATGGTGTCACAGTAAAGTTAACTACTACTGACTTACATTCACAAAATTTGAGACTAGGAAAATCAGTGCTGTAACAGACTCTATCCCTGCCATTAAATTTTCATTTTCAATGTAGAATGCACTTTTATTTTCAAGAAAGCATGTAGTCACAATCAGAAAGTAACAGAATTTAAATGTAATCAGGATTTCTTTAGACTACAGGTGACACAAATGGAATGCCCCACAGACACATTAGATGAAAAAAAGTACTGCACTATCAGTTGACATTGTGAAGATTATACAACATGATTTCTGTGATGTGACTCCTGCTTTGACAAAGAACATGTTTGACTCCTTCCTGCTGGTGGATTGCATGAGAACCATCATATTCATATCTTTGTATGGTCTCCAGACAGAAAGAACCTGGGGAGCTAGAGACATCTCTGGAAATTCTAAAGTGAACCTACAACTGAATCTAGTAACTTGAAATACAGTATTCTGCTGTATGTCTGGGCCCAGGTCCTCTCTGTTCTTCAGCAGGTGAAAAGAGGACACAAGTAAGGGGATGCACGATCTATCTGAATTTCTGTACAGATTGCTTTGTGAATACTTTCTGCTGTTGCCATGGGAAAGAGTTGCTTTCTTCAGGCTTCTGATATTGACCAGCAGTGTGGGGTCATTTCCATGCAGTCCTTTTGCTAGCACAGGACGAAATGAACTGCTCACTTCTCAAAATACTTTTATATTTCACCAGTCAAAAACCTTTCCATGCAAATTTGCTGTACTGCAGTAATGTCCTCATGCATGGAGGGACTTTATGTCCTTTTGGATCACAAACAGTTTCCACTGCTATTTCTCAGGAGATTTTGCCTCTCCAAAGGCTATTTCAGAAAGATTTGTTTGTTCTTACAGGAGATTTCTATCAGAACAGTGAAATTATGCTTAAACTGCTCTGCTGAAACTTAATTATAAAATTTACCAGAAGCTTAGGTTGAAGTCCTGCTTACTGCTGGTGACCACAAGTTTCTGTCAGGCTGGAAAAGCCAGTTGCTTCAAGCCCAGCAGCATTTCCATTACAACATGGTGTAAAAAACCCTCATTTTAAAACCTAAAAAAAAAGCTGGAGCTGCTGGCTGCCACTCTGCTGTGGAGAGAGAGCTCCTGTACTGTGCCTGCAGAGAGAGGGAGAGCCTGTACTGGTACTGCTGCCACCACTAGAATGAGCATCTCTGCATCACTGCTCCTTATTTGGAAAAATTCATTCCCCAAGTTTTGTTTTGTCCCTGTTTTCCATTGTTTCTGGGCTGCAGGGTTGGAGGTTGAGCCACAGGAGTCTCCCTGGCATACTGCCAATGTTTTTGCTGGGTGCCATGTGGTGATGATCTCTAGTTTGCTGTGTTTAGAGATCATGCTGGTTGCTGCCCAGGAGGATGTTCGGCGGTGAATACCCTTTTGTGGGTAAAACTCTCTCCTTCTCTCTCTCCCTCTTGTACACTCTTTGTTATTAATATTTTTGTGATATTTGTGATTTTTTTCAGTAAGCTGTGATTCCAATTTATAATCTCTCCTAGTTTCCCCCATTATCAGAAGGGGCAGGAGGAAAGGGGGAGAGTTGCAAAGGGTTTAATTTTTCACCTGGGTTTTAAACGAGCACAAACTGAAGCTCTGAAAGGCATAAGTAGGACTAAATTAGCCAAAAGGTAGGAAAGAAGACACTAAGAATGACAGTAAGTGCCATGTCTCCTAAGAACTACTATCAACAGCATCCCCCAACGTTGTAATGAAATAATGACCATACAACTGTGCAGACTGCTTGCATAATTTGCACTGAAATACTGTCTCTTGTGTACCAACAGCTGTGTATGAGATTTACTTACCACACTGACTGAGCATTCACCTGGCTCCTCTGCACTACACTGCATTCATTTTCCCTCCTTGCTCCTAGCAGGCTTTTTCTGCAGTTAATGCACTGAGACAAATGCTTGGCTGTCTAAGGTCTTCCTACAACCATGAAAATTTGGCCTATGAATTCCAATGCAGCTTGAACCAAAGCCCAAAGGCCAAGATTCAAGTCTCAACATAATATTGCCGCCAAATCATGGGCTTTTTCCTAACACCTAACAATTTTAGCATACATTTCATTGCAATTCAGGGAGGGCTGTAATTTGTCAGCCAGTACTCCATGTGTATTTGTGGAGATAAGTGACCTATATTGTTCACCCTGTTCTTCCTGGGTTCATATACCCTTTGACAGCTTTCCTTCCCCAGCTCTTGAAGAAATTGTCTCTCTCAGAAGAAGTTTCATAGCATGGAGAAAGGATACACAGAATGAAAGTTCCAAGGGTCAAGTATATTTTGAGATAAACCTGATGAGATACAGCTGCAGATCCTGAGGAAATTGATGGAGAAAGTGGTTAAGCTATCCATTATATTTGAGACGTCGTGCAATCCACTGCCTGGTAAAGCAGAAATATAATCCCCATTTCTAAAAGGGGAAATAAAGAAGACCCAGGAAATTACAGGCCCATCAGTCTCTTCTCAGTGCCTGGCAAGGTCATGTAGCATATCCTTCTGGAATGGAGGTTCAGGGAGGTGATTGGTGATAGCCAACATGGCTTCACTAAGGGCAAATTTTGCCTGACAAATTTGGAGGCCGTCTATGACAAGATTATAGCATTGGTGGATAAGAGAGGAACAACTGACATCATCTACCTGGACTTGTGAAATACATTTGACACTGTTCCGCATGACATCCTTGTCTCTAAACAAATTTGGTGGATGGAACACTATGTGGATAAGGAATTGGCTGGATAGTAGCACTCAGAGAGCTGTGAGAACAGTTTGATGTCCAGGTAGAGGCCAGTGATGAGTGGCTTTCCTCAGGGGACCAGCACTATATGTCAGTGACAGGGCCAGTGGAAGCAACCTCAGCAAGTTTGCTGATGACACCAGTCTGTGGGTGGCCAATGCACCCACAACACAGGGATGTCATCCAGAGGGATCTGGACTGCATGGAGAGGTGGGTTTGTGCAAAACTGGAAGTTCAACAAGGTCAAACACAAGGACCTACCTCTGTGTTGGGTCATCTCAAACGTGGATACAGGCTGAGTAATGAATGGATGGAGAGCTGTCCTGAGGACAAAGGCTGTTGTTTGATAAGAAGTTTGACATGACCTAGCTAAGTGAGCTTGCAGCCCAGAAAGCCAGCCATGTCCCAGGCTGCATCACAAGAAGTGTGGCCAGCAGACTGGGGGAGGTAATTCTGCACCTGTATTCCACTCTTGTGAGACCCAGCCTATAGTACTGGATCCCACTCTGGGCTCCCCAGCACAAGAAGAATATGGACCTGTTGGAGTCAATGGCCACAGTGGTGACCAGAGGGCTGAACCACTTCTTTTATGAAGATGTGTTGAGACAGTTTGAGTTTTCCAGCCTGGAAAAGGCTCAAGGAAAACCTTCTAGCAGACTTACAGCACCTAAAAGGGATCTAAAATTTTTACAAGGGCATGTGGTGAAAGGACAATAGCAAATGGTCAAAGAGACTAGATTTAGAATCATAGAATGGTTTTGCTTGGCATGGAGCTTAAAGATCATCTAATTCCAATGTCCCTGCCATGGACAGGGAAACCTTCCAGTGCGCTCCATCCAGCCTGGTCTTGAACATCTCAAAGGGTGGGACATAAATAGTTTCTCTAGATAACCTGCCACTGTCTTCCCACCCTCACAGTAAAGCACCCTAACATCTAACATAAATCTGTTTTCTTGAAGTTTGAAGCCATTCCCCCTTGTCCTGTCACTACATGCTCTTGTCGAATGTCTGTCTCCACCTTTCTTGTAGGCTCTCCTCAAGCATTGGAAAGAAGGCTAAGTATCAGATATAATGAGATTTTTAAATATTTAAAAAATTAGTTCTTTCCTTAAACCATTTATAGTGCATTACCATTGTATTCTTCCACTTTTTTTCCCACATCCTTTTGGAATAGAATCCTAGTTCACAATTGAATGTTTTTATTCTAATGTGTGCAGGCAATTAAAAAAGCTGAGACTTAGACACAGATCGTACTAAAGTTCCAAATCTTGTGATAAAACTCCTGAGAACAAATTTGGAATACAATGATTGTTTAGTTCTGCCTAGAAAGGATGCCAAGGACACTGAGCATTTTAAAGCTCTTGAAATGTCCCAGAAGGTCAGATCATATGTCTATAATTCATTTTTCAGTTGCACAGCCAATAATTCTGAATGCCTTTTTCAACTTCACTCTTCGGATCTTTGTCTATCTAAGTTAACATATTACCTCAAACTTGCTGAACATCTTCTAAATTAGTGTTCACCCACTCATCCATTTCAATGTGCTACCAATAGATTTGAGTTCCAAAATAATTTTGTCATTTGCTATAATTATCTTCTATCAAGAAAACGTTCTGCTTCATTACATCTTCATCAAAATAAATCTCCAAATGGACTGTGGGTGAACAGTGCCCTTCAATTTCATTTATGTCATGTGTGAAGACTGGTAAAGAGCAACTGTCTGCTAGAATCAATAATTTTATAATTACATGTGTATTAGTGTGGCTACTTGTATGATATATCACATAATGAGGCATCCTGCAGAGTTGTTGGAGCAGCAGTAGAATATTATCCTATAATTTTTGCTTTTTTTCACCATCACCTTGTATTAGTACATACACACTTTGTGCAGTATGGAGGTTAAATGATGCTACTTCAGTATGACAAGAAAATATTTTCATTTGGGGAACAAATATTATTATGCTAATAAAATGGTATTTGTTCAACATAGTTTTACCTCTTAATTTTTCAAGATTATAAGACATGATTGCCACTACAGCAAGGATCCAGCCTTTTCACATAGTCCTAGAGGTCAGGTGCTGGTGCTGCTGTAGTAACTGTGAAGTAACTGCTGTGAAGTAACTCTTGTTCTGAGTTGGAATTGTCGTGTAGATACTGGTGTGCCAAAGAGCAATATTAAATACTTTCCTTTCTGTGCAACACCCAATATCAAGTCACATCTGAAAACAATAATGCCTGATCCATGGCTCAAAAATCTTGGAAATGTATATCAGGTCTAGTTAAAATTCCTTTTGGTAATTTACCTTAAGCAGTGTTCATTTCTGAGTCAGCAGGTGGGAAGATATTAGAGAAATCATAAGTGAAAAGGTAAGTCTCCACTCCTGACAGTAGATGTATTTATCTTCTCTACGAAGATCTAACAGTTGGTTACTGAATACAATTTTGCCCATGAAGGCATCATCCTTCAACAGAAATCTCATCCCTGACATGCTGATATTCTCCGACAGACATTTTTAAATGCTTTGCAGAAACTCAGACATTTTTAGTCTCCATGCAAATTTAATTCATTTTTTATTATTACCAGAACTCGTTCGCACATGAAGCTACAGAAGGGTGCTGTGAGAAATATGTGATTTTTTCATACTTACCCTTGTTGTTCATATTTACCCATTTTGTGTAAATAGGAAGAAAAACTGTTTGCAGTCATGTTGGTCTAACTTTTTTCATGGACTCCTAAGTGGCTGAGTCTTTAAGAAAATGAAGAAACATTTTTAAAATCATTACCACAGTATGCACCTGGATTTATACAGCTGCTAGTTCATGATCACTTCACAGATAAGCCATCATACTTTCCTAGGCAAATGAGAAATTCTGGACTTTGTAAAACGTTATCTGCCTGTGGTGATTTTCAGAGCTTTGTTTTCCTTCAGCCTTCTGTGAATAGTGCATAGCTACCAGTTAAATCTCGATCTGTGAAACACATTTGATGCTACCTTCCCACTCTGCTTTCCTACTTCTTACAATATAAAATGTCTGCAGCCAGGAAAACACACAAGCACAGTATTAAATATTTGCACTAGTTGAAACAAGAAAAATAATACCAAAAAAAAAATTCTCACTGATAGAAATTCCTCCAAGTAAGACATGGACACAACATCTTCCAAATTTCATTAAAATAAATGACAATATACACAGTATCTTTATTTGGGCTAGAACACAATTTAGAAAAAAACCCAGATGTGATCTAGAATGTAGGATTCCACATCCAAGGTTTTAAAAGTATAACAGGTAAACTATTATCAAGGAATTCTAGTATGTTTTCATCTTTATTTTTTAATGTTAGTTTGGCACAGATGAATTTTGATACCAGCAGTGAAAAATGGCTGATAAAATAACATTTACTTGAGATGGAATAAAATTGGTTTTTGGTAGGAAAAACAGATTCAGTATTAGAGGGCTATAAGCTAGTAAACAAAAATCCCATCTGCAGCTGTTGTCTTTTTCACAGCTGTGATCCCATTGACTCCAGCAAAGATAAAAATTCCATTGATCTGGCACAGGGTTTCATTTAATTAAGAAAAAATGAAACAAAACAAAACTAATCCCCAACACCCACTGACACCCTCCCAAAACAAGCAAACAAAGAACCAAGACCCTAACAAACAAAACCCCCCAATGTCCTCTCTGTTAATTTTAGACCAAATCCAGACTTTTTAAATCTACTATTAATGTATTTTAACCCATAATTCAAAAATTCTAAAAAAGCTCAGTTGAAGAAAACATGAAGAAAACATGATAAGATTTAGGGTGTCTTAGGGTGAGTAGAAAAACCTGCATGAACAGAAGATTAAGCACGTACTGGTAATATTGTGGATATTCTTAGATAGGATGGATCTCTCCGTGCATTCAGAATCAGCTACTGAAATAGAAAAATATATGAACTTAAAATTATAAGACAGGTTTGGCTTAATTAAATATACCAATAAAGGTTCTGGTAGTTTAAATCTACACTGGATTAAACAGCATCTCTGAAAGAAAAGGCATCATTGCTATTAAACCAGTATCATGGACCCAGATCTAAAATCAGCACCCCATCAGCTCTGCCATTGAGGACAATCAGTGCATCTGTCAAGTAAAGCTCAGTGGAGGAATTTTTTTTTATAATATATTTTTTCTTATCACATATGTTATATTATATAGCATATATGGAAGTTAAACTTTGAGGTCAGATGTCAGGAAGTGCATGTTCCAGCCTATAAGGAAAAAATCTGTTATTTTGGGTGCTTGGTAACACTAAAGTATTTACAGATATAAGACACAGTTCTGTGCATTTTCTTCCACATGCTATTTCACTTCACTGAACGTAAAAATGATACCATTTTTATTGGATTATTTTCTCATTAAGACGAGAGATATGAGACAGGAACTGATAGTTTGTTTTCAAATGTTGTAGGTACTCATGGCTTTATGTTATTTAAAAACTATCGGAAAATTCCTATCTTGTGGAATGGTCTCAAATTAAAAGTAAATAAATAAATAAATAAATAAATAAATAAATAAATAAATAAATAGATAGATAAATAGATAACTATTAAACCATCAATTATTCTACCTGTATTTTGTTTAGATTATTAGCATACATTTTTTGAAATATTTTTTTAATAGTGTTATTTTATCAAACCGTTTTAAAAAATACAATACTTGAGAATTCATTAATTCCCTGTTGTTGCAATTTATTTTCTATGCTCACCATAAACTACAAGAAAAAGGCACTTTCATTAGTTTTCTATGGAACAAATCAATGGCCACCAAAACTTACACAAATGATATTAAAGAGCTAACCTGGGCAGAAAAAGTTGAAGGTCTAAGTAAGTAAAACTGAATTGATTTTTCCTGTCTTAAGCAGAATCACTGAAGACTCTTTTTTAAGATGTATTAAAGGGCAAGCTTCCACTTCCACTTCCACTCTGCACTGCAGTGTACTGTACATGCTCTAGTAGGACTGCTCTGCATCTCCCAGCACTGAAATACTCATATGCCCCAAAATGTTGAAAATATTCCTATCTTGGTCTTAAGTAATTAACTTAAAATGTAATTAATACAGTTCTACAGATTGGGAGTTATTGTTGAGACAGGGCTGTGTAGTTGTCAGGTGACCATGTGGTAATAACTTGTCAATAGAATGGTTATCTATGTACACTCTTCATTCTGCAACAAAGTAATCTGAATGATTTTAGCCTTCAGGAAATAAAAGAAAAATCATACATGGTCAATGTAAGTCATTGTTTCCCAGGACAGTGTTCACATTTTCAAGACAGATTCCTCCATATGTTTCATTAACATTTAAAAAAACCCAAACTAAACACAAAAAATTAAAGCATTTTTTCGTACTAACCATTATCTACTCTGACAACTTTGTAACAGTGATCAACATAGTTACAGAATATATTCTTATCATCTTTACAGATAAAGTGCATTGACATCTTCTCACAAATGCATTCTATTAATTTCATAGCCATTCCAGGATGTCTCCAAATCAGACAAAGACAAAAATGCTTTAAATAGAATTTAGATTTATGTTTGCTCAGTAGCTGCACTTACTAGGTCTACAAGCAATTAGTCTCACAAAGTATTATGTCTCTAACTCTTTTTTTAACAGATGAATTAATTTTTAAAATAATTTCAACATTTGAAGAGTGATCCATGGGCTTGGGCTACATTTCTTTTCCATTTTATTAAGATACTTTTTTTTTTGTGATATTGAGTTTTCAATTTACAGCTGCCTTTACAGAAACTGCCAGCTTGACTCTACATCCAGGATCAAAGCCAATGTCCATCATTCCGTAATAGGAAAATTAAATTTAAAACAGCTTGCTCATCAGACTGTTTAAAACATTCCTATTTTACCAGCCTGAATATTTTTAGGGACAAAACACTAGCAGAAAAGAATAGAACATTGCACTGTAACAGGAAACAAAAGGTACATAGAAGTAGGTCTCCAACACTATTCCATATATATCATCTTGTTGATGGAGAACACAAAAATAAGATCTGTCTCTAGTTTTCACAAGTTGTAAAGCATAATTGCATTATGTTTTTTCTGAGGTTGTGCAACTCCTTTAAGGTATTGCAAGGTCCAGGAAGAAATATATCAGGTACAATCACATTGTTTTATATGTGCAGAAGGGCATTTTTCTATCCCAAGAATGCTGCAGGTAATTCTAGATCTACCAAGAAGGTACTATGAAATCCTTAATGTGAAAAAAGGATACTTAATACCTTAGTATTAAGACAAATACACAAGCTGCATAGACAAAAAAGTAAGTCTTAGCTAGTCTTCAGGAACTGAATTGGAATAATTTCTCTTAGCTCACCACAACAGCTCAAAAGAGAAGCACAGTAAGTTGTAAGAACGGATACGTGAGAAGGTGAATAGAGAGAAAATTAAAGGAAGGCCTGAATTCAGAAGATGTCTTGCAAATAATTTTGTTCTTACTGTCTAAAGAGGCACCAATTTACCACCTCCTAGGACAGACCAGACATTTGACTTACTGAAGGTAATATCTGAGACTCCAGCTATATACAAGAGGAAATTAAACAAAAATTTTTAACATGCACCCTGTGGCAATGAGATCCAAAGTCAGAGCTCTTCTGCCTGACCTTGCGCACCCCAAAACCCAATGTGCCTTTTTCCTCTTGTGTCTCTTTAGCACCACTCATACATTGTGACATTTCTATACCAAAGTCTAGGCATAGTCATGGTGTTTCTACCATTCCTTTGCATTCATTATTTTTGTTTTGCTTTGCTGTATCTTGTAATGTGGTAATATGCCAGCCTTCCTTTTAAGTGGTATGAAACCTTTTATGACTTAATTAAACTAATATGATACTTTCTCATCTGCTTCCTTTCCACCACTAGGCTTCCTCTTATTTTTAAAATTAAATTCTCCTGATGACAGATGCAAACAAATCACTGCAGTTATTCTACATATCTGAAAAATATGGACAGTTTTAGGCATCTCTATATGAATTTATGCAGCTAGGTCCAAGTTTTAACACTGGACATTGATGACAGGTCTTGCTTTATATCCAGGTGGGTTTCAGTACTCTTACCTGACTCAGCAAAGCATATACTTGTCTCTTTCTCCAAGATGTCACACAAAACAGCCAGATTCATGTGAAGAGCAAAAGGGACAAGGTTTCAATTGCAGTTTTTGCTGATCTTCTTCAGGCCTTAGTTACCCAGTTATTATAGAAAGAAATTAGGCAACCCTCACTAGTGTATGTTCTGAAATGGATGATATCAAGTGAAATTAAATGAGATAAATTAAACTTTCATTCTGCTCTCTCCATCATGCCATTCAGCAAGACAATGGTAGATTGTAGTTGGGCTTGGCTGTTTGTTTTTTGCACTTACCGTTGAGTTACGGGTTTGACAACCAAAATCAACACGTTTATAGACATGTTGAAAACCATAGCTGCACAGGGAACCGGGTTCAAATATTACATGTACTATAATCAAGCTTATGGTGGGGAGGAAGAAAGAGGCCATTGCCAGTGAATTGCACACGAAATAAACGGTTCTTCGCTATTTTGGTATTTAAGCCTATCAGGGGCAAATCTCCGGGGCAAATCCTACTAGACATTTGTGTACCTGCCGCCCCAGTGCTCTGGGCAGGGGATGGGTGTGCTGGCCCGCAGGTGGGCCGGCCGAGCGAGGGGGCCGGGCTCTCCGGTTGCCAGGTGAAGCGCAACGTCTCCGCCTCCCCGCGGTAAGCGCGCAGCCCCGCGGAGTGCACGCAGGCGGCCCGGCTCGGCTCGGCTCGGCTCGGCTCGGCGCGGCACGGCACGGCCCGGCCCGGCCCGAAACGGCTCCGCTCCGCTCCGCGCCGCGCGGCGCGCACCGCCCCAGCCCCCCGACCCCCGCCATGGCGAGGGCGCTCAAGAAGGGATTGTTGTGCCCGAGCGTCGTGAGGAAGAATTGGCTGCTGCTGAGCACGGTGGCCGCCGTGCTGGCGGGTGAGCGCGGGGGCAGGCAGGGAGCGCGGCGCCGCCGCCCCCCGCCCGGCCTTGCCGGCACGGCCTTGGCGGGCTCCAGGGTGGCGCGGCGCCCGACCGGAGTCCGCGGCGGGGCGAGGGGTGCTGCTCGGCCGTAGGGCTGGGCTGGGAGGCGCGGGGCCATGCTAACGATCCGCCCGAAAGGCGGGCATCGCCGCGGAGAGGAGTCCCGCAGTGTCGCGGTGCCGCGGCGGCCGGGCGGGAGCGGGGCTGGGCGCGGAGAGACGCGGCACTCGCAGCCCCGGGCGGTCGGGTCGGCAGCGGGGAGCGCGGGGCCCTCCTGGCCGGGCCGGCCCCTGCGCGCGTCCCGCCGGCCCGTGGCAAAGGTCGGTGATCGGCGGGGTGAGACCGCCCTGTGGAGAGGGCCCCCGGGCGCTGTGAGCCCTCCGTGCTGCGGGTCCGCACGGCAGGCTCTGCAGCCTCGGGTGGGCTCTGCAGCCCCGAGTGGCCGCTGCGGCTCTTGGGGGGGCCGCGGCCCCTGCCTACTGCTGTCTACCAGTGGCAGCCCCGCCGACGGACGCTGCAGGGCCGGAGAGCGGTGGAGGTGGCTTTGTAGAGCTTCTGATGGCCCAAGCGAGAGGTGCGGCTGGAAGTTTGGCAGTGCCGCCCAGCTTTCGGAGGGGTTTTCGGGGGTGAAACGTCTGGCAGTGCCACCCGGCTTTCAGACAGGTTTTCAGGGCCATCATGGTAAGGATAGCAGGATTTCTTCCCTGTACGTCGACAAGTTTCTGAAGGGGAAACGAGTTGAACGCCATCTTACTAAGAATAAGTGGGCAAAGAGGGCGAAGAAAATACATCAAGTTATTTAGATGAAGAGGCTTTTCCATAGAGCGTAATTTTGGCCCTATTTACACACCTTATTTCATTTTCTCCTGGTTATTGTTTGGAGAGCCTTGTTCACATTGTTTTTCCTGTGGAAAAGTGGTGCTAAAAATACTTAACTTGCTGTCTGGGTCTCTTTGAGATGACTTTTCTGTTAATTTGAACTTTGGCTGGACTATGCCTATTTTGGTGCAAATTTGTTTTTATAAGCTGTGATCAGAACTGTGCTTACATATACATGTGTGTTTTCCTCAATGCAATCAGTATTTGAAAGATATTTGGGTTTTTCTCACCTCTTTCAAAGAGGGAAGATTTTTGTGAGTTTTGCATACTAAGTGCTAAGGGCCTTGCTTTGAAAATGTGACTGTACAACCGGAGGAGTGTGTTTCTATGTCTATGTTTGCTTGTGTACAATTGCTTTTTCACATACTTCTGTCAGGGACTCTTCCAGGAGTTGACATACTTACTTCCAATTTACAGAAGTGATTAAGAAATATTCCCCTCTTAGTATCTTCGGTGACTTAGTTAGAATTGAAGAGTGTGATGTGATTCTCCAGGTGCACCATTCTGAAATCAGATTTCTCTGAGAGCCACAAAGTGTGACAGTGCAGGAGCTGTGGGGATAATTGACCCCAATTCCCCTAATACTCAACAGGAATTTCCAGGGAGAGAAAAGGCTCCCAACACCTGCTGTGTCCTTCAACATCTCTGCCTGCTGCACTGTAATTAACAGTCCATAACTCAGGGGAGCTCTATAGTACTGTCAAAGAGAGACTTCATAGTAATTCTGTGAGCCTTGGACCAAATTACCTTTTGCAAGGAATGGTGTGTCTGGAGCATTTCCAGTATTTCTCAAAGGTGAAGTAAGGTACACAAGAAGAACAGTGAAACCCTTGTAAAGATGAAGTTAAACATTGTATTATTGTTTTACTACAGCTTCAGGGAAGTTTGTAAAATACCTAGAGTCCACAAACCCTTCATAATTAAATTTACATATTCAATATTTTTTAATATACCCTAGGAAATTGGTCTGAAGTTTGTTCATCTAGTTAGTTTGGAAGAAGAATGTAGCATTTATGAACTGAAGAGTGGTACCTCATTTTGAAAGAAGAAAATGGGCTTTTCAGAAATGTATGGAAGTAATAAATGCATCAAGCTGTGAAAATATGCTGTGAAAGCTGTCCAGCTGTTATGCAAAGTACCTGATAATCCTATACTGTCATAAGGAATCGGGACTTTTGCTCATTATTGTCTGAGCCATGTTCAGCATCCAACAGAAACATGCTTATCTTTGCTAGTACCCTTACTGAGCTGAAAATTTTTGCTGGTTTTTTGTGTATGTCTCTGAAAAGAGACAGAAACAGACAGAAACCCCCTCAGAACTCCGAACACTTCTTCCTTCAAGAGTAATTATTTTATGCTATATCAAGCATTCAACCCTTTGCCTGTTCTTTCCATTTTCAAAAATACCAGAATTTCTTTCATAGCAGTGTGTGGGGCTGGGGGTATAATTTAAAACCTGAACACGAAATATCTTGTGTGTCGTGTCTTTTGGGTGGAAACACCTGAATGTAACAAAATTTTAGGCACAAGTGGTTATTTTCCCTGCCTTAGAAGAGAGATAACTTTGGGCCACCAAGCTGATGTGAACACATGCAAAACCAGGAGAGCAGCAGCCTCACACAAATACCTGCAAAAGGAGGTGTATCTTGCACCTTTTTGTTATCCTGGCATTACCGAACCCAAAGCAACTGAGCTAACAAAAGTGGTATAAAAGTCAACTTGCTTCAAGTGCTTCTTCAGCCCTTTATATAGAAAGTTACGTTGTTTCCAGATTGTACAATCAGACAAAATAAACCAGAAATATCCCTGAAAATTACTCACCCTGAAACAGATGTCCAAAGGGCAATTGCATACAGAGGCTTTTAAGTCACACTTCGCAGGTTTCTCCTAGAGTATTTCTTTTTGTCATTACTTTGTTGCCAAAAGGTCACTACTGCAATGCAGACAAACCAGTCATGAAAGTAAAAGGCTGATTATGTGTAAGTACTTGTTCATTAGTCCCCATGTCATAGCCTGATAACCTGTAATACTGTACTGTTCTTCGCTTTTTCTTACCATGGATATTAAAGTGTAGGTAATTTGTGTATATATGGTCCAAAGCACTGAGTTGCTGTAGCATGCTATACTAGAGCCAAGATAATTTTGCATTCTCAGAAATTGTACACAAAGAAGTTGCAGTTTTACATATACATATATATTTGTGTCTGGAAAAGATTATTCTGAGCAATTCAGTTCACCTAAATTTGCAGGTTACAAGTACTTTTAATTTTAATCACTGAATGGGGTGTCTGTCACTTCCTGAACAGATTCAGGACTTCAGGTACCTCTGACCCTGTCTGTGACTTGGCATTGGGATTTTCTCAACAGCAATGTGTGGGACATTGTTCAGGTATTCATGTGGAAATGTGAGAAATGCAATATTGAGATTGATAAAGAAGGAGGAAGATAATGATACAGGAGACTGTGAATGGCAGATGTCCTTTCTTCAGCCCTTTGTTCAGCAGGAGTGTGCTAGTGCAGTCTCAGTGTGAGGCAGCGATAAACACTTTTGTGCTCTGCTGTTAGCTTCCTCCATCCTTCTTCTCTTCAGGTATGTACGTAGTGCTTAGGCTGTACACCTTAGACACCTCGAAAAGGAGCCTTGGTGCTGTCCTAGGAGCCGGGCTGAGCGGCGCCAGGGCGGCGGGAGCTGTCCGAGGTGGCTTGGGGAGAGCCGGGGCCGGGCGGCCGGAGAACGCGAAAGAACTCGAGCAGCAGCAAGCGGTGATGTAAAGCAGGGATGGAGTGATAGAGAGTGCGGGATTCAGGTGCTGAGGTTGGAGCATGCCTAAATACCTGACTCTTCTACCTCTGAAGTGAATTTATTCAGTCTCCGCAGGATCAGATGCTCTGCTTGTGCGGTTCTGTTGAAAGATTCAGGCTTGCATCAGACCTCCTTTTCCCCGCCTTTGAGAGTGAGATTAAAAAAATGCATAGTTCCTGTTGTAACACCAGCACTACAGAAACTTTTAGTGTTGTGACTGTAGTGATGTGCCAGGATTTGATAAGTGCAGTCGCCACTGAATCTTCTGTTTTGTGTTTTATTATATCCCCCTAGCAGTTTATATGCCTTTATTTTCTATAATATTAATGGAAGTTATTATTTTATGTTATAATATTAAGTAGCAATGTCTCACTCTAAGAAGATTTGTTTCTAGACATGTCAGGTGCATTCACACCTGCTAAATAAAAGGCTATGCTCCCTCTGTAATCAGACACGAGGGCACTTGACATCTGGTTTTATAGCAGTAGTTATGCATTACTGGAAGCCCACCAGTGCATTCTTACAAGAATGAATGTCTCAAAGGATGAAGAAAACAATGGAACAATTAGTAACCTATCACTCTGTTGATGGCCTTTCCTTATGCAGAAGACCACCTGAATCCAGCAAGCTCACCATATTCCTGAGTTTCTTTTGCAAATGTAGACTGCAGCCTCTAAACCCCAAAGACCTATAAAGCCTTTCTGAAAGTAAGTTTCTTCTGTCTTCAGCAATTGCAATTTAAATAGCAAAAACCCATTCTTGATATGAAGTAAGGTATTGTCATTTTCCATTTCTCCCTCCTTGTACCCTTACCAAAAAGTGGCCTATTAGCTTAATTTAGGCTGTCTTTAATACCATTTCTTGCTTGTACAATACAGTGGTAAGATTCCAAACAATGAAGCAGATTTATAGTCTCTTGAAATACACCAGCAAAACTAGCAGGAAAGAAGTTCAGAGGAATATAATAAAACAAAAGAATTATTGCTTTGTTTCTGACAAGTATAGTAGTCAGCCAAGCGTTCAATTCCTTTCTTGAATTCTGAAGCATAGCATTTTATTAATTTGGAATTTATAAAAACTGAAGACTAGATATTTCAAGTCAACTGTGGTAGCATGGAAATTGAAAGGAATACTGTTTTCTTCTTGCTGTGCCTCAGAACAGCCTAGATGATACTTGTGACTTCTTATGCCTCTCTGGACAGTGATTATTCTTATAACTGTGTTTCTCTGTAGCACTTGCCAACAGTTTGATATAGGTTGGGATCTTTTCAGAAATGTATGAAACACAGCAATTGTGAGAAAATGTCTGATTTTAATTTTAACAATGAAAAGTAAAATGCAGAATTACAAATAATTTCATCTGAGAGTTCCACATACTGAGGATCAAAAATGGTCTAAGCCAGGAAGTCAGCCAGTGGAAGAATTCAAAGGTAATTGAAGTTAAGTGTAATGACTCTTTTGGTCTTGAGGTGTTTTGAAGCAAAGAAAACCCACCTTTTATTTCTTCTTCTGGCATGTAAGATTCTCCTGTTCTATTATTTGTTATAACACAGTCTCTGGGTTTCACTTTATGTGAGTGAAGTGAAACTATGACTAGAGTTGAATTTTTATATCTTTGGAAAGAGTGAGCCTAATGTCAATTTACACTCTGCAAAATCCCCAAACTACCAAAGTATACCAGTATTATTTTTACATTTGAAGCAAGAACACCAGTGCTAGTATCAGCAAAGTATTTACTGTGTCCAATTTCACAATTTATTTAAGGGAAGATACAACAGTGTAATTGCTGTATTAGCATTTTTTTTTTCTTTTATATTTACATTTTAGAAATAAAGACACTTTCATCTTATATACCCCATTAAGAAAAGATAATGTTCTGGTTGAGACTACTCATGAACAACAGTTGTGCTGTTTGGAAATTACTTTTTTTTTTTCCCCACAAATGCCCCATAGGATTTGTACAAGGCATTTGTACTTACAGTCCCACAACATTATCTTGTGCAGTGAGAACACATCTGTATAACATCTGATGATCAGGGCTGTATTGGAGTTAGCATTTTGAATGTCATGGTCCTTTTATGCTTTTGGAATGGCAAACAACCTGGCCTTGCTTATTCTGAGCTAATTTTCTGGGTCATATATCTGATTTCTCAATGTTCTGATGTGTTCCTTACTTTCAGAATAACAGTGTTTCTGCATGGTACTATCTGTCTATCTTTAGTGTCCACTAAATTGCCTTTACAGCTGCTTATCTTACGCACAATCATTCCATTGCTCTTTCAGCAAGGGGAGAGCTAGAACAGAATGTCCTGTTTACTGTCCTTCTCTCTCATCAAAGAAGCAATAACAGTGGTCAGAATCTGGCAGATATTTCCAGTTACTAGCCTTTCACCTTTCTTATACTACTGCCAACCATTTAGTTTCTTGTGTGTTTTAGAGGTATTAAATGAAGATGCATTTTTTCTAATATTCTCTGCTGAGCTAATATTTACCGGGCTATCCATCTTATACAGTTTTGGGATAGTAAGCAAAGATTATGGAAAGAGAATAGAAGATCAGTGGACTTCTACAAGGAAGGGTGAAAAATTAGGGGGGTTTTTGTGTGTCTGTGTGTGTGTGGCGTTGTAATGGTGCCAATGGTGCTGTAGTGTGTTAGACATATAGGCAAAACATTAGATGCTAAAACTAGGGAACATGAATTACTGAAACGACTGAGAAAAGGCGTCTAAACAAAAGCACTGCTTTATAAAATGTGGTGCATTTGGTGACATTATGGAAGCAGTAAGACCTAAACATGCCTGGATGACTGCATAATTAAAGCAGGCTTACACATCATAGATGGATGAGATGAAGGAGAAGGGTAATGGTTTTAGAACTGATATCTGAAAGGTGTCATAAGGAAGGTCTGCAAAAGAAGAAAGACAAGTTACTGTTGTCAGGTTACCTTTCAATTTTATTGTAAAACACAGGAATATAAGATAAAAGAATATGCCTTGAGTTATCATATCTAACCTCTGCTGCTTCAGGTTACACCATTGTAGATAAAATTCTGTTACATATCATGCTCCATCTTAAATCTGGATAGGCTATTTGATGCTGTATATCCTCCTAGGAAGCTGTATTCTTCAATATGGTGGTTGAAAGCCTTACAATTTCCACTATAAATGTATTCAGTTTCACTGTGCATCCAATAATTAAAATATTGCTCCATTTTCTGTATTTCTACCTCACTCATCCCTGGTGGACAAACTAATCTTTCATCTCCTTTCAAAAGGTAGGCTCTTCATTCTTTTAATTACCCTGTAGTCCTCCATTGTGTCTGTTCGACACTGGATTCACTTTTTGTGAAACCTCAGTTTCACACAGTATTTTGCAACAGAACAGGTGCTTTCACCAGGACACACCCAAATTCATGAAGAAATGTAGGTTGCGTAGTTGCTGGGAAAGAATTGTCATTTTCCCCAGATGGTTTAATTTATGACATAACCTTGTTTATAAAAGAAATAAATTTGTTATCTTAAGGTTGTAAGCACAGAACTTCACAAACATAGTAAATCAACCAGTTGGTTGAAAAAGTGTGAAAAAAAATCTCTTGTAAAATTTAGTTTATTTTTACAGTGATAGATTCTATACAAGAGTTCTAGCTATATGAAGCACAGTTGTAAGGTTTTTCTTGCAGTATATTTTTTTCTTGGTTTTCTCTGAAAGAAGTTGCATCTGCACATGGGAAATATTTGGAAGATATGTACAAGTGGAATTCATCAACAGTCTGTTTGAATAAAGGAGAAGAAAGCAGAGTCCAATAGGAGACATTGTTAAATCATCAAACTGGTTAGCTCTCTGCATGTTTGGAGGGAGTACTGGTTCAGATTCAGTACAACTGTGGTCACATAGTCACAGGAAAATAGCCATTTTTATAGCCATAGAATATTTCAGTTTTCCTGGGTGAGTGAACTAACTGCCCTTGGTTTGATTAAGGGTGAGGCGTGCCTTGTGCAGGGCTGCATAGCAGAGAGGCTGCTCTGTGTTAGTGGTGACTGCTACAGGCAGTTATTATTATATTATTAGACCTGTTCCAGGCTCCTGCAGCATGGAAAGTAGCAGGAGTTATGTGAGTTTGCTGCTTGTGGTAGCCTTCAAACCTACTGTGAGTAAAGAAAGTATTCCCACACTGGAGAAGCTGATTTTTTCCCCTCTGGCCAGCGCTCCACCTTGCCTTCATTCCTGAAGGTCCATCACAGAGAGTCACTGTCTACCTGAACTTTTCTCACTCTGCAGTCAGATGACAATGTGTTTCCTCGTATGAAGGAATTTACAACCACTGCACCCTCAACAGGATAATCAGAAGGCATCAGGAAGAGCAAGCACATATTCTCTTACACATTGCTACTAGAGATTCTAAATATAAGCCAAGACTTGATATGGGAACTTTCTTTTGGAAGATTTCTGAGAGAACTTTTCTTCACATGTCTTTGTAAGAAAGCTGGTAGTCTGGCTAACACATGCAACCAGAGAGTTAAGATTAGTTGCCA
Source organism: Catharus ustulatus (assembly GCF_009819885.2). NCBI lineage: Eukaryota > Metazoa > Chordata > Aves > Passeriformes > Turdidae > Catharus > Catharus ustulatus. The sequence goes on from NC_046262.2 coordinate 28,034,631, forward strand.
TGTAATTATACCCCTGAAACTGTATACCTTAGTGGTTTTCTAAGAATCTTCTTTTTTCAATCAACATCAGTATGTTTATTGGAAGATACATTGTCAAGTAGAGTGTAAAACAGTAAAAAGTGTGACACTAGAAAGTATTAAAAAATGATGCAAAAACAGCTGAAATAATATGTTTATAAGCATTAGTAATACAGTAATTTCACGACTATAAGGCGCAACCTTTTGACTAAAATTTTCCCCGGAACCCGGAAGTGTGCCTTATAGTCCAGTGCGCCTTATCTGACGGACAAAGTTCAAAAAAATTTGCCTACCCGGAAGTGAGAGCTGCGAGCTATGGGGGGAGCCAGCAGGGCCATGGCTGCCAGGTGGAGGCGAGGTAGAGTGGCGGCGGGCACGCCCCGGCCCTGTACAGGCGGAGCTGCCCCTCCAGAGGCACACCCTGGCCCCGTGGAGGCGGAGCCGCCCCTCCAGAGGCATAGCCAGGCCCCGTGGAGGCGGAGCCGCCCCTCCAGAGGCACGCCCTGGCCCCATGGAGGCGGAGCTGCCCCTTCAGAGGCACACCCTGGCCCCGTGGAGGCGAAGCCGCCCCTCCAGAGGCGCCCCCCAGCCCCGTGGAGGCGGGATGGCCCCTACACAGGCACCCCCCGGCCCCGGTGAGGTGGCACGGAGGGGTGGTGGCCATGCCCCGGCCCCGCCGGATACAGGCAGGCCTGGGAGCCTACGGCACCGCCCCTGCTGGGTACAGGTGGGCCCAGGGGCCAATGGCTGCCGGGTTGAGGCAGGGTCTCGACCAGCAACCATGCGGAGGGAGCTGGGGGCAGAGCCTTGCTGCAAAAAAAAAGTACGCCCTATAGGCCGGTGCGCCTTATCTGATCTACGAAGTTGTGAATTTTGTGACTCCCGGGGGGTGCACCTTATAGTCCGGTGTGCCTTATGGTCGTGAAATTTCTGTACTCTCTTTTAGTGTTCTATAGTTGGCACTATATTTCTTTGCACTGAAACAGATGGTGATAAGAGAAACTCTATGGAGAGAGTATACAAAATTGATTTATAAAATATTACTAACGGACTGAGAATGTATCACACTGAAAAATTGTTTCCTGCCTGTGCTGCAAGTTGACATGTTATATTGAATATTTTGTGTTGATTTTTGAAACCAAGTCAGTGAACTTTGTTTGCTAGCCTTTTCAGTTCCATGAATCATCTGATGTGAAGTTAATCCAGTTAAAACTCACCAAAATGATAGAAGTAATTGTGTTTTAGTCTGTCACGTGTGTGTAGCATATAATGTGAGATTGTGAAGAGCTTAATCACTTAGTTAATAGCACAATAGATATTAAATAATACCAGGTTTACACAATGTAATATTTTTTTTCTTTTTTCAATACTGTGTCAAAGCAAAATTCCTGTATTTTCCACAATGTCTATCAGCATCAGTCAGGGTCACTAGCTCTGCTTCAGTGAAAAGGAATTTCCATATTATGAAATTTTAAGGTAACAGGAAAAATAAATACCACAGCTTTTTTTTCCAGAGCACTACATGTACTGCAGAACAGATCATTTTACAAAATACATTATTGGTTCTACAAAAATATATACTGGAATCCTTTTCTCATTGTCTTTATGGTTCATTCTTAAGGATCATTCACATAATGAAGTCAGTGGGAGGTGAAGGTGATAGGCTGCTTCTTCAGTGTCATGCACACTGATGAAGAACTCCCTGTCAATTAAAACTGCGTCCCAAACCAGTGTTCTCATCCATGAGTGTATATAACGTGTATATAACCTGTTAGGTAACATCTTTTTCTGTTTTATATTTTCTATCAGTGAGAAATAGAAGCTGGCATGTGGACTTTGGTTATCTGTTTCTAAATTGTGAGTTGTTCTACCTGTAAAGGTAAAGAAAGTAAAGGGGCATGCTATCATGCCATCTTCTTATCACGGATGTAATCAGGTTCTGAAGAGCAGCTTACCCACAATGGTAATGATGTAAAGCAAATAAGTACTGAATGCATCTACTGAACAGATTCAAATACTCAGGATTCAAATTCAAAATCTATGTTTTGTTGACCACACATAATAATAAAAAAAAGGCTTCAGGGTTTAGCTATCACTTCCTAAAATAGTAAATGGTCTCCATGATGGGTTGCTTAGGGGGCTGCTGAATGGCCAGCACGTTTTTATAAGTTTACAATAGCTGTAGGACAATCTATGACTCACCCCATGTATACTAGTATAAGTAAACCCAGAGACGATGCAATTTTTTTGAACAGAGTGTGTGGAGGTTTTTTTAACTATTTCCAAATCTGTGTCATGAACTGCAGCAAGGTACTTGAAGAAAAATGTAGTAGCCCTATAATCGTTCTCACATCAAGAATTTAGACAACATTTCAGAAGGAACAACAATGTGCAGAGACACTCCAGATGAAGATCAAATGTAATAAATTACTGTTCACCAGATACCCAGATGTCACAGAAGTAATTTCGCAGATAGACAGAACCTCAACATGATGGTCTCTCAAGACACATTTTACCTTATTTCTATGGTGGACTCACTGAACATATATACACAGCCCAGCTGATTCTGCCAGCTTAGTACAAACAGACATCATCTCCTAGATCCTGTAAAGCCTTAGGCTTGCGTAGGTGTGGTAGATCTAGTGCTACATACAGCATGTGCTGTACTATGCATAGTTACAAGGATGTATTTTCCTTTTAAAATTAAGTTAAAGATATGGGATTGTACAGTTGATTCCATCATCATTCTTCACATCTGCCCAATATTGTAGAAATCTGGAGCTTAAGTAATCTTTAGCTGTAAGTAAAAGATTGCTCTTATGGTAAAAATCATAACATAACTTAGCCATGTGGACAAGAAGGAAAAACGAAGAGAAGAGATGGAAAAGAAGTAAAACTAATTTATCATGGACGAGAAGAAGGGTGGAGTGGTTGAAACAGGAAAGATGAAGAGGGCAAGTAGGAACAGTGATGTTTTGGTCTTCAAAAAGTAGAAGCAAACTATTCCATAAACTACTACTACTACTACTACTGCTAATAATAATAGAAATAAGGAGGAATGCTAATATATAGAAGCAACTTTGCAGACTATAGTGTATTTTAAGGTTGTTAAAAGTAATTGTCCATTTTAATTTCAGAAATAATGGAGTTATCAGTAGCATTCATCTAGAGAAACTGAGATTTTTATAAGACTTTGTCTCTATTTAGGGCTGCTATAATCAATGTGATGTTAAGAGCAGTGGTTACCATGTGAAATATGTTTATGCTGGACCACGCTTCCTTTTGTGCATTACAATTCCTAGAAGAAATTCCCAAGTTGAACTGGGTTATTGAGATGAGAATTTAAAGGTTCTATATATGTCCATTTCCAGTACAAAAGCAAGTCTGTTCCCCTGAATTTCTAATCTTCTCTTGTTACTGTTACAAAATAAAATTTCTTATATTCCCATGATATATTCAAGCAGCGTATGCTAGATGCTAACTGCAGTTAAAAGATAGCTGCATTTTCCTGTGATTTGGCATACTACACAAGTTAATATGGATGCAAGTGCTCTGTCTGGTAAAGAAATTCCATGAATAAGGAATTGAGAGCAATAATGTAATTTCAAGAGATTGTTGGAACTCTATTCTCAGCTATTGTCATTAGATAAATAACATCCTCAACAAAAAAATCAAACAGAACAGGTATAAATCTATAGATGGAAAATCAACCCTGTTATAATTTTGAGAGCATGTGGAAAGTTTTTGTAGTGAAATCTAGAGAAGTGGAAAACAGAACTCTCAAGAATAAAAACAAGGATTAATCTTTCTACCTGCTAGCAATCCTGCTGAATATACAATGATCAGAATTCCATCTAGTCAAATAGGACCGTCACCATATAGAATGAAAGGCAGATGGTTAGAACATGTCCTGATGAAAGTAAAGTGGCATTACACAACTTGCCATAAACAAGTACAGTAATTTCACGACTGCAAGGTGCACCCTTTTGACTAAAATTTTGGTCCGAACCTGGAATATAATCGCCTTATAATCCAGATGCACTTTATATATGGACAAAGTTTGGAAATTTGCCAACCCGGAAGTGCAAACTGTGAGCTAAGTGGGGAACCGCATGAGCTGTGGCCATGTGGGGGGAGCCAGGAAAAGTGGGAGCCGCGGCCGCTGGGCGGGGGATGCTGGGATCTGCCGCGGCCGCCAGGCGGGGCGACGCTGGGACCCGCCACAGCCGCCAGTCAGGGGAATGCCGGGAGCCGCCATGGCTGCCCGGCCAGGGGAAGAGACGCAGCCGCCGGCCGGGGGGAAGCGATGCAGCCACCGGCCAGGGGGAAACTGGGACACAGCTTGGTCACGCGGTGGGAGCTGGGAGCCGCGAGCCGTGCCAGCTGGCACCAGGGGTGGGCGGGAGTTCCAGGGCCCACAGCACGGGGAGGGCGCCTGGGGCTGCATTTAAAAGCTACATTGATCTGTGAAAAATGTTTGCAAATTGAGCAGCTGCCAGTAATTCCTTACTTTGTTGCACGTGGCGCAGCTCCTCACCGCAAAAATAAAGTGCACCTTATAGTCCAGTGCACCTTATATAATGTACAAAGTTGTGAAATTTGCCGACTCCCGGAGGTGCACTTTATAAGCCGGTGCACCTTATAGACATGAAATTATTGTAGTTAAGTCTTGCTGCAATTTAAGCAAATGTCTACCCTAAGTTGCATGAATGGTCTGAAGACGTGGAGGTTAGCTGTATAGTTAGATTCAGCTGTTTACTCTAGTGCTTTCGGTATCAAAGCCTTAGCAACTAACTTCAATTCGTGTAACCATTTTACAAGTGGAATTTTATCTTGCTTAGGTTTATCTAAACGTGCAGAGTAAATATTTTCAACCCATCTAATTCAGTCCCTAGATAAGAGATCATTGTGTCTTATCATTCATTAATCAAGGTCATTTGCATAATATTGCAAATATCTTCAAGGCTGTTAAGATTCAAGATTGCTCCAAGGAATTTAAACTGTATTCACTGGCAGAGATTACACCTTGATCAGAAATCTTAATAGTTGACTAGAGCAGCTCATTCTCTTGGAAGTTTACCCATTTCATTTTCCATCTCTATTAACAGGAAAGATTTGTTTTTTAATCTGCCTTAATTTTCATTTAGCTTGATTTTGATGATGAAGAGTTTTGACTTGTTCTTTCGTTGAATCTGGTTAGAAACTGATTCTTTTTGATCTCAGTTTTGATCTTCAGTTTACGACTGAAGCCTTTAGGACAAAGCTCATATGTGAAGTGGTTTTCAGACACTGAAGAAAACATTTCTTATAACAGTCATTTTAATTTGAAAATCATGTTGGAATGGAAAATAAAGATATTGCCTGTCAAACTGAAGAATTTTTGTTTTGGCCTATGATTTTTTTTCTTTTGATAGAACTCTTATCTGTGATTTCGTAGAACTCTTATCCGATAACTCAGAAGTGAGCGCTATCTGATAATTCATGAAATCCAAAGATAAGAGGATGTATAAAGGTGCCTTGTGCCACGGCTCAATCACTGATTGAATTTATAGTCTGGTATTTGTGTTGTGAAATGAGTGTGAAATGAGCAGAGTGTATTTTTGTCGATCTGTTTCCTGGAAGTTATTAAATTAATTTAGTGATTACAGTCACACTCTTTCCTAATTATGTAGAACAGCAATTACTGAAAGTGGTGCTGCTTATTTTCACCAGTGGAAATCATCTGAAGTATTTATGTCACCGTCTCACGTTAGTGTTTGGTAGTGTTTATATAGTCTATTGATTTTTTTAATACCAGTCATGGGTCTTGTAGCACTAGCAAAAGGTGGGTAAAGAGTCAGTACTGGACTGGACTCATAATCAGAGCACCTAATCAGATTTTTCCATAGACATACCTGAAGACATCCTGCAACTTGAGAATTGTGTGTTATTACTTTACTTATTATTAGAAAAAGAAATATTTATTAACTGATTTGCTTTAGAAGTTCTACCATAGCTGTGAAAATATATTTATTTCTTGCTCTTTTTGTTCTGCTATTTTTTTCTCCTTGTCTCACATGTCTCTACTGTAAATTACATCTAATTTGTGTAACATTTTTTTGTCCCTTTTAGGTATTGGAATTGGTGTGCTAGTACGAGAATATGGCAAACTCTCTAACTTGGATAAAGTCTACTTTGCATTTCCTGGGGAACTGCTGATGAGAATGCTCAAACTCATCATTCTGCCATTAATCATATCAAGTATGATCACAGGTATGACTGAAAATGTACTGTTAGCTTATAGGATTATCATTGAGGGTTAGCTGTCTTTCAAAAGGAAATAACCCCTAAAAACAACTTGATGGAACTCTATACTGAGAAATACAGATTTCATACCTTTAGATTAAGTTACAGTAATTTCACGATTTTAAGCCGCACCATTTTGACTAAAATTTTGGTGCAAACCCAAAGTGCGGCTTATAATCAGGTGCGGTTTATATATGGACAAAGAACAAAAAGTTGCTGTTTTAGTTTGGAGGACAGGTGTCTGCTGAGAAAGGTAGGAGTTTCTCTTTGAAATGGAGAATGTAAAGCCCCTCCCTCCAAATTATTATAATTTTGAAATCAAGGGGCTTTCAGGCAAAGATATGGGAATTAGGAATAACAGTTATTTACTAGGCAGGTTAAAATAGAAATACAGTACTACAAAGAAACAAACTCCAAACCCTGAAAAAGTCAGAGTCAACCTGACACCCTGTCAGGCAGGGTGTTGGTAGCAGTCCCATTAAATAGTGATTGCAGTCCTCTTGCAGTGACAGATGTGATTCAGTTGAAGCAGTGCTCCTGTAGAAGGTGCAGTTTCCCTCTAAAGGTCCAGTAGTGATGTGGAGAAATCCGGTTTTCCTCTGAAATCCAGTGGAGAAAGGGGCTCCCTTAGTGTCCCCAAACCTCTGTTTTTATCTTGGTAAGAAATGTTGGGCTCCTCGCCCTGGCTGGAGCAACTTTTAATGGGATGCAGTAATTTTATCAGTCACACAGTGGGACTCAATGGGCCATTAGCAGAAAATGACTCATGGAGGAAGGATGGGTTGTGAAAAGATAAAGAACAATGCCCCGTCTCGTTTCAGTGGATGGCCTATTAGCAGAATATCTGCCATTGAGATAAGGATCACTGCCCCCACCCTCAACAGATGGTGACAGAATAGATACCTTTTATCATACTCTGTATTGTAACCCAATACAGTTGCTGACACCCAGACATGCGGCTTATAATCAGGTGCCGCTTATATATGGACAAAGAAATGAAAATTTGCTGACACCCAGAAGTGTGACTTATAATCAGGTGCAGCTTACAATCGTGAAATTTCTGTATATTATGAGAATGAGAAAATATTTGGAAGGATTAGCACTGTTATCTATGCATTATATAGAACTGTGAGCTAATAACTTTGTAAATTATATATTCTTGTATCTTTCTCTCCCTATTTTTGGAAGTGGGTTAAGCAGTTGCAAATTGCAAGCTCAAAGCTGCAACTGCATATTCTGAGGTACAGAGATAATTGTTATAAGTAGTCTCATGATGCCATTTGAAAAGCAAGGGAGAGCTGATCTCATAACCTACTGTCACAAAAAGAGGACATTCCTGACTTATACTTCCTTATACTCAGCAAACTTCCATGAGGTACCTTGCATGAGTTCTGGCATTCAACACTTTTATTTCCCCAAAACTGAAAACTCCTTCGAACCAAGCGAGTTCTGTGTGGCCAGGAAGGGGTAATGGAAGGAAAAGCAAGGCTTCCATCTTCTGGGACAAGCAAGCAAGTTGTTGGATGGAACCCTGCCCTGAATGCTGGAATTTACTAACAGTTCACCCACAGGGAAAACTTTGGAAAGATTTGGTGGAGAAATCCCCAGGCAAAAAGACAGAACTGAATGTCAAGTAGACTTCCCTTAGCAATAACTTTTTTCAAAAAATGGAAAGCCAAGCAATCTTCTCTTCATTCTTTAAGTCTTCGCTGAGGGTGCAAGGATTTAACTGTTTTCTTTCAGCTTCTTGCTGTGAATCAAGACACAGTGGTCACTATACTGTCCCTTTTCATCTCCACAAAACCTCTGTTTTGACAGCATATTAATGTCCAGGTGTTTGTTGATTGGTTAGGTATTAGTGAAAATGCATCAGGCATTTGACTAAAGAAAAGGAGAGAATGTTGTGATCAGAAAATGAAAGCGGAATTTTGATCCTGTTACAAAAATGAATTCAAGAATAGGATATTAAATACAAACTTTTAAGCTCTCCAAAGTTCATAGCCAAAAATACCACTAATTTCACAGCAGCATACCCCAAAATGGGTTTATGACAGAAAGTTCTTAAAGGAAGTTGTGAAGGCCTTTTGAGCATATCTGTAATGTAGGATGAGAGGAATCCCATGTTAAAATTGAAATGGAGAATGTCAAGAGCTGCAAGATCCAGAATGGAAAACTGCCAAATGCAGTGTGAGAAATTATAACACAAAATAGTCAATGGCTGTGTCCAAAGGAATAAAGAGAGGTTAAACAATTGTTGGTGTGTAAAGAAGAGGAGAACCTTAGTCTGTGACAGGACATCCAGGAAAAACTGCCAAGATATGACTTAACACATTTCTTTTTTTGAAGAAGCTTTTATTTGTGAGTGAAGTTGTGCCCATGTCTTCAGAAATAAATTAGGTCATTAGAATAATCATGAAATGAATTATTTATTAAATCTATCCCTGTCCAGCTCTTGCAGGGGAAACAAGAATCATCCTATTAAAAAATATTGTGCTTTCTTAATATATAATGTTCCAGTATGAGTAAACTGCATTTGTAACTACTAACACAAGCTTGGATTTTACAGATTGCAGATTATGGTCAAATACAGAAATGACTGTGTAATTGGATATGCCAAGGTCAGAATCAGAGCATCTCATGGTGAGAATGAGATGCTCTGATTCTGACCTGGGCGTATCCAATTTCAATAGAAAGTAAGGGCATATTTTTTCTACACTTTTATATTATGATTTTAGGCAAGGGAAAGGAAACAAGATAGATAAAAACAGAAGCTGCTTCAGTGGAGTATGTAGGGCTTTGCAAATGAACCGCAAATGTCTGTGCATTATGGTTTTCACTATTCACCCATATCCGTCCTCAGGATGTTGATGAGATATTGCCTCTTTTAAAATAGGTATGTCAGAAATGCACATTTGAACTGAATAAGTAAACTTGTGAATTATTATGACACATACTAGTAATTTTTCTTCTTTTGCACAGTCATACAGAATGATTGAGGTTGGAAGAGATCTCTTGAAACTATCTAATCCAATGTCCATGCAGAGTGTCGTGGTTTGATACTAGCTAAACAAAAGCCACAAAAGTCATTCACCCTTTTCTATTATAGTTGGGCAGAGGAGAGGGAAAAAGAAAATTAACAAAGGGCTCGTGAGTTAGGATGACTGGGAGAAAAATACTCTTAAGGGTTAGTCAGGTTCAAATTTAAAGGTGTGATATAAATTTATTATTACCAGAATCAGAGGAGGATAATGAGAAGTAAAGTAAGCCTTTAAAACACCTTCATCCTTGCTAGCCCTCCTTCCTTCCCAATAGCACAGGAAGTTTTGGACATGGGAATTTTGGTCAGTTCATCACTTCAGATCTTCTGTTCACTCAGGGAGAGGAGTCTTATCTCTGCTATGCTGAGGGGTCCCTCCCACAGGCAAACCAAACAGTCTTCCAAAAACTGTTGTGACGTGGGTCACTTGTCCATGGGGTGCAGTCCTCTAAGGACAGGCTGCTCTAGTTTGAAACCAAGAGCTCTTTATCTCTGGAATGAAGGTCTCTCTCTGTCTCTCAATCTCTGGAAGCAGGAGCTCTATCTCTGGAATGAGGGACTCACTCTCTCAATCTCTGGAAGCAAGAGCTCTTTCTCTATCACTGGAATGAGTGGCTCTCTCTCTCAATCTCTGGAAGCAAGGCTCTTTATCTCTGTAAGCAGGGTCCCTCTCTGTCTCTGGAAGCAAGGGCTCTCTCTATCTCTGGAATCAGGGGCTATCTCTATCTCTGGAAGCAAGGGCTCTCTATCCCAGTCTCCCATGGATTACAGCATCCGCCCACTCTGGCATGAGCACTTTTCCCACAGACTCCCGGTGGATCTCTGCATCCCCCGTGGACTTCCATGCATTAAGGGGGGACACTTTGTTTCACCATATCCTCATCTCTGTTCTGACACTTGCAGCACCTCCTCCCCCTCCTTTTTCCCACTGACCTTGGTGTCACCATGCTGTTTTCCCTCATATGTTCTCACTTCCTCATCTTCTCTGATTAGAAAAAACCTGCTCCTTGTAGTGCCATTATCAGCAAGCTCTACCAATTCAAAATTCCTGCAGGATCCCACAGTGCTGACAGGTTGATCTTGTCTAGGTTCCAAGTTGAGGAATCGCTCGTCATGTTTCACTGCCGGCCAGGTGACCCCAGTGCCATCGCAGGCAGTGGTGGCCGCCGCGGCGCTGGCGCTGTTTAATACCGCTCTTCATGCAGGGTGCTGGGAAGGGGAAGCCACCAGCACCCTCAGCTCTGTCCTTCTGCCTGTAGCGCCACTGGCTGGGGGAGGCCAGGCTGGCGAGGCCTGCAGGCCATGGGCCACATCAAGGTGCCAGTGGCCATGGCTCATTGCCACCACTGGAAAAAGACTGTGCACATGCTGTTTTGATTTTCTTAGATATGTCATCACAGAGGTGTTACCAAGCTCTCTAACTGGACTAGTAGCATGTCCATCCTCAGAGCCATCAGAGATTAGCTCTATCAGACATGGTGGAAGCTTCTAGCAGCTTCTTATAGAAGCTAATTCTGTGCCTCTCCCCGATACCAAAAAATCCAGGCTGTGTGAAATCAACTCACAAGGTCAGCTAAAGCAGAGTCTTCATGTTCAGATTAAATCTCATTGGTTTCTTTAATTTTTCACCACTGTCCCATGTCTTGTTTTGGGCAGCACCACTAAGAACCTGGCTCTATACTCATTTCCATCCATCAGAATTTATACATATGACTAAGGTCACTCTGAGCATTCTTTTCCCAAGACTGAACAGTCCCTGCTCTCCCAGCTGTCCTCATGTGAGAGATGCTCCAAAATCCCTCATCACAGTTGCAACCCTTTGCTGGATTAAGTCCATCCCTTTCTTGTATGGGGAACCCAGAATTAGACCTAGTACTCCAGGTGTAGCCTCACATGAGTTGTGTTTAGAGAGATCTCCTCCTCCACATGATGACAGTGCTTGTCACAGTGTTGTGCGGGAGTCTATTGGCCACCTTTGCTGTGAGATCTTACTGTCTCATGTTCAGCTTGTTGTCTGCCAGGACTCTCAGATTCTTCTCTGCAGAGGTGTTCCAACCAGTCAGCTTCCAGCACATGCTGGTGCTCTGCGTAATTCCTGCCTAAATGTAGAGCTCTGCATTTCTTCTTGTTGAACTCTACAAGATTTCTCTCAGACAAATTCTCCAGCCCATCCAGTTACTTTTGAGTGACTGTATAATTTTGTCCCAATTTTGTCTTGGTGATTCACGCACAAAACTGTTACCTGTAACCAAAATCTAATATTTTGACATGACATAAATTTACAAAAGGCATCAAAACTTCTTAGATGTCTTTGGACTCAGCATCACAGTCTGGTTACAGTTATGTACCAAATGAGCCATTGTAATTGTCTCTGGTGCACACACTTAAACTGCAGCAAAGGCACAATAACATGACAATGTTTTTTTCTCATGGTGAGCTAATTTCATCCCATTAACTTGTAAACTAAAAAGACATTCATTCTGGACCAGCTGGAGCATTGTTGCTACTTTTACTGCAGTAACTTTGAATATATTGTTGCCCCAAGTGTCTACCACTGAGCATGTGAACACATACACAGGTCCAACAGCTGTGATCATCAGTTACAGGCCCTATAGGAGTCTGCATAATACATATATTCCAAGGAGGTAGACATCCTCAGAACACATCTGGTCCCACCAAAGACAGCCAGCCAGCATGCAGATTGTGGTGTTTTTCTTGCACATCTGATGTTTAATCAAGAATGATAAGGTTTCTTTGGAGAAAAATACTTTTGGGTCTTACTCTACAAAAGGTACTGCCAAATGCAGAAATACATGGCCTTGCCACTAACAGTTAAGGCATATAGTGAGCTGTCTTGTTTACAATCACAGCTGAAGACAAATCCTAGATCTTCCATAAATTGTTCATTTCCCTCTTTATTAAGTTCTTTACAGTTGTTTTTGAAAGAGTGAATTTTGCTTTTGATCTGAAAATTCAGTATTTCAAAGAGATCATGTGGTCTAACTTGACTTCAGTAAGGTTTTTAACACTCTCCTGTAACATTTCTACAGAACAATTGGTACAATACAGGTTTGATAATTGCACAGGTATACAAATTGAAATCTCTTGGAATGGGCAGACCCAGAAGGTTGCAATCACCAGCACATGTCTAGCTGGAGATAAGTCAGTAGTGATGTACCTCAGGATTCAATACTGTGGCCAATCCTGTTTAACATTTTATCAATGATAAAATCCATTGATGTTGGAGTTGAGTGCTTCTTCAGCAAGTTCACAGGCCTGTTCAGTATCCAGAAGAGAAGGTAGGGAGACCTTGTTCCAGCTTTCCAACACTTGAAGTGGCCTACAAGAGTGCTGGAGGGGGTCTTTTTTACATAGGCATCTATTTCTAAGAAAGGGATGATGGCTTTAAACTGAAAATAAGTAGGTTTAGATTAGATAGTGAAAAGAAATTCTTTACTGTGAGGTTTGTGAGGCACTGGAACAGTTCAACTCATGACGTTGTTTGTCCCATCCCCAGAAATGTCCAAAGTCATGTTGGATGGAGATCAGAGCAACTTGTCTAGTGAAAGGTGCCCCTGTCCTTAGCAGATGCGTTGGAACTAGAGGATCTTTAAGGTCCCTTTCAACCCAAACCATTCTATGGTACAAAATATGTCACCTAGACATTTTTGAAAATACAGTCTATGGTATTCTTTTTTAGGATTATAGTGTCTTAAAAAGTAACATCAAATCCTGAAAATAATCAGCTTATGCTTTAGAGATGGGGAGCTGTGCACAAATGCATGTACCATGACCAGATCCCAATCCATCTGCTCATAATGATGTAAATCAAGCTGCAGCAAAGAGAGTGGAGGTTGGAATTAGTCCTCGAGATTTCAGGATTTTCTGCAAAACTTGAAGTATTAGTAATTTTAATTTTAATTTGTTGGAATAAATTCCATCTTAATGGAAAAACCCTTACTGATTTCCTCAGTTAAATCAGGAACATGCTTCTTCTTTCTCCTTGGAGCTCTAATTAGAGCAGAAAAACCCTCATCTCTATTTTCAGATTCAAAAGGCAAAATTCTCCCTCTGGTCAAATGGAGGGCTTTGTAGAATGTGTTTTTCATTCACAAACCCAGCTTTTCGGAGTGTAAGAGAGGAAAAGCATTGTTTGCGTACTTACTTAGTGTACAAGTTGCAGTTTGTGGAATTTTTCCACTGCCTGGAAGAAAACTGACATAAGCACTAAGCATGCATTTGTTTTGAAAGTTTTGGTTAGTAGGACCTTGCTTTGGGGTGGAATAGTCTGAGTAGAACTCTGCCTTAGAGCCAAATTTTAATTGTTCTCTTCTTCTCAAAATCAGTTTAATGGATTCAGACCTAAACTTATTGACTCTGACCCAAAAGTCTACCCCTGATAATTCAGTTCAAAATATAGAGCTCTTTTGTCGACCCATGAGATTTCTATACCTCAGATTAGTTAATAGCACATTAATGCATTATTTGTGTCAATAAACCATTTTTATTTTTTATGTCCTGCTGTAGAGACATGGGAAAATTGAAAATTAAAATCAAAAGCCTAGAATGTTACTCAAGATCATGCTATACCATCAGAACTACAGCTGTATTGAGTGTAACACTTCACACCCCAAATCCACTTTTTTGGAAGTAATGCTCTAAAAGAAGAAATATTAGATAAATAGAAAAGTTATGTTATGTTTATATTTAGGAAGAAAGAATTTAGAGTACAGTAATTTCACTAATACAAGCCGCACCAATTTGACTAAGATTTTGCTCCTAAACCGGAAATACGGCTAATAATCAGGAGCGGCTAATATGTGAATAATTTTCTGACATTTACAACCTCAGAAGTGCCAGCCAGAGTGCCGACCCGAGCAGCTGCAAAGTCGGCATTTTGCGATTGTTACAAATCGCTACTCTGTTGCACCGCGGGTGGAGCCTGGCTGCCTGCAGGCAGCACGGGGCTGGGGAGAGAGGAGGGAGAAGTCTTTCCTTCCCTCCTCTGCCACAGCGTGGGGAAGAGACGGGGGGGGCCCTGCGCCGCCCCTGCCGCGGCCCGGGGAGGAGAGGGGGGACCCGGGCCGCCCCTGCCGTGGCCCGGGGAGGAGGGGAGGGACTCGGGCTGCCCCTGCCGCGGCCCGGGGAGGAGGGGAGGGACCTGGGCCACCACTGCCGTGGCTCTGGGAGGTGGCGGGGCACCTGCGCCACCATTGCCGTGGCCCCGGGAGGAGCGGGGGGACCCGGGCCGCCCCTGCCACTGCTCTGGGAGGCGGCGGGGGGCTCCGTCCCTGCCTGCCACCACAGGGCAGTGCCGGGCCGTGGTGACTGATCCCAGTGGCCCCGCCGAGCGGCAGCGTTGGGCTGGGCTACCTGGCCCCGTCAGCAGCCCCTAGCGGGCCGAGCCTGCACAGCCCAAGCCGAGCCAGTAAACCCCGCCCTGCCACCGTTCTGTTACTATTTGGCAACTTTGTTGCACGCGGGTCCTCGCTGCGAACGACAGAGCGGCTTATACTCGGGTGCGGCTTATTTATGGACAAAAACCGAAATATTTGCCAACACCCAGAGATGCGGCTTATACTCAGTGCGGCTTGTATTCGTGAATTTACTGTAATCTCTTACATGCTTCGTAGGAGTTTTGAGACTTGAATCAAATAATTTTGAGAGTACTTATAACATATAAAATATCTTTGAAAGTCTTGGAAATTCACAACTCTAATTTCATTCTGAGAACAAAAATTCCCTGGAGTTGTGCAGTGTATTTCATCAAGGGTGCATACTGAGCAGATCAGTCCTAATCACTTCTAGCTTTCTTTTCACAGAGTGAGATTCACACAGTATGCAATGTCAGGCAATGTTTGCAAATCTGTTTTCTGTCAGGATTCGAGCAGAACTTAGGCTGGAGACAAGTGTCAAGTTTCCTGAACAGTTTTTCCCTTGTACTTGAAAAAGCTAAGGAAACTTACATGCCCAGTCTGAAGCTTACCAATCCATATAAAGTGTCTGGCCTTACTTTCTGCATCTAAGTTCCTTGTTACTAGCAAGTGTCAAGAGATCTGGATCTTAACACAATATCCTCAGACATCCAGATACTATGAGAACACCAGGGGTTCTGCTTCCTATCTCTCTTCAGTCAGTCCTTCTCAGATGGGGTTACGTCAT
Organism: Catharus ustulatus; assembly: GCF_009819885.2. NCBI lineage: Eukaryota > Metazoa > Chordata > Aves > Passeriformes > Turdidae > Catharus > Catharus ustulatus. The sequence continues at coordinate 28,050,133 of NC_046262.2, forward strand.
GCTGCCTGCCACATTGATTTTCAGACTATAAGCCAAGGATCTTGATGTAGAGGTCTTTCTTCTTCAGGGCTAGAATGCATTCTGTCAAAAAATTCACATCACATATGTGATAAATGACCTTTCTTTGATGATGTTTCCAGAGTTACCATAAATGCCAAAATTTTAGCTTTGTGTTAAAAGATGTGACACATAGCACAGCAGGTCCATGTCTCAGATCTCAGTATTAATGATGTGATTTTATCAGCTATTCATCTGTTTCAAGTTCTGCAATAATCTCTCCCTCATTTCTTATCTTTTCTCCCTGACAAAATGTTAATAAAGCTTTTTCTTAGGTTTCTGACCTTCCCTGCACTTTTAGCCTTCACAGACAACTTCAAAGAAACTAGAACAGATGCATAGGAGTTTCCTGCATTGTGAATTTGTGCAGGCTCAGCTATGGAGAACACCAAAATTTCTTCAAGCAATTGATGAGGCGTTTGGAGGTATACTTGGCATACCTCAAGAACAGTGGAAAAAAACACAGTATCAGTTAGCTCTCTCAAGGCAGTTTTATGTGAGCTATTAATACATCAGCTGTGGGGCTGGGAAAACTATGAAGCTTCCATTACTATAGAAATGAACTCTTGCTTTACTCCAGGGTCTGCTTTAACTGCAGTTTGAAGCATCATGCCCATTCCAGTTTTCTCAGTGCCAAATACACACTCTTTCTTGCACTTACTACTAATAGTACAAAGGTAACAATTCCACCACAAATGTGGCTTGTTTTGACAACTGTTTGAGTGAAATATATGACTTGAAAAACATCTCAGTGAATTACCAAGGCCATGTGACTTTTCCCGTTTGCAGGGTCTGCTATTTTCCCTGCGTAAAGTTTATGTTAGATTGTGACTGATGAATGGATGTTTGACTAGGTTATTTATCCTTTTCAATTGATCAAAATTAAAGTGTGAGTTGACTACCTTGGATCTGTGTTGGATCTGTGTCTGGGAAGATACTAGTTTGTTTCATCACAGTGCCAAAGGATTTAGAGCATGAAAACGAAATACAGAAAATGGGAAACAATAGATCTGGAATGAATAAGAAAAAAAAATTTTGAATGAATAAGATTGTTCCTATTTCTCATGTTTATTTTTGAAAATCAGAACAGTTCAGAATTTTAAAAAATACTTATTTATTGGTTTTGCCTACTTTATTTGTAATTTAAGTTAGAATACTCTAAGACTGTGGTGATGCCCAGGAATAGATCTGCTAGTTCCATTTTATATATACATTGTATGTACATTGCTGTATTGTAAAGGAGTACAGATAAGGAGGACAAATCTGGTTTTTTCCCTATAATGCAGGGCATCCAGATACATTTATTGTCTGGTATCATCATTCCTGGGATGGCAGCTGCCTCAGCAGTTTCCACTTCTACAAGTCCAAGAAGCACAGCTATTGGGAGATGGTCCATTACTGAGGCATCCTTAACAGGCTCTGTGCATCACCAGCAAAGTCCTTGGGAAATTACTGGTCTAGCTTAACCTACTCAGGGACTGTCTTCTGAACTACCTGCATGTTCTTTGTATGCTTTGCTGTTTCTTAAGCCAAGAGAACTTCCCAAGAAAATCAGATCCATTTGATAGTATGTGTAAATTAGTTTTCTGGGCTCAGGAGACTCACCTCTTCCCTCTTTGTCATTAATTGTGTGAAGGTCAGAAAATGTTACAGTACTGTTAATGAGTTTTGCCTTCAGTTGTACTGAGGAATGCTAGAAGTTCTGTCCCTGCTGTCCATGTGCAGTCATTGAGGCAGGCAGGATAGCAAAGTCATGGGTTATTAATGGACAAGACTTTGTGCCCATCTTCTTCAGATTACTTATATCATTGTCATCTACTCCTTTCCCATCAATATCAGTTGACCTTATACAACTGAGACAGCCCCTACATTATGTAAGTTTTTAAATTATAGCAATAAAACTTGGAAGTGCACTTCTGGTTCATGGAGCATGATTACCACCAACTCTCAAGGACAAAGAGCTCCAGCACAATGGCCATTTTTTGGCATGAGCTGTCACTGACTGCCTCCTGTCCTGGCCATATCACTGTGGGCACTGCTGGTGGCACCACTGTGGATGGATCTAAAGTCAATTGGTGTCTTCTGCTGTTCTTTTGTGGAGCTGAGGACATAAACAACTGTTCCACTAGTAAACCAGATTGCAGTCACCTTTCTCACTCAAATTCCCTGTGAGTAGATATCACAATTCATTAAAAATGCAGTGTCATGTTAAACGGCTTATTTTAAACCTTGTATACCTATACATTTTGCCACCAGTAATTTTGAGGGAATTCAAGTACTTTCAATACTACAGGTTTTCTGAATACACTCCATACATGTATCACCAGCAACAGTGCAGGGACTACATTTCTCCTACATCCTTGAACTGAACCTGATTTCTGTAACACATCTTCTTAGCCTGTCCATCTTGGCAGATAGGTGTGTCATCTTCCTTCCTTTTAAGTTTTTCTTATATTCCAACCAAGTAACATCATCTCTCCTGAAAAGGCATTAACTTCAAATTATGTTACCTCTAAGAGTTTTCTAGAGAAAAAATTAAAATGTACCTTCTTCCTCTGCATGTGTCCAATAAGCTCTGTAAGGAAAGATCATAATACAATGATTGTGCCAACTGCCAAGAAGACAGCACAATAGCCCCTTAGCAAACTGATATCCAAGCTCAGAAGTTTTTCTTTAAATCTTATCTGAAATTCCCTTTGGTTTAGAATTATTTTAACCCTTTAATTGCTATACACTGTTCATCTTCCATTCCACCCTATCTGGCATTTAGAATTTACTTTTTCAACCCCATCGTAAATGATCCAAGACATCTTTTAGTATTTGGACTGTTGTAACCATTGTTGCATTCCACACTTTTGTCTGTTTGTTGGGGTTTTGCTTTCAAATAATCCTTTTTCAATGCCTTTCCAAAGTTAAGAGATCAATATTTGATATGCTAATCCATGTCTAATTAGATCATGTAATTAGAGACTGAGAATTTTATGACTTAAATTTTTTGGTCATATTTAAATAGCATGAACAGATGCTCAGGCATTATCTGCATGCATCTATCTCTCTTTTCCACTCTCTCCCTCACACTGCCCCCTGTCATGTGTTAGTTTTTTTATTTCATTTGTAAGACATTCTTCTGTTGCATTTACACAACATACTAGTGGAACAATCACTTGTTCCAAAGAAGAGCAATTAATGAAATTTCTGTCAAGTCTGTTGGAAAGGTAATTGCTACAAGCTGCCATAGAAATCCTTTTCCTTTACAGTAAATAACAATGACATTTGAATAGATGGGATGACTGCTCTTACAGGAGAATTGACAGAACAGGCACGAAAAACTTCTAGTAAAAACACTAAAGATCATGAAAAATCTCATGTGAAGACTGCATATCACTGTGTGTTTGGGACTTCCATTTGCCATAGATGTTTCATTACCTGACCTTCTCGGCCAACATCTGACTTGGAACTGACCTCCTAATGAGACTTAGCTAAAGAGGTCATTGAGTTAGCTGAGGAAAGACTAGCTGCAGAAGATTATTCCAAGCCCCATGACACAGTAAACATGAGGAGAAAAAAAAATTACAAGATGCATATCAGGTGAAAGATGTTTGAGAATGATCTACAGGCAATAGTAATCTGAGTCCTGAGGCCTTTTACATAAGATCATGCTGTCTAAAGTGCTGCATGTGGGTGGTATTTCAGCAGAGAGTTGTGAATTACTTGATTTGTACTGATAGTCTTGTTCATATACAAGGAGTGTGGTATTGCATTTCCCAGAAGAGTTCCACAGAGCATCAGGAAAAAAAAGGAAAAGATTCACCATTCAGCTTTTGGAAGAAGCAGCAGAAATTGCCACTGAATCTAGTTTGGAAACAGAAATTTCAGGGACAATATGAAGAAAATTGCCTTTCAGGAGATTAATGACAACCAGGGCAAACTTGTACTACAAAATCATGCAAATAAAAGGGCAAAATGGGAGAGAAAGGGCTCAGAGTCAGAAATGGGAGGAGGGAAAAATCTTAGATGACTCAAAAATGTCTTCAGTAAAGCATAGGCTCTGAATTCACCACAGTGAATTCCCTCACTGCACTTATTTTCTGAATCGTATATAGAAGACTTTTCTATTCAAAAAGTGAGCACAGATTAAGGTCAAAATTAAATACTGGGCCAAGAACAAAAGAACAGAGGACAATTTGCTTTGGAATCCTTTCTTTTCAAAAGCCCTGAGAAGAACATTCTTCTGAATTGATGTTTGAACTGTCCTGAGTTTATAGGACAGGAGAAAGGACCTTTCCTTGGAGTGCAAAGGAAATTTTTGTATTTGTGTCTATAACCCAACTATTAAATAATGACAACAGTGACACGGAAATCTACTCTTACTTGTGTGGGATGCCTGCCTTTCTTAGCAGTAGCTAATTAGAGTTGATGTACCTCATGGAACAAGAATGCAAATTGGGATTCTCATAGATACATAGAGGAATAAGAAAATAAGCAATAAGCTTGCTACCCACTGCTTGTGTAAGCAATAACACTAGTTTCTTAACACTAGAGTTAGAATTTTGTGTTCAGTCCTCAGATAAAAAGCATGCCTGTCTTCTGAAGGTACAGGCCAAATATTGTTTTAGTATTGGTAGTGTTTCCCATTGCAAGTAGAAGAAAAGTATGGCAACTAATTCAAAATTTTCACTTGCATCTAAGAAAGATTGTTTTTATGGCCTGATCACCAGCTCTATTGTGACCAGTGGATTAAAAGAGAGCTCTCAGTATTAGGTAAATGACATTTCAAAGCCAATTCAGAACAGAGGTCATATCACAGTCAGATGCAGCTGAAATTTTGATACTGCTCATGTCTTAAATTAGAAATAATCCCAGCTCCATCTTTAATGCCAAGAAACTTCATGCATTTCAGGCAGCCATTTGTCAAAGCCAGATTGTCAGCACTGTTTTGGGGGTTTTTCCCCTAGTATTTTTTAAAGAATAAATACTGCCTTTTTGCAACAACACATAACATAGTTCACCCCAGCAATAAAATAACATTGCTTCTTTTATATAAGACATTTTGGTCCCCTTATAAGGATTGCCCATTGAATTTCTCTATATCCATTTTAAAAGTCACCTATGGTTTTCTATTTTTATATTTCTTATGCAACATTCTGTAAAAAATTTTTGCTCTCCTGGATGTTCACCAATCATGTAATTTCTATGATGTAGTGACTGCATATTGCAACCGGAAGAGTCAAAATGGACATAAATAAATAAAGTGTGAACACCTGGGAGAAGCTGAGAATTATTTTGTGATTTATCTAGTGACCACAGAAATTCCTCAATTAATCAATAAGGCTGGCGGAGCAGTTTCAGAACTGTGTTTTGCCCTTTTTTTGCTTTTTGCCACGATCAGCATCGTGGTCATAGCTGAGAAGGTCTAAAAGCCATACAGTTCTATTCTTCAGGAATATATTTGTTACAATTGGGAATTAGATATCAGAACTCTGAGAGAATATGGTATACTGTTGATGTGCACCATACTTGAGTTGTTTTTCATCAGGATTTAATTAGCTACTAAAACCCTTTTCACTCCTGGATGTCACAGGATCACAGCACTGTTCTCACAAGAGCATAGTGAACAACTCTGGAATTACAGTGCTATACCTCAAGCCAAAGCCATTTCGCCATTTGTACATATGCATTTTTACAGTGAACAGTTCTAAAGTGAACACCTTTTATGTTCAATGGCTACTGGTAAAAAATTCTGGAGCACCATGTTTCATACTGAAGCATAGTTTTGTTTAAATCAAGTTACTCCCTTAGGTAGCTTTATCTAGTAGTATTTCAGGGAAGTAGTTTTAAATATGTACAATTTTTAAAAATTGCTGTAGTGCAGCATTTCACTTTTGTTTTATTCTTTTGCAAGTGTATGTGATGCAAAATAGAGAAAACTGGGCAAAACCAAAGAAGATTACTAAGAGCTTCAAGCTGGACACTGTAACATAGAAAGCATGGGAGGTGAATTGCAGAAGACTAGACAATTGATTCCAAAATTTGATCTCAGTTCTGTTCTGCAAAAATGATATGGGCAGAGAGGTAGATAGATTAACAGATTTTAACATCATTTGGTGTCTTTCATGATGATCTCACTTAAGCCTCTTTGCATCATAGCTGGAGAATTGCATTTTGTGCTTCAGTGGCTACAGCTGAATTAGGAAATATTTTATAGGAAAATTTAAGGGGCTAATCAGAAATACTACAGTTTTGAAATGCTCAGGGGTGGAAGAGAATCCATCATGCCTGTTCACACTCTATACAGTAAATTATATTACCAGTTTGTCTGTTCAAATATATTTAAACTTGTGGATAGATAGAAGGAAGAAAGAACAAATAAATTAGTTGGAAAAGTTTAGTGGTAATCCCAAGTAGATAACCAAATCTAATTACACTACTTTTGTGATCTAATTTTGAGTGACACTGTAGGCATTCCTTTTGGAGCAGCCTATTTGCCATCCTAGTTTGAGAAGTTAGTTTTCTTCTGAACTGAAATCATGTTGTGTAGTTTAGTACTACTAATGTTGTAGTTAGTAGTTGTGTTAGTGCTTTGTTCAACACATCTTCCATTAACCCTTTCAGTTATGTCCAAAAAACTGTAAACTGTAATTTTCAGTTATCTTGAGAAAAAGGCTAGTAGCTATCAATTACATTGTCAATTGCTCAGTCATGACAGTAGAACATATCTGGATAGAAGTCTATTACTTTGTATGGTATTTTCTTATGTGTAACAAGCTAACCTGAAAAAAAAAGGAGCTTAGCAGTATGTATCACCCAGTACAAACCTGTGTCTGTGGCACTTGTAGTGAATGCTATTTCAGTCTCCATATGGAAGCATCCTTCTGAATCCAGGTTTTAAAGTACAGCAGCTTTCAAAAAAAATGCAAACCCCATACTTACCATTCTCAGACCATACTTGCACTTATTCAGCCTTGTCTGTCTGAATGATTTCTGTGGTTTTACGATTACCAGGAAAACAGCACCAACATAACAATGGAAGGACAGGCTGGATCCTAGCAAGCTTGCTCACTTACAGAATCATTATCCAGTTTAAAAATGCAGGGGCAAAGTTTACGCTTTATTATACCTCTGTAACTCTACTGAGCATAACAGTTTGCAAAGGGATTTCAGAAGAATGCATGTCACAGGAATCTCCTGTCATACTAACTGTAGAATCTTTATAACCAACTACTCCAGGGAAATTACCTTGCATGATTATTAGGCTCTTGAATAAGTCAACAAGACTGTCAGGCAAAAAACCTCAAAAATTATGAAGGCACAAATTTTAGAATAAAATTCCATTATTTCCAAGTTTATGAACTTTTCATTAAAAAGTATGAAATGGTGGCAATACCTGTTTGCTCTCTTTTTTTAAAAAAAATTATGTTAATTAGTCCAAGTGAATTTATCAGGTGCAAAAGCTTCAATATTGACAGCCTTTGAAAACAGGCCTCTCCACAGGAAGCATTATTTATTACTATTGGTGTGAATTGACACAATCAGGTAACCAAGGGAACCGTCAAGCAACAGCTGAAATGCAAAGAATAGATTTATTTCATGACTTCATCAGCAATGCCAGGTGGCAGAGACACATGGAGACAGATGCTCTGTTAGGCTTAGCTCATCCTAGCCGCCAGCACTAGGGAAGTGCTCATGGCCTGCCTCGCTATAACAGAAGGCTTCCTGCATTTCTGTGAGAGTGTTATCTCTCCGTAGGAATTCCACTTCTCAAAACAGGCACAGGATGAACCACACTAGGCATAATAAATGGAGTTTTCCCACACTGACATTTTTAGCATTCCCAACTGCAAGGTCACTTTGGTACAAATTATTCCCTCCTCCTCCCCAGATCTTCCAGTTTTAACTGTTTCCTCTGAAAACTATCCATTCTCAGGAGTTCTTGCTGCCATGATTTCCACAGCAGTTGAAAAGTCCTCTTTTCCACCTCTTTTTTCTCCCAGCTCCCAAGGTGAGAAATAGAAATCATGGCTCAGATTCTGTGTCCATTCTGTAATTTGTGCCTCAAACAATATCCTTACTGCTGACAGCTTCCTGTAATAGCTTGGTATTTTTTTCTCTGCATTAATCTGTATTCCGTTGCCATATGAATAGTTCATTAATTATCCTTATTTGTTCTACAAGTGAGAGAATCTTTGCAATATGATTTCTGTATATATGTGTAGTTCTTCTGTACTCAATCTGATGTTACACTATCCCATGGAAGACCACATGATAATCAGATTATGAAATAAAATAACCTTCGTTCTCCCCTCTGAGTATTTTTTGCATTTTGAGTAACAATTAACAGAACTAGTAAGACAGTACTCTAGGCACAAGTCAGTGCTGTTAATATACCTTCTGAATGAGACACCAACACATGGTTAAACTGTGCTTGCTAAGATCCTTTTTGAGCTCAAAGATCAGTAAGTTACATGTATGTCAGATCTCTTGCTTTTTCTTCCTTCACTTTTGAAACCATTTTTTCCCTACCAAATCACATTTCTCTGGGGCTGAATATCCTCCTGGTGGTTTTGCTTTTGTATGCAAAGGAATCTAGCCAGTCTTTGATAATCTGACTCAATAAACATACAAATACAAATGGATTGCAAACGTGTAATAAAGAGATAGCAGTGAATTATTAACTAATGTTACAAACAGACACGTTTTGGAGTCACAATGCTCATTTTGCTGTAGTTACTGATTTTACACATACAACTTCCATAAACCTTTAAAACAATTAAGAAATACTTCACAAGAAGCTTCATCTAATATTGTTGCCAAAGCTAAGTTGACCTGAATATAATACCTGTCTCAGCACTTTCCCAACCTTCATTAGTAAATCTACTCTGTTCTTGACTATGACATATACAGTTGGAGAAGTGTAAAACACCCAAACTTCAGAAAAAGCTTTAGTCAAAAATTTAAAAACAGTAAACCTGTTAATGAAAACCAACTGACCAGAAATGATCCTTACTTGTCTGATGTGCCTTTGAGCAACCTGGGGTAACAGACCAGAGCAACTCCATTCACATATCTTTTAACTTTAAAGCCAGAATGTTACAGATCTGGAAAAAGTGAAGCTATTAGTTAAGTGAATAAGGAAATAAATTGTGACATACTCTTATAGACCAAAGAAGTTTCATTCATCACAAACATCAGTGAATCAAGAAAGCTCAACTGTCTTTCTCCTAGAAAAAGGGGGGGAAAAGAAAAAGGAAAACGGATTTTTGCAAAGAAGCAGAACAAATATGTTGGTCAGCTACAGATCCTTTTCAGAAGCACAAGTGTGTAAGTATTTAGAAACATCTTGAATAAAGAAAAAATTCCTGCATAGAAATAAGAGACAATAATTACTTCTATGTACAAAAATGACAACATTCTTATAAGAAAGGTTTTTACTGATTTTTTTTGTCACTGTTTTTTGCAGGCGTTGCTGCTTTGGATTCCAGCGTTTCTGGGAAGATTGGTTTGCGAGCAGTTGTGTACTATTTCTGCACTACAGTCATTGCTGTAATACTAGGTACTCTGTGATTCTGTAACTTTTTAAACCATCAGCATTGCCTAATTACAAATGTACTGCACTTTGACTTTACTAATTTCCCAAGACAGGATATGGAGATGAGATGGGGCATCATACTAGACAACCTGACATTACGTGTAGTCAGATACAGAGAGAAGCTAGTCCTGCTGTCCAATGTGAAGCCACAGGCAATTTCGCCATATATTTCAGCTCCAGGAAGTTGTCTGCTGAGGTAAAAAGTGACCAGCAGTGAAAAAGATGAGTGAATGTCAAAGGCCAACCTTAAATACAAAGTGAATTTCCTCAATAGCAAACCTGATAGCTTGTTCCTGATTTTCAGACTTGAGAATATGTAGTGTGTCACACCTGAAAGAATGACAGAAAATACTGGTTCCGTTGTCATCTTGTTTCTTTCCTTAAAGGCTTTTTCCCTCCTCTGTCACAGCCTAGCTCCAACCCTACGTCTCTGAAATTCACATCTCCTCTTACAGGAGGTTCATTCCTGACAAGCAGCATTCCTGACATGCTCTGTATTTGCTTAAAGAAACATCCTCAGCCAGCCTTCTTACATAAGAAAAAAATAAAACAATCTATCTCATATGTGTAGGAAATGTCTGTGAATACGTAAGAAGGAATATTATTAAAGACTGACGTTAGTATCTAACTTTGAAATGGTCCCAATTCTGGTGAGGTGTTAACCCAGACAATCTCCGCAGGTCCTTGCTATCTTAAGTTGTTCCATGATGTTGTGACATTACTTGTTTCATACTGCAGAGCTATGCAAAAGCAGTACTGCTTTTATTCATTAGAAAGACTTGTTCCTGCCTGCTTGAAGGGTTGTTCAAACGCCTCTTTCTCCCTTCTTTCTCTCTTCACTGAATTTAGTAGTTACATTTGCTTTGGCTTTCTTTGGACTTGTATAAGGGAAAAAAAGATAAAAAATAATATGTGTTTGGAGAATAACAATAGTAAAAACGCTTAAAATTAAGCCGCTAAAGAAAATGAAAAATTTGTCATTGATTTCAGTATTTACAAGGTCTGATCTAGTATTTCTTAACCCACAATCTTTTATTTCTTTTTTTTTTTCTGAAGCCCTTCTCTTACATAACTTTATTTGCTACCTAACTTTAATAAAACACCCTGTGACTTTGGAGTCACAGGACAGTGCGCACTTGTATTCATATATGAAAGCTAGCAACGAGAAGGGCTACATAAAGGAAAAGGCAAATAGCAATTAAATGTATTCATTTTGCAAAAGTTGCAACACACTCCTCTAAAGCCCAGCTATAAGTTATTTACCCTTTTGGTGAGCAGTAGTGATGTAGCACAACACGTATGAAAAAAAAGCTAAAGTGATGAAGTCTAGGGACAAGCCTGCAAGTAGCTCCTGTACTAGGGGAACCCACACATTTAAGGACACCACCTGCAGAGCAGAAGCACACTGGGAAAGTGATTATTGAGTTGAGCTCAATAAACACTCAGCAAAGAGTTTGGCTACACAGGATATACTGAAGAAAAATGCACCAATGCCTCTGCTTGCACTGTGAACTCTTTGCTTCTCCTTCTGCAGGGATTGTCCTTGTTGTGACCATTAAACCTGGAGTGACTCAAAAAGCAAGTGAGATTGACAGAGTGGGCAGTTCCCCAGAAGTCAATACTGTTGATGCCATGCTGGATCTGCTCAGGTGAGATTTTAATTTTTTGTTTCCATGTCCCATTTTGCAGAAGTCCAAACAAACACAAATATAGTTGTGATATGTAATAGAATAAAATGCCTTCTGATACTGTTTGGATGAATAAGGGGAGAACAACTTGTATTTCAACAATTAGAAATTTTAAAATATACTCAAAGCAGTTTCTTTTTAAAAAATTCTCTTTACACCATAGACTTTGGCTAATAAATCAATGACAAAAAATCCCTCCTTCACAGAAATTTGCATGCAAGATTTATTTATTATGAGGAAAAGATCTATAAAGAATTGGTGGATTACTGGTGGATTGCTGACTGTCAGCTTCTGTGTCATCCAGCATAGACAATCAGGTGAAATTTCAGAGCAGTGCTTCTCCTCCTCGAGGCAGCATGCAGAGTAACAGATGCAGGATGTAAAGACTTCCAAGGGTTCCTCAGTCAAGAAGTTTACCATATCACCAGTATCTAAGGCAACCATATAAGGTGTCTTTGCCCATTAGACCATGGACAATGATAGATACTTTAAAGTGATTAGAAGACAAAAACCCTAGAAAAGTCTGCAGAAGACATTTGCAGATTTTCAGTGCTACTGTGTTTAAAGAATTTGCAGAAAAATAACACCAAAAAAGACTGCATTTCCAATAGAGGCTAGGTAGTACATTCCAAAATATTTATCTTGATAATTTTTTTCTTCTGGTGTATTTACAGTAATTTCATGATTATAAGCCGCACCATTTTGACTAAAATTTTGGTCCGAACCCGAAGTGCGGCTTATAATCCGGTGCGGCTTATATATGGACAAAGAACAAAAAGTTGCTGTTTTAGTTTGGAGGACAGGTGTCTGCTGAGAAAGGCAGGAGCTTCTCTTTGAAATGGAGAATGTAAAGCCCCTCCCTCCAAATTATTATAATTTTGAAATCAAGGGGCTTTCAGGCAAAAATATGGGAATTAGGAATAACAGTTCTTTTCTAGGGAAATTAAAATAGAAATACACTACTACAAAGAAACAAACTCCAAACCCTGACAAAGTCAGAGTCAACCTGACACCCTGTCAGGCAGGGTGTTGGTAGCAGTCCCATTAAATGGTGGCTGCGTCCTCCTGCAGTGACAGATGTGATTCAGTTGAAGCAGTGCTCCTGTACAAGGTGCAGTTTCCCTCTGGAGGTCCAGTGGTGATGTGGAGAAATCCGGTTTTCCTCTGGAGTCCAGTGGAGAAAGGCACTACCTTGGTGTCCCAAAACCTCTGTTTTTATCTTGGTATGAAATGTTGGGCTCTTCCCCCTGTCTGGAGCAACTTCCAATGGGATGCGGTAATTTTATCAGTCACACAGTGGGACTCAATGGGCCATTAGCAGAAAATGACTCATGGAGGAAGGATGGGTTGTGAAAAGATAAAGAACAATGCCCTGCCTGGCTTCAATGGATGGCCCATTACCAGAATGTCTCCTGTGGAGATAAGGATCACTGCCCCCACCCTCAACAGATGGTGATAGAATAGATACCTTTTATCACACTCTGTATTGTAACGTGCGGCTTATAATCAGGTGCGGCTTACATATGGACAAAGAATGAAAAGTTGCTGACACCCGCAAGTGCGACTTTTAATTGGTACGGCTTATATTCGTGAAATTACTGTAGTCTCTATTCCTGCCCACCATTTTGTTTTTGTAGAATTTTTGCTTAATCTGTCATGTAAGAATAACTGCCACATATGTAGTAGTTTGAGGGTTTGCTTAATTTATTGGAAACAAGCTTAAGACTGTAAATTAGCAGTTAAAAGATCTGAAGTTCTCTTTTAATTAGTTAATTAGAAAATTAGTATTAATTTTCCTACATGTTTATATTCAAAAATATGGAAAAAAATAACGGATTTAGGATCCAAATCCAGACAGTCTTGTAAAGATGAAGGAAAAATCCACATTTATACAAACTTATTTTACTTTTGAATAGATTTTGCTTTAAAAACTTGATAACTAAACTCAAGAGCTTGTTAAATATCTATAGGGGAAATAAAAAGACTTCTGCTTCTGTATATAAAATGCATTTTTCTGCACTGGATTGGATATTTGCCAACTGCTTAATTAATACTTATTTCCACAATTGTTCCATCTGAAATTGGCATTTGGAAAGGAGTCACACAACTACATTGCACTAAATCTCCTAATTTTTCAGCATGTGAAAAGTCCTTGACATCAAAGTAACACAGGGGAACTTACTATTAACCAAGATTAATTTCTGAACTACAATAGGGCACACCAAATATCTTATTCTTTTACAGCACACCCTTTGTAAGAGGTTTTTTATTTTTCTCTTCTGTCTATATTTGACATATCCTATAAAAATGGTGTGTCCTGTATTCCTTATGCAAGTCAAGGAGATAATGTAACAGGGAAAAATACACTGGGTTGAGCAGCTTACCAATAGAAATGTCACATACTAAAAATATAAGCCCTCTAAAGTTCAAGAAGTGCAAGTAGGAAAACAGTCATTTGGATTCTTTAACCCTTAAATTTTTTTGGAAAAAAGAAATCTATCTATCTGCCTATCTATCTATCTATCTATCTATCTATCTATCTATCTATCTATCTACCTATCTAATTTTCTGATGCTAAATATACTGCTTTCTGCTAAAAGAAATACAACATGATCTGTTTTTAAGCATCAAATTTTATAATTTTGTTTATAGCAAACAACTTTTCCTTAGTATGCTGTAGTATTGAAATGCTTCTATGCTTCTTAATAGGAATATGTTCCCAGAGAACCTTGTGCAGGCCTGTTTCCAACAGGTGAGTTTGAACATTCCTCTTTATTTCTGTAGTTTTCACTGTTATCCACTAATTATTTTCCTATGTCAAAAATAAAAAAGTTGTCACGCAAGACTTATTTCTGAGAAGTCCAGGAATATCTTCATCTCCTATAAACTAGTGGGGGGTTATGGCATCTTGGTTCCATTTCCATTACAATAAACTCTACTATGTCCCCAAAAGACACTGTTTAAGAGCTGGATGCAGAAACCTTGCAGTGTGCAAGACAAGATTTTTCCTTTTGACACGAGAGTTAGAAGAACCATCTCATGAGGATGAGTTTCCTTGTTCTTAAGACCCCTCTATGTCTGATGAAGTCTGTGTAACTTAGCCCTCACCCTAAAGTGTCTCACATCTAATGTCCATTGCCAGACTAAATCCTTTGAAAGAAAGGGCTGATAACTAGTAGTCTATTTCAGGAAAAGTGAGTGTTGCAAGATGAAAGAGGAAACTTCTGTCTATGTATTAGACTTACCAGTTAACCTTCCTCAGAAATTTGTATCAGATATGCTGCTGTGCACAACTCACTTTATAAATCTTCTGCATGTAAAACTTCTCTCATCATTACTGGCTACCCAACACTAAGGGGACAGACAGGCTCTTTTAGGGATCCTTGACAGAATGATGGTGGCACTAAACTGCAGTTACTATTGAAATCTTATTTTCTTAATGGTTTATGATTAGTATAGCACAAAACTTACAATCAGAATAGCACAGAATTTCTATGAGCAGAATCAGTGTAATACAGTTTTATAACAGCACCATTTAAATTTCGTTTTCTAATCACCTGGAGCACTGCATATTTGAATATTTGGTTTGATGTATCATTATAGCAACCATAATCTAGGCTTGAAAAACATATAAAAGAATACAGGTTGGTCACTCAGTCCTCAGAGGAAGCAGACAGTGATGGAGGCATCCCAGACCACCATGTCTCACTGTTCTCCAGCAGTTTTGGTCCAAGTTACTCATTAGGACTTCTGCCTGCTTGATTTTAAGGACTTGCTGCTGTTAAACTTCCCTTTTCCGTGACTGTGTCATCAACACCACTTGTCTGGCTAGGTGCCTGGAACATTTAAGACAAATAAGGAGAGGAGTAGTCAGCCTAGTGCCAGGAATCTGGAGGCTGGTAGGGAGAGGAAGAGTAAGTCTATTTAGTTTGCCTGCTTGGTGCACAGGACCTTGAAAACCTGGCAATGAGGGGAGAGGGAAATATGTAACCCATTTGACCACAAAGAATGGCTGTTTGCCTAGTTTAATGACATTAGTTATGCTGACCATGTCACCTGGTTGCATCAGGTGAATCTACTCTACAGACCTCTCCTGGCATGCTGTCAGCCATTCTCTCCACACTGTTTGTTCCGACAAAAATTCTTGTCATTGTCAGGAGCTCTAGTTCATGCTCCACAAGACTGCAGCACATCCACAGGGTATCCAACATGCTGGGGAGCAGAATTCATAGCATATTTTTTGTGAATCTCTTGTTTGAACTACAGCTTCTGAGGTACAGATTGCTCACATGAATGGGGAAATAACGTATTTGTCTATGTTTGCTACCTTCAAGTCAGATTGGTTAATTTTTCTCTTATTTTTATTGGGCAAAGGCTATGCCTTTGTCTATTCTTGAGTTTTCTGATGTTTCTAAGTAAGTTCTTCTGGATTTTTTTTTTAAACTTTTCCAGTATAAAACCAAACGTGAAAAAATTAAAGATACAACTGCTGTGGATAAAAATAGCTCCATATTTCGAGAAGAACCCAGTACAACAGCTACGACAGCAAAGGCTTCAGAGGTGCGACCTATATCCTTTTATTTCTTCATAATATATGAAATAGGGAAAAGAAACACAGACTAAATTTGGTTTAGTTCACATGGTTAGTAATGGAAGAAATTTATGGAAATAGCATATAGATGGATTTTAGCAAGAGTACAAAAGTTAATTCCTAAATGCTTAGAGGTCATTGCAAGTGTTTTCCAGTAGATTTAAGAAATCAGAGGAGCCCACAGGTAGTTGACCAGTCCAAAGATAATAGAAGAAGATTGATTAAATTTATCTGCTATATGAATTGTCAGTTTTCTGAGAAATTCAACACTCATTGTAGAAAGACTAGATGTATATTACCATGAGATGTTTGGGTAGCAATCACTGTAACTGTAAGCACTAAAGAAGAAAATAAGGTGAAAATAATAGTATTTTTTAAATATGGAAAACAAAACAATATAAAGCATTTGTTAATTAATAATTTGTTACTCTGAAAAAAATGTACAGAGAAAGAAGTGAAAAATATATTTAACAAGCCTACAATTCTCCTATAAATAATGCAATTATGCTGATGTCCAAGTTGTTAGGCAGTGGTGAACTTATCTTAAATCCAGATAAAAAAACCTTGAGTTGCTCAGAAACAAACACAAGGATTCTACATCTGTGCTTTGCTTTCTGATGGGGAGTAAATCTTGAGTGATGGGGAGTAAATATTAAAAGCATGACTGTGGGATGCCTAGACCTTGCCATACGTCATGTCAGAAGTCTATAGAAAGGACAATACAAATTAAGGGATGCTTTACTCCCTGCTGACGTTTGGTCAGATCCTTGCATGGCTTTAAAATACAAAGTGTTTAAGATTAGTTTAGTGCATTCCTGAACTTGACCACGTGGCACTTTCAGAAAGCCAATAGAGTGACTGGGAAAGATTTTCATGTCTTTCAAAAAAATCAGTGTTTTCATTTAAAACACTTTAAAGTAAATTCATTATTTTCGGATTCAGTATTTTTTTCTCTTGATTCCAATTTATAGAACAAAACCCAAGAATATAAAATCGTGGGGATGTATTCCAATGGCATCAATGCACTGGGGTTGATTGTCTTCTGTCTTGTTTTTGGAATGGTTATTGGGAAAATGGGAGAGAAAGGACAAGTGCTGATGGATTTCTTCAACGCACTGAATGAAGCTACAATGAGAATAGTTCAGATAATTATGTGGTAAGTCGAAGGATATACTGGCATTTTCAAACCATGTCTTTAAGTGGACTTGGTCATTGAAGAGGTAGGAGAGGACTCAGACTTCATGTTTGCTTTTGCATAGTGCTTTACAGAATGCAGCTTTCAAAGAAACATTGGTAAAAATATTCCTTCCTACAGAATTTGATTCTTTTGAGGCTTCTACTTAATATATACTAAAGAATCAGTCCTTTTTGTTCCCAAGAGACCTGAGGTTTTTAGACATTCTTGCTAGATGTTTATAAAAATCTAGTGCACTAGTCAGGACTCGTTTGAGGATAAGCATTACCATCCATATGCCCTTCTGAGTCTTGAACATTATTCCCTGACAGACATTATACAGGATAGCTGTCCTTGGATCTAAGTTCCTCTAGAAATCTGAATTAATATGCAAGCCACAGCACAGAGAAAAATTCAAAATGGTATGCAAAATAAAACTTAGCATAATTTACCTCCTGCTAATACATTTTGTAAGACTACATTCTCATAATATTCTCAGACAAGAAAAACAAATTTAAAATATAGAAACTTGTCTGATAGTGTTTGGTTGGACCTCACCACCCAGATATTCGTAGAATTTTGTCTGTGCAAATCACAATTACAGGATCAGGACTATAAATACAGACAATTCCTTCCAGAGTTTGATCCTACATGTGGAGTTCCTTGTGCCACTTATTACAATACTGTGCTCATATGCATGTTTGATACCAGTACCTTGTCAGATCTGACCCTTCCATGAGCTTTTCTTACATCCAGCACACTAAGATGTCTATCCATGGTTTAGTTGCACACTTCTTGCTTCCTTAAAGAAAATTAAATTAATTGCAGCAAATGGTCCTGTGCTAAGCAGCTAGTTTAGTCCCAGGCTAAGTTAAAGCCCTGTGAGATAGGCTGCTTCTCTCTGCAGAAAGTTACCACCACCGAGACTCCAGATTTAGCACATGCCATACAGGAATTTACTTATTATTGATTATCCATTTTCTCACATGTGCCAGAAGCTGTGCCTACAGGCTCCCTGAGTTTCTACAGATGTGGCACCTGTTTTTGAAGCAAAATAGAGTTTTGTTTTGAAAGTATGAGGAATAAATTCTGTTTTCACCAAGTTCAGTGCTTAGAGGAACTAAGCATCCCTGCTTTCTACAGGGATAGGATACAATTTCTTTTATGAGATAGCACACATAAATTTTAATAACTGATAATTTATATTTCTAATTGATACACTTTATATATTCACAAACTTGTAGATTAATTTATACTGGTCAAAGCTCTGAAGTAGTAACTTGTCTCTGTGAAAGCCTCCTCTCTGGAACTAAAAAACTCGCAGTGTAGCTGGTGCTAACATAATCCCTGGTATTTCCCTTGAATTTTCTGTAGGCAGTAGCTGTTCAGATCCATAAGGCATGGCCCTTTGCAGGTTTACTTTATTCTGTGCAGGTGACACAGACATAGCCTCCAGTGCTGCAGGGCACCTCCTGTAACTAAAGGAGACCTTTCCCATCTGTGTGTGATTACAGACTAGACAGACACTGGTCTCAATCCTTCAGATTTCTACCCCCAGGAGAGCCTGTGGCTGTATATAAACATTTGCTATAATAGGGTATATGCCCATACCCCTTCCCAACTTCTGTGTATTCTGTGACACCAACTTATACAATAATAACTAGTTAGACAATATGTAGATATAACATAGACATTTACTTTTATTTTCCAGCGTTTTTTATAACTTCTGTTGTAACCTTGCCGCAAATGAATAAAGTCCAACGTATAACATAATATAAGAAAAAAAATATGTTGTTGTGAAATAGGATATCAAAACATATTTTCTGTCTGTTTTTATAAATTACATTGGGAGAGAAATTATTTCATGGTGAGCATGCAGTTTCTGAGAATGCATTTTTGATAGCTTTATTTTTGCTTTCCAGGTATATGCCAATTGGTATCGTGTTTTTAGTTGCTGGGAAGATAATAGAAGTTGAGGACTGGGAAATCTTTCGTAAATTGGGTCTTTATATGGCTACAGTAATAAGTGGGTATGTAATTTCTTAAAGATGGAATTGTATGTATGCAGTTTTGGAGTTCAGTTGATTACCACTCAATTATTCACCACATCCAGTCTTCTAGGTCAGAGACAAAAATTCTCATCTGTGAAAATTATGTGAGGATGTGTGAGGATAGTTTGAATCCATATTTTGCTGAATGCATGTTTTGTTTTAAAAAGTCACTGCCTTGCATTCTAATAAAACCCAAATGCAAATTCTTTTCTTGTATTCATTGTTTCATTTCACAGCTTGTGATGAAGCAGAAAATATTGCTATATTAAAGGTGAAGTTATGAATTATTTCTTATTGGGGCTTACCAGCCTATCAAACATAGACAAATATGTGGATTATGTTGGGAATCTCTGTGGAATTTTTGGGCACAAGGTGTACCAGCACAGATCAAAGTTTCCCTGCTGAATACAGATGCATAGTAAGAGCATTGCACAATAAAGGATACCAAAGAGACTGATCCGTTCCCTCCCCAGTACTGATCAGACAGCTGACATGAAGAGAAGGCCTGGGGATTGCACTGTTAGCTAATTCCTCCATCGAGGTTAGGGTAGATGGTGAGGCTGGAAAAAGAGGAGTTGCAATCTTAATAACATAGACAACCATCAGAACTTTTTTTCTATTCTTTTTTGTTAGCTGTTGTCTATGTACAGCAGTCTGGGTGGAGGAGGTTACATCTGCACAATGTGGAGCCTTTCAGCAGCAAAAATTCAGAATAACTTAACTGCTCCAAATGATAGGTTATAATACCAGATTATTATCTATCTCTGAAGACTATGCTACAAAGGACTTTTTTGTCAGATAAATGGATTTTACAGTCTCAGTAAGACAAATGTGCTTAAATTTCTATTTCCAGTTCAGTGAAGCATAACCTTCTAGGCAGTCTTGGTTCATTACCTTGCCATCCACTCCTGTAATTCCTGTATACTAAGGATTTATATATGTTTTGTCTAGAGACTAGGTCCAAAGTTGTTCAAGAGTTTCTTTCCCCACACTTTATGCATTTGCATGCTATTCTTCAGATGTCATTCACACACTTTCTGACAGCCAAGCAAAGAGAATGGTAATATACTAGTCTTAAACGCGAACTACTTTATAAATAGTCAAGAAGGATCTCTGGGGGTTTTGCATTAATCTGTGCCAGATAAGCACATTTATTTCAAGGTTGTTGTTTTGTTTTATTCATAAATCAGTATGTTTGGACTAACTGTTTGAAAATCACAGATAAAATTTCTTTCTAAATAAGAATTACTTCTCCAGAAATAGCACTGATTCATGACTTTTTCAAAATGTTAGAGATGAGTTTAAGTTATGTTCATCTAATGCATTATGCATTATTTTTTGTGAGTATGTGTTTGCACTTGGAAAATAAGTCAGATTTTTACAGGTTTCAAAAGCTGATAATTACCAAAAGATGGTAAATCAAGATTCTAATATTTTCTCTGCAAATTATAGATCACACCCCAACCACAAGCTCGATAGCAATCACTGACAGAATGACAGTGTATCACTTCTGCAGGTTTTCTATGTTCTTAACTCCAGTCAGTTCAGAGGAGAAATATGTTGAATGGATTACTACTGCCTTTTGACTTTAGTTTTACATCAGATAGCAAGTTTTAGTTTTAGATGTGATAGCAAGTTTTATGACTATTTACCTATCGGTCACTGGTTACAGGTTACTATTTGTACTGTGACAAGGCAAGTCTTCCTTAAGATGTGTGTGAAGACACAGTACCTTCTCCAGAGTACTTTAATTGCAAAGTAAACTGCCATTGCATAGTCTCCTGTTTAGCTGGTAACCATTGGTTTGACAGGCACAACAATTTTAAGTAGATCCCCAGGTGCCATCAGAAACATATGCAGTGAGCACCTTTGCATCCTTGGAGAGAAAGAAAAAGTCTCAGCTCTTCCAAACATTACACCATTTACCCTGATGAGTGCTCAGGTAAATCTCTGCACAGTTCTGCCTCCTGCAGAGTAGCATCCCATGAGGGTTGCTCAGGGTGTTACGGATAAGGGATAATGACCATACATTCTCTGCAAAACTGATCATCAGAGGGACCATACTGTAATCAGGTCACAGGAGCAGATATGGACATGTACACACAAGGCTATAGGCTGCAGTTGCTGGTTCTACACTTTTCAGCCTGCAAGAATACCCTTTTCTTGTACTTCTCAGGAAAAAGGAGAAATGTTGCTCTTTGTTAGGGTTTCTTAAAAACTGCTGTTCCTACCATAATTTTGGTTTTCGTTCTTGTGTGTTTGTCCCTGCCTGTTTGCAGTGTATTCTGTTCACTGATGTCTTCTTGTAACTGCTTATCATCCTCTCTTTAAGCTTGAACCTGAAACTAACAGGTTGTCCTAAACATTTCTTGTATCTCTTATCAAGGTAATTGTCTTATCCTTTGTTTTCTTTCCTTTAACCTCCCTAACCAGCTCACTTTCTTCCCAACTTAATTATTCATGATCTTTCATAGCCTCAGCCCTAACAGCACTCATCCACCAATGTCTGCAGCTTATCTCAGTCTCTGTGTCTCATTCAGGTCACCATGAGGGAACAGACTTCCACCAGTGTCACCCCTGCAATTTGCCACTAAGTACCTCTAGTGTCTCACGATGAATGGTTGCAGAATCAGGATGAGGACATATTATGAGTTACAGCAGAGGAAAGTCAAAGTGGAGACATAATTTAAGTGCCAGAGGGAACTCAGGCTGAAGTGGGAGAAAGAAAAAACTCTCCTTGCTTGTGCCTTTGTCTCTTCTGAAAGCAGCAAGGCAGCTACAAGCCCTGTAAGAGATATTCCCATATGGAATGGCAGCTTGGGATTCTGAGGGACAAGATTCTTCCTAACTTAAAAATGAATGCTATTATAATTTCTATTTTCAATTAATGATTATGATTTTTGGTATAAAAATTTCTGCTACTTGCCAAGAATTGCATTCTATGAACAAAAATAAATATTACTTCAATTTTTTTTCAGGAAAACCAGTAGCAGCATAGCAGATACAAAAAAATACATTATTTTGAATAACATCATGTTCATGCTGCTACTAAAAAGATGCAGATCTAAATTTTTCAAATACCTAAGTCAGTATGCTTTTAGACTGAGACATACTTAAAATGTTTACTCTCATTGACATTTTATTAAGACAGCAAATTGCACCCTACCACTTTATTTTTTCCCTGTGTATTCTGCAGAATTCAGTTTATTCTCTGGCATATCACAAACCTAGAAATTTATACAATTGTGCCTTGTGGTGGTGCATGTATAAATTTCTAGATTTCTTTCAATAGTTATTTACAAAATTTTATCAAGACATGCTGCATGCTGTTATTTACATTCCACTAAATACGTCATATGTTCCTATACACAATTAAAACTTCAATACCCATTCCTTTAAAAAAGATAATTTTTCCAAGGAAACAAATATGTAGGTTTTGTGGACAATTTTTGATGCTGTTGTAGATTTCTGTGCTGTGGCTTCTGGTCTTGGTTTTGGCAGAATAAAAGGTACCATGACTTATTGCTATCTTTATCAACTGCTCTGAAACCATAGAGCACTATTACAACACGGGAATATGCTCATGAACATTTTTGAGGACAGAATTAAAAGGTCATAGGTGACAAGAGATTTTGGGTTTATGTTTCCAGGCTATGTGATAATTTCTTTTCATTAAAAGCTGATGTTGCTATAATTGCAACCCTTGAACATAGGGAATATTCACAGATGCTTCAAATACAGTAAATTCACAAATACAAGCCGCACTGAGTATAAGCCGCATCTCTGGGTGTTGGCAAATATTTCGGTTTTTGTCCATAAATAAGCCGCACCTGAATATAAGCCGCTCTGTTGTTCGCAGCGAGGACCCGCGTGCAACAAAGTTGCCAAACAGTAACAGAACGGTGGCAGGGCGGGGTTTACTGGCTCAGCTAAGGCTGTGCAGGCTCGGCCCGCTAGGGGCTGCCGACGGGGCCAGGTAGCCCAGCCCGGCGCTGCCGCTCGGCGGGGCCACTGGGGGCCAGCCGCTGCTGCCACTGGGCTCGGTCACCACGGCCCAGCGCTGCCCTGTGGTGGCAGGCAGGGACGGAGCCCCCCGCCGCCTCCCCGAGCCGCGGCAGTGGCGGCCCGGGCCCACCCCCTCCTCCCCGGGCCACGGCAATGGCGGCGCGGGGCCCCCCCGTCTCTCCCCCGGGCTGTAGTAGGGAGCTCTCCCGCCTCTCTCCCCGCCCCCCGTGCTGCCTGCAGGCAGCCAGGCTCCACCCGCGGTGCAACAGAGTAACAATTTGTAACAATCGCAAAATGCCGACTTTGCAGCTGCTTGGCTCGACACTCTGGCTGGCTCTTCTGAGGTTGTAAATGTCAGAAAATTATTCACATATTAGCCGCTCCTGAATATTGGCCGCATTTCCGGTTTAGGAGCAAAATCTTAGTCAAATTGGTGCGGCTTGTATTCATGAAATTACTGTACATTTCATTTCAAACATACTTACAGCAGTCAGTTTACCTCTTAGTGCCCACAAGCTCTGCATTCATGCGCATTCAGGATTACTGCCCAGTATTCTAAATTAATACTTAAGTAGGATGATTTTGTCCCTGAGACCTATATAAATACACAGGCAAATACAAATCTGAGCTGCTAAAGTCAAGAGAGCAAGTTGATCTTCTGTGAGTCAACCCATTTAATTTTAAAAATTAATAGTTTCCAAATACAGTATTTGATCATCTTATAACATTAAAAATACTTAGACTACATATGTCTCATTTAAACAGTCTGAAATACCGCACCACGTTTTAACTGTAGACCTGAGCTTAGACAGTTTTTCCCAGGGGAGATGTGGATTTTCTAAAGGTTCATGTTTGAAGTTTCTGCAGAAAGATGTGTATTTCAGCTGTCCCTGACTGAAAAGCATGTTTACCTTTGTTTCCAAAACATGCTCTGTAATAAGGGCAGACAAATTAAGAATAATAATTTGATTTGATTTCCTCATTTGTTTCTGGTTTGCATTGTAAGGATTTGGCAGAAGAATGAAGTGTTTTAGTGTTATTTCAAATCACCCTCTGCACATCTGTTTAAATACTATGTATTAGTTTAGGCTTCTCATTTTGATCAGTTTAAAATTATTTCCAAGGTCAGCTCTTTTTCAGCTTAGGAAAGAGAGATAATTCATACATGGTCTCTTCTTTCCAAAAGGAAGTGTAGAACAGTATTATTCTGCTTTTTATTAACATGGTATTCTCTCTAAATTTTGCACCTAGGTGTCATTAAAGTCACCTTTAGTGTTTCGTAAGTCAGAGCTGGGTACCTATTATCACCCTCTTAGTAAAGAAAGGCAATGAGATGGATCTATTTGTTTAACTAGTTGATTTTATTTTGCAGACTTGCAATCCATTCCAGTATAATCCTGCCACTTATCTACTTCATAATAGTAAGGAAAAATCCTTTTCGGTTTGCCATGGGGATGGCTCAGGCACTTCTGACAGCTCTCATGATCTCTTCCAGGTAAACAGAAGAAACATCTTTTCTGTAATGTACCTAGTAGTAATTGCATGGTCTGTGCTCTGATTTTACTGCTACTTTTTTAAAAGCCCTGGCTGGTGTCAGCTGGATGGTTCTCAGTCCCCTGGAGGCTGAAATACTGTTTTCATCATTATTTCTGTCATAGCCAAAGGGCACTACAGAGTGCCTTAGCCTTACACCAAACAAGAGTCTGCCTCTCCCAGGCAGAGGCACTTCTTTGCCATTCAGTTCATTAGCCACAGACTTGACAGCATTTAATCTGTTGCGCATTTTTTGTGACTGCACATACCATGGCAATTTACCGTATAATTTTGAGACCAACTAACACTTAGCTATTTCTTCCAAAAAAAATTAAAAGGTATAACAAAATTGCTTTGCTTTTTCATGGTGCAGCCTTCCTTCCTGCATTAGATCTCCATTTTAGTCAGATCATGCTCTGAGCAAAAGGAAACATAATTGAAATGGTGTGTTATTGCCTGCACTTACTTTATGTTTCATTATGTGTCAGTTCAGCAACTTTGCCTGTCACCTTCCGCTGTGCAGAAGAAAAAAACTTGATTGACAAAAGAATCACGAGGTTCGTTCTTCCAGTTGGAGCTACCATCAACATGGATGGCACAGCTCTTTATGAAGCAGTAGCAGCCATATTTATTGCACAGCTGAATGACTTAGAACTGGATATTGGCCAAATAGTTACCATTAGGTAAGACTAAAGCCATCACATGCATTCTGTGGGAAGTGATTCTTTTTGTGGGTGGTACATTAACTTCGGATATCTCATGGGAAAGTTTAAACTATCATTCACAGCACAAGAAATAACAAACGCTCTCACTTCTCAAACCAAGGCCTAACCAGTGTAATCTGATGAGGAGTAGGATGGGCCAGGATATGCAGGTGGTATACAGCACTGTTATGAAAATTGCCATTATTTTTCCTGCAAATGCTTGCAAACCTAACTCAGCCTGTACCTTTGATCTGTCCAGTTTTCTTGCTAGAAATGTGTTGCCTGTTATTCAGAAATGTAACACAACAGTACATTAGAATATGGATCTTCCTATAAGCTTGAGACTCAACTTTGAGTAAATACTATTCAAGAGGAAAACAGAAATATTTAGGCTTTTTTCTTGAAGTAAAATAAAACTATTTGTGCCAGAAAACAGTTTCTGTGAGTAACGTGTATTCTGAATGTTTTTTCTGGATTTTATTTGGAATTTAGTGTCACAGCTACAGCAGCCAGCATCGGGGCTGCAGGCGTGCCCCAAGCCGGACTTGTCACCATGGTGATTGTGCTGAGTGCCGTTGGCCTGCCTGCCGAAGATGTTACTCTGATCATTGCAGTTGACTGGCTTCTGTAAGTTTAGGGTACCCCATATTTAATGATTTCTCCTTTTTCTTAATCTGATTTTTTAATGTTTGCATAAGTTGCCTGGAAATGTGTGAGTCTGAGAAAGAAAGCAATAAAATCATTTAGGACTGTTGCAGCAAATGGACAAAGATTGTTGTTATGGCCAGACTTGTTCAGAGTTGAATGTAGTATTGGCTTTGATTGTGAGAGAAGTCCTACTGCATGGGATGGCAGTGAATAACCTCACATTCAGAGATGCTTTCTGCCTTAAAGTAGTGGTCACAGCACTAATAAATCATGAGCATCGTCCTCAAGACAGACAAATTTGACAGTACCAAGAAATGTCTCTAGAGTGTCCGAGATGCCACCACATTATGCTAAATACAGACATCATTCCTGAAAACCAAATGTATCCACAAGCTGCAAAGCACATAATATCCATACACTGGCAGTAGAGCATAACATGAACCAAGCAAAACTGACCCTGGATTCCATATGCACACATATAGCAGGCTGTACACAGGTCTGTGCTGCCAGCACTACTTTGCTAGGGCTGTTCTTCACTGGGAGCACTGCCCTAGCCCTTGATCAACAAGCACACATAAATTGGGAGAATGATTTTTATGCCTAATCCCAACCACATAAGAGCACTTCAAAACCTCTCAATCCCTTCATCCGCTCTTTCTGGAGTGAAGCCTTTTCACCAAAATCTTTTCTGTTCAAGTAACTACTTCAAGTAACTACAGCTCGAGTACAGCAGTGTAACCACTACTATTGCAAAAGCCCAAAGAATCACAGAGTGTATTCTGGAGGGCAGAAGGGCATCAATACTCAGTTTTGTCCCACGTTACATAGGATAACAAGATTCACAAGTTAAGAATTATAATTTCAGTTCTTTTTCCTCCTAAACTGTGTGAGCTTTAATGGTCACCCCAAGGTCTTTTCCACCTGCATGGATGACATTTCACTGGCATCAATCCACTGATGTTAATAATTTCATAATATTTGCAGGTCTTCTTCAGGTTTATTTACACTCAAGTTAAATCCTTTGCTGTTCCTCCTCCACCCCTTCCAATCATTTTCTTGAAGGATTTCTGGCAGCAACCTATGTCTTTCATAGATATATTTACTTTATTTTATTATATAACTTAATTTTGCAAATACAGAGAAATGCCAGTCTCCAGAAAATCAGGGCTGTTGTATGGATCCAAGAATCAATTCAATTTATGTAAAAGCATAATTTCTCCAAAGGAACCAGTTCCATCCATAAATACATTCTTCTAGTTAGCTGTCTGCAACAGGGTCTAATTGTTTGCTATGCTCCACAGTCGTTTTGTTTTCTCTTCTATTCCTAGCAGGCATTTAATGTTTTAAAGTATAATGCAGATCAGTACAAACCACTGGCTCAGAGCAGATATCTAAAGAGTCTAAGAACAGAACAAATTTATATTGGTTCTTTTTCCAAGGTATTTGCCCAGCCTCCTGCAAACTGCAGTGCAGAGAGTTCCTGAGTTAGAAGTGATTTTTGTCTTCTTCTTCTGTGAATACCTCGTTGCTTTTGGACTCATGTTTCCACAAGTCCTGTGGAGATAAATTCCACATCCTAAATGATGTGTTGTGCAGAGACATAATTGAATTTTGTTTTCATTTTCATCCCTAATAATTTCATTTCATGCCCTCTACTTACTTATGGAAATGAAAAAGAAAGAGAACAATACCCTATTTCTCAGAGCAATTATGACTTTATGGATCTTATCTTTTCTTACAGACTTTTTAAAGTCCATAGCTTTTGTGGGGTTTAGGCACAATTTTAGTACATGGAAGGTACTTGTTCCACCATGAAAGATACAAATAATTCAAGAGGTTTCTTGTTCTAATTGAGGCATTTTTCAGACTAAGATGTGTTTTGCTGTGTAAATTAAATTAAATATTAATTTAATATACCAGGAATCATTGCTAGTGCATTTTACATCTCAGGAGATGGAATGCACATTTTCATGCCACATAGATTATTAACACTTTCACCTTTTGTACTTACTGCCTAAAATGTATAATTTTCCAAACTATTTGCTAGTAGTGGCTCATTAACAGCCCACTAGTTAATTCTGAACTTACCAAAGTTATATTACATAGGCTTGAGTAGTATTTCCACATGTTTAATGACAAATAGAAAAATTAATAGAATAGTACTATTATAACAGATGAGTTTTCAGTGCTGTTGATTTCCTCATTTGTGACAGTGATCCTACTAGAATCTTTACTGTTCTCTCTTCCTTTCCCTACCATATATTTTTGTTGCACACGGAAAACTTTTTTAGCACTGGAATTCAGCAGTTTTAGAAGTATTGAGAAATACTGTGAATATATCCACCTCAATGTCTCTGCATGGAAAGAGAAATTTGTTTTGCCACAGAGCCTTTGTAGTGCTATGTAGCTGAAAAGAAAAAACATGGAAGCATGGCCTTCCACTGTCTATACCATACTTCCTTGTCCATTTTCAAACTTTGTTATGTTGCAAGGGTTTGTAGTTCCTCTGCCAAGTAATGCAGGTTTTTAAGGCCTTTATGTCACATTTCTGTCTGGAGACAAATCAATAGTGCACGAGTATCATATTCCTTTAAGTGACTTGTTTAGTACAAGTTTGTACTTCAGCCTTTATCAAGGAGAAGCTAGCAGAAGACAGGCCTTTCCCTTTTCCAGGTCTGGGTCAGAATACTGAAGATACTGGGCTAGATCCTGTTCTGGCTGAGGACATGACTGTTAGAATAACAAAAGGCACAATGCAGACTCTGCTGCTGCACCCCACAGTCTGTCATTCCAACATTTTATAAGGCATTGCCACAGCAGTGGAATTATTGCTCTAACAGACAAGTGACATGACTTGCAGTCATGAGTTTTGCATGTTCTGTACAGTCATTTCTCATGAAAATTACTCCAGACTTCTTCAAATATATGTGGGTAAAATCCTGTTTCTTGTTTTACAAGAATATTTTCTTTTAATTGAATAATTACCCAAATCTGCACTGGGAAGAAAACAGCACTGCATGAGATGGAGTACCTTACTTTTACTAAAAGGATTTTCTCAATAACTAAATGGTTTGTCTCACAACATTTTTATTCCATAGGGATCGGTTCAGAACCATGGTGAATGTCTTGGGAGATGCCTTTGGTACCGGAGTAGTGGAGAAGCTCTCAAAAAAGGAGCTGGAACAGATGGATGTCACCTCTGAAGTCAACATAGTCAATCCTTTTGCCTTGGAAACAACAATACTTGATAATGATGAAACACAGGCCAAGAAATCTTACATCAATGGAGGCTTTGCTATAGATAAATCTGACACCATATCCTTCACACAGACATCCCAGTTCTAAATCCAGTAGCTTTCAGATAAAAAGGAGCATTAGGGGACATGGTCATATGCAATATCTCAAAAAGCTTAGAGGAAATTGAGAATTAATTACATCTCACTTACATTTGATTTACCACACAGACTCTGATTCTCCTTACCAGTTCTGCCCCTTCTCATCATCTCCCTCAACAGTTTGAACTCACCATTGTTAGTCCTTACTGATAGGTTGAAGAAAAAGACAGTTGTAAAATACTTTTTTATTTAATTTTTTTTAATGTATACTATTCCTGAGGTTGTGAAATGCCTCTCTGTAATCAGCATGCTCATAAATGGGCCATAGTTGGAACAGATAAATGTGTTTTACTCAGGAGTAGCGCAGCATTTCACACATTACCACATCACAAAGCACCTGTATGAAATCCCTTTTTACATCCTTGCCTTTTAAACAGGTTGCACAGTACTTGACAACTCCTGTAACTTGATCATTTGCCAAAATGCTAATTTCTGCAGCTGAGGGGATATTACTTGCGTGATTCAGGAAAAAACAGACCAGAAGGGCCTTGTAATAAGTACATTTTACTGTGAATAGGGTTTAGTTTTTCTTCAATTGTGAAATAATTAATCACTGAAAGACGTCCAGTATTTATGTAGCTATGTTTCCCCATACCTTTCATGTGAATGCCAGCTCCTGCTATTGGCCTTCAGTTGTGAAATAAATTGGTCTGAGCTGGCTTTTCTGGCATTTGAAAAGCTTTTTAAAATGGTACTTTACCTGTTTAGGTCGACTTTGATGGCTTCCTTGTACATTTCCATCAGAAACAAACAAATCAATTTTATGTTGTCTACTTTTGATTTTAACAAAATATTAGTCAGCCCAAAAGTAAGCAGAGGTCATGAAGACAAAAGTGCAAAGTGCAAATTCTAAATATTTCTTCCTTGCAATAAAAGCAGATAGATAGATATATACATATATACATATATCAAGAATGTAGGAATTAGACCTTTCTCATAGAAAGAAGCCACTCTCACTAAACTCCTTACACAGACTGGTTGTTTTTTTGGCTCCTTGGTTTAGTTTGTCAGTTGAACATGCAAGTTTATAGCTGCAACACCACTACAGTGCCAACCTGTCAGCTAAACTGTATCTTTATGAATCATTTCTGGACCTAGAAAATCATGTCCTCAGGTGGCTTGCTGTAAGATAAGAAGCACCGAGAACTTCCTCATTAAAAATCTCCATTTTCTATAACATTTTATACAAGATTTCCATGGTGCAAAAATCACTCTCTCAAGGGAGGAATTGCTGTAATAATTTTTTTCTGCCTTGCACATTGAAGTAGTTAGCCATTTTATATATAAATTAAACTGAAATTCATATACAGTTACAGTAATTTCACGAATACAAGCCGCACTGTTTTGACCAAAATTTTGCTCCCATACCGGGAATGCGGCTAATATTCAAGTGTGGCCAATATATGAACAATTTTCTGACATTTTCAACCCTGGGAGTGCAAACCAAGTCAGTGCAAACTGCAAAGTCGAGCTCCTGCCAGTAAAACCCTGCATTTACGCGGTTGTTACAAATTGATACTCTGTTGCGCGGCAGGTGGAGCTGCTCCGTGCAGGCAGCACAGGGGGTGGGGAAGGTGGGGCAGCTCCCTCCTGCTGGCCCCGCGGCTCGGAGGAAGCAGGGGCAGCTCTCTCCGCTTGGCCCCGCGGCTCAGGGGAAGGCGGGCAGCTCTCTCCGCTTGGCCCCGCGGCTCGGGGGAAGGCGGGCAGCTCTCTCCTGCTTGGCCCCGCGGCTCGGGGGAAGGCGGGGCATCTCTCTCCGCTTGGCCCTGCAGCTCACGGGAAGGCGGGGCAGCTCTCTCCGTTTGGCCCCGCGGCTCGGGGGGCTCCCGTCCCCGCGTGCCGCCGCTGCAGGAGCAGGCAGGCTCCATCCCCGGCTCCCATGGCCGCCGCAGGTGCTGGTGGGCTCTGTGTCCCCCCTGCCGCCGTGGGGCAGTGCCAGGCCAGGGTGACCAAGCCCAGTGGTGGCGGCGGCCGGCCCCAAGCATCCCCGCCGAGCGGCAGCGCCGAGCTGGGCCACCCAGCCCTGTCGGCAGCCCCGAGCCCTCATGGTCCGAGCCGAGCCAGTAAACCCCGCCCTGCCGCGGTTCTGTTACTAATTGGCAACTTTGTTGCACATGGGTCCTCGCTGCGAACAACAGGGCGGCTTATACTCGGGTGCGGCTTATTTATGGACAAAAACCAAAATGTTTGCCAACACCCGGCGGTGCGGCTTATACTCAGTGCGGCTTGTATTCATGAATTTACTGTACTTCTTTGTGAATAAGCTTGTGGTATGCATAAAATCACATTCATATGCTAACAAAAAACCCTATAAGTACTTGCAGTGTTACTCAATTCAATCCTACACTTTTGTATTTAAACAGACCAGAAAGTGTGCCAAAGAGAACTGATTAAGAAGAAAATATTTACTGTAGATTTTGATAAATTGCACCTTAGATTAATGAGACATAATACTGTATTTAAATTTAACATCATAAACTATATGAAAACATGAATCTAAGTATTGGTAAATTTATACAATATAAAGGAAATGTACAGATTGATTAAATCAATCGTTTACCTTTGCAGAAACGGGATTAAATAGTCTTTATTTGTGCAGCTTTGCTTATGGGAGGAAAAAGCCTACCAGTTTCCATGACTAGCCTATAACCTATGCCTTGTCTTTAACTAGCTTTTAAAGTCACTCTTTTATGATCACCTTATTATGTAGTCACCCTGTTAATGATGTACTGTGAACAGTGTTCCTAACGTGCTATAAATAAATAATTTCCCTCTTTACTCTTGTTTTAGCCTATCTTCTCCTTAAGAGCTCCTTTAGCTATAAGAAGAAATCCGAACCATATCAAATTCAGGATTTATGTTATTGTCTCTAGTGATTTTGCTGTAGTTTTTGCAAGAATTCCTTCAACAAAACAAATGCTTAAGAACAAATGCTGAGATTGGAAGAAACCCCTCTAACTATGGGTGATCTAGATTCGGAGTATGCTGTTATTAAACACAGGATTAAGCAGGGGATTGTTTACCTATAACTTATTTATCTGGATCAGATGTAACTGAGCAGGTGTTGATGGTATTGTTTTGCCATCCACTCAACCAAGAGACCAAACCATATGGTGAAAATCCTCTTAAGTCCAAAGATGCTTTTCTTGACACTGTATTGCAAGTATTTATCTTCTATATATATGTGGAAGCACCCTGCTTGAGCGACGTCTCTTTTCCTTAGACTCCTGGTCTGGAAGATTTGGAGAGTTATGGAGAATCCCTGTTAGAAAGGCATCTGCAGATTTAAGTAAATTTGACCTGGAGGACTAGGTTACCCATTTCAGCAACCCTGCTGAAATACTTGGGGATTTTTAGTTGACTCTTTAACTCTGAACAAAGAAAGCACTTGTACGTTAACATAAACAGGTCTGTGAACATGCACAGGTCAGCTATATCGGCTCCACAAGATCTAAAATTGCATAAAAACTATCATGACACATGCAATTCACTTGTTCTTTAACATTCCTTGATATGAACAGAAACTGACCAGTGGTGCATAGGCAGGGAGGAGGCAGCCAGTGGATCCCCATGGTGAGACACCATGAGACCTGTGCCCTCATCATGCCATCACCACGCAAACCCTTCTGCATCACTTGCCCCTCACAGGGTCAAGGTCCGCAAGGTGGCTGGTGACCCACACGACCTGCCCCAGACCCATGTGGACCCTTAGCCCCATCTCAGAGTGCTGCTCCTAGCTGGAGACCTTCAGTGGAGATGGGGACTTCCTGGGGACAATGACCTCTGGGTGCTGGTGTAGGATCCTATGGGGTCAGGGACCTTCAGACTCTCAGCGGACCTGCCATTTAGGATCATGGGTGGGTGACATTCCCACACTGAGGTGGCCCTGTTCCCCAGCTCCATGACCTTTTACTCCTCCCCTACTGTATCAGGGTCAGGGACAGGGCCAGCATGCTAGAGTCTCTCACAGATTTCTCACCAGAGAAGAGATGATTAATTTAAAATTTGAGCTGTAAATCCTGGTTACATCAAAGCAGGTCTTAGGCACAGCTGCCTTCCCACTGCTCGAAGCACCATGGCAGCTGTATCACTGCCCTCAACTGTGCTGTACCCAGGCAGCCCAAGGGGAACGACACTTCAGGGGACACAGGGGGTTGGGGTACCCCTAATGCTGTCCCACCCAGCCCAAGGAGTGGATGAAGATCAAAGGGAGCAAGGGAATTTTGGAGTTCCTGTCCCCCCAGTCCCAGGTGGGGTGGCTGAAGAACAAGGGGACCATCAGGGAGCACCCCTTCAGCCAGGGGTCCCTAGCCCAGCACAGCTGCAGACACGGGACTCGGTGATGTGTAAAAAGTCCCTTCCAATCCGGCCTCTTCCACGACTCCACAACAACCGGCTGCCAGGGCCAGGCGTTACCTGGCAACAGGAGCACCACAAACACAGGCACATGTGACCGGGGCTCAGGGAGGCACGGAAGAGGAGCAAGGAGGCTGCTGGCTGCCCGCATTCCTAGCTGCAGCTTCATTCCGAGCACGAAGTGCCTTGTTTTCAGGCAGGGCAGCAGCCATGGTCTCGGTCAGCCTGTTAGAGCTGCTGGATGACGCCATCGGGACGCCCGAGGTCAATGTCAATTTAGAGGCGCTCCGCAGACTGCTGCGAATCATGTTGGAACACCTGAGCCTTCTGGGCCTGCAGGACGCGGTCCCGCAGGAGGAGGAAGGCGGGACCGGCACCGAGGCTGCGGCACGGGTCTCGGAGCAGTCGCCCGGGAAGGACGAGCTGCAGGAGACCAGGAGCAGCCCTCCTGCGGCTGCCGACATGGGAGAGGTGGAGAATACTGAAGCCAAAGTGAGTGGCATCTTCAAGGTAGAGACTTTTCCCACCCCCTGGGTGCTCCCCCTAAGACGCCCCCTCCTGTGGGGTCTGTGCCCTTATACCAAGGTTTTGTTGAAGCCCAAGCTCCAAGCAGCATGTTGACTTTCATTGTAGGAAAGGGAGGCAAATTTGTTGGGAATATCTGGGACTGAAACACTGCTCTGGGTGCTTTGGGTCCTTCCCATTTTGAGTCTTCTCCTGCAGACCCAGAAATAGGCTCCCCAGGACAGGGGTAGGAGTCTCTGAGGAGATGCTTGCCTGGAGCTCACCCCGGCCACTCGTCTCTCCTAGGCCACAGCTCTCTCCCAGGAGATGGCTGAGACTAAGGCCACGCAGTCCAGCATGGGACAGGAAATCCAGAGGATCAAGGAGGCACTTGGCCAGGTGAGCTGCCGCCATCAGCATGTTACAGGTCTGAGACATCTCTGTGTGCTGGAGGTTCAGCTGCATCCGGCCGTGCCAGATCGATGGAGAGTGCCCAGCTATCTGGCTGTGCCCCACAGACCATGGTGCAGGCAAAGGTCCTGCAGGTCCCCAGGGACTCTCCCATGAGGTTCATCCCTCCCACCCCCCTCTCCTAGACCACGAATCTCTGCAAGGATCTTCGTAAAGAGATCAGTGAAATGAAGGCCACACAGTACCGCATGGGAGAAGATATCCGGATGATCCAGGAAGCACTTGCCCAGGTGAGCTGCTGCCTTTGTGACTGAATTGGGCCCTCCCTGCCTCTCAAGACTGCCACCCTGTGATTGTGGGTGTCACCCAGTGTGAAGGGCAGTGAGAGGGCAGAGTAGGAAGGGTGTCCTGTGAGGGAACTCAGCCTTGCCCAGTAGGAGGCTCCCACCTCTGCCTGCAGATCAACCTGGTAGTAGAGGTCACTGTCTCCCTCAACCAAGGCGCTTTGAACTAAACAAAGCCCTGGAAAAAGGGAGTGCTGGGAAGGAAAGAAGGTAAAGATCTACCAGTGCATGGCAGCCTCAGTGCACCCAGGGTCTCTCTGGCTTGGGCCCAAGATCAGTAGTGGATGCTCCCAGGTCCTGACTGCAGTCCCTCCTTTCACCCCTCTCCAGAGGAACGTCCAGGATGCTGCAAGCCAGCCATTGGTCCTCCATGACCAACCCACCATTAGGATGCAGACAGAGACCCCCAGTGCACAAAGTGGCACCACTGATTCCCAAGCAGACCATCAAGCTATGGAGAGCATCTTCAGAGACCTGTCTGAGCTCCAGGGCCAGATGTCCTCCCTGCAGAGCCTGGCCAGAGACCTGCAGGGTGAGAAGGAAAAGGTAAGCCCATAGCAGTCCCTAAGGGGACTGCAGGGATGCCAGGGGGAGTTGGCAGGGAGAAAGCAGACAAAGGAGAGCATGGGGTCCATGCCCTGACTGTGCTACTACCACCGTTCCCAGATCAGACAGCTGGAGGATACCCTTGGAAAGCTGGATATGACTGTAGCCACGAGCGAAGTCGATAGCACCAACCAGATTCCCCTACAGCTGGAGTAAGAGGACGGGGAGAGTATTTTGTATCCTATGGGGCTGCAAGGGAGCTGGGAGGTATGGGGGGTGGCAGTCCAGCTGTTGGGGAGGACAGCTCACCTGAGTGGCCTTGTGGAGACTCAGCCTGCCTGTGCTCTCATCTTGTTGGCTAGGTCTGCACTGCAGGAGATTAAGGAGGAGCAGAAGGAGCTGAGAGAGGAGCAGAAGATTACCAAGGCCACACTAAAGCAGCTGGTCACAGCTGACGAGCTTCAGGAGCAGGTGAGGTTTGGGGGCAGCGCTCCAGCTGTTGTCCTGAATGGCAGAGTGCTCCTTGTGGGGTTCCTGGCCACACTCCCTGCCTGGTCAGGGCCATCTGGGTGCCAGATTCTGCTGGCTGCATCCATTGTATCTCAAAATCAATTCTTTCTCCCCTCTCTGCAGCTGAATGAGCTGAGGGCAATGATGGAGAATATGGGGCAGACACAGAGAGAGTTAGAGGAAGTGTGCCCTGACCGCAACTTGGATAACAAGCTTTTGAGGAAGCTCCTACACCGCTGTGTAAGGCTCCAGGAGCAGGTGGACTCCCTGGTGCCCCAGCAGGTGCTGAAGTCACTGCCAGAGAAGACCCAGGTAGGCAGCTGGCAAAATCGGGGAAACTTGGGAGGCTGTGTCAGGACCCTCTGTCTGGTTGTGCTTGCTGTAATGTAGAGCAGCACCCCCCAGTTTGGTTTGGATGAGTTGGCAGTATGGCAGGAAATTAAAGCCTTGTTACAAATGTCCAGCTGGCACTGAGGGCTCATGGCTGGTGGCCAAGTAACCCAGATCTCTCCTTGAGGGCAGCCA
Source organism: Catharus ustulatus (assembly GCF_009819885.2). Lineage (NCBI taxonomy): Eukaryota > Metazoa > Chordata > Aves > Passeriformes > Turdidae > Catharus > Catharus ustulatus. The sequence continues at coordinate 28,086,761 of NC_046262.2, forward strand.
GACACCCTTTGCATGACACTATCTTGTTTGTCTTTCTCCCTGGAGCAGGATGAGGAGTTGCTAAAGAGCATCCAGGCCACTGTTGTGCGGGTGGAAGGGGACTGTGAGCAGCTCAGCTACATCACGGGGAGCCTCCGGGATGACCATCACCAGCATCAGAAAGATATCGAGGTTGGTGGCTGGACTCCCAGAGGGTCAGAGCATCCCCCAGGCACACTGAGGGTGGAGACTGCCAGAGGTCTGATCCCACTCCCACCTGCTCGCAGCCCTCTGTTGGTTCAAATGGCCTTTCCCAAAGAGCAGGGAGCATTGGCTGGCCAGAACACAGCTCTGACCCTGCTATGGTGTCATGAAATGCTTTCTGTGTTGCAAGGCTCTGTTCCGGTCCCTGGAGGGTCTTGAGAAGAAAGCAGACAAGGAGGACCTGCTGCTGCTGGTATGGTCTTGAGAGTCCATCTTCAGCCCAAGGGATCTTGGGGGTGTTGGGCAGGGTGACAAATGCCCTTTGTCCTTTAAGTGCTCTGCAGCAAAACTGGGTGTTGAAAAGAGAGGGTGTAAGACTGGCTGCAGATCCCTTGCCAGCTCCCTCTGTCTCCCTCTTTAAGTCCCTTTGACCCCATGAGGGTGATGGGGTAAGCAGGCCACACAGCTCTGAAAAGGGCACAGTGGCCCCACAGGAATGTCTCTGCATCTGTCCCCAACATGTGCTGGCCCTGTCTCTCGTATGTCTGCCCTGTGCACACCACTCTCCTGCCTTTCCTCCCTGCTAGAAAGTGGACAAAGCAGCCCTGGGCAGCAAAGTTAGTTGCGCCCATTTTGATGCGAGCATGGAGCGTCTGGAGGAGAGGATACAAGACTTGCTGAGACGGGTGTTGGGCCAGGAGCAGCGCTGGCAGGAGGCGCAGCAGCGGTTCAATGATGCCCTGGACTTCAAGGTGAGGGGTGCCTTATCCTCACAGTACAAAACTGGGGCTTTGCAGCCTGAGGCAGCATCCCTCTGAGGTTTCCCTCTCTGCTTGCTTTTCCCTGGGGACTACCATGTTCCATCCTGGAGCAGCTGGTTAAGGGTGTGCATCTGTCCACAGCTGGATCGCCTGGAGCTCAGGCCTTTCCAGAAGCAGCTGGAGGATACCTGGGCAAGGATCATCAAGGATCTCAAGGATGAGTTGTCAGTAAAGATTGACGACGCTGCTGGAATTAAGCAGTGAGTGCAATGGGATGGTATTGGCTTTGGCAACAGCACTGGCCTTGTTCCTTCCTGTATGGTACCCTGGCGTGAGAACAATGTAGCCAACAAACTGCAGGGACACTGTCAATGCCACTACATCTTCTTCACCCATCAGTATCAGATTCTCCACATCAAAGGAGGCACAAGAATGGGCATCTGCAGAAAGGAGCTGTCCAAACTAGAACTGGAGTGTGGGTGCAAAGGTTCAAGGATGGTGGACAGAGAGTAGTTCCCCTGGGCAGGGGTGCAACACGTTGCCACAGGCCTCAGTCATGACCTGCCTTCCTTGGCAAGGTGCAGGGGAGTTGTGAACATTGAGAAGGAATTACACTGGGGAAGGGCTGGTTTGGATGGCAGTGTAGGTGCCTGCACCCTTCCACTCATATCCCTGCCTGCTCTGGGCAGCTATGGGCCACAGCCACAGTTCAGCAGTGCCAGTGCTGCCAAGGCAAGTTTGTCTCCTTGTCCCCTTGGGCAGGAGGAAAACCAGGCTCAAAGTGCCACAGTTCCCCCTGAAATCAATGAGTCTCCTTGCAGCAATGTGCCTGGCTCCTGTTCCTGCCTGTGAGCTGCTAGCTGTGTGCACTGCAGCCCTGTCAGGAGCTCACCCAGCCTTTTCTCCCTTAGGCAGCTGCTGGTCCCTTACAAGTGCCTGTCCTGCGACCGGCACCTCAACATGCAGGTGCCTGGCCCGTGAGTAGCACCTGGCGCCAGTAAATACACTGCGCCGTCTGGGGGGCTGGGTGGGTGGGACAGGGGATGGGTGCTGGTGATCCCTGCTGTCTCAGGCACAGGGGTTAGAGTGTTTGCCTGGAGTGCCTGATGCTGCTGAGCCCCCTCTGAAGCCATGTCTTTCAGATGTGGAATGGGAACACCTCCAGGAACACTTCCCTGAGGGTAGCAGGCAGAGGGATGCTGTGGAGTACAAGTCTATGGGTTTTGGTGCTCTGCCCAAAGCTAGGGTGGCTTGTTTGTCCCTAATCACCCACCCATGGCTTCTGCCCTCCCCAGGCACATTGACACACTCCCACTCTTGCCATCGCTCTCCAGTGGCCACCTCTGTACCATCACCATGGAGGAACAAGCACAACAGCACGGTCAAAGGTAGGGGACATGGGGACCCATCACTGGCCACTGGGATGCTGGATAGTACCATCTTGGCAAGTGAGATCTCTTCCCTGAATCGGGACAGAGGGGGCCAGGGAGGCTGGGCAGGGCAGGGCAGCAGGGGGGGGCCACAGAGGGCCAGCTGTACTTGCCCCAGGTCTCTGGGGTTTTAAAGCCCCTACTGCACTGCTCCATCACACCCTGGTCTCAGTGGACTGAAGCCACATGTCAGTTTTTTCTGGTCTCAGATAAGCCCCTCAGGCTTGGTGGGGATTTAGCAGAGTGGGACAGGCAGCATTTGTAGGGGAGTCAGCAGAGACATGTGTCAGTAGGGAGCACCCTCTTCCCCGCTCCCTGGCACGGTGGAATGAAGCCTAAGGTACCACAGTGATGGACAATGAGCATCTCCATGCCCATCCCTCAGGAAGCTGGTCAATAGCAAGTTCCTCAAGTTGCAGAGCCGCAGGGGACAGGACACATTCAATACACCACTCAAGGGTGTCCTACACCTCTCCAAAAAGGTAGGGATGGTGAAGGGAGATGTTGAGCATGTGGAGGCCACCCTGCCTCGTTTCCTCAAGGAGAGATGGGTGGGGAGGGTTGCCTGGGGATGCTGAATTGGGCCCCACGTTGCAGCCAGCCATTCTCTCTTTCCCAGCCCAGCGTGACTGAGCTGCTGGGCACAGATGGCCACATGGATTGGGGCAAGGACCACAGGCCTGAGGTGTCAAAGAGGGTGCAGGATAGGCTGGATATGGCCTGTCAGGATACCAGTGGTGGAGGGGAGAGAGCACCAGCTATTTGCTGGTGTTGGGTGAGCAGGGCTCTCTCTGCAGACCTGGGCTGGTGCAGGGAGGATCTGGGGTCTGGTGCAGGCTGAGGAGGGGTGGAAGCAAAAAGGAGAGGGGTGACTGGCAGATGGGACAACTGATCCTTGGGTGTGTTCAAAATGGAGTGCACTGTGGAGATGGCTGTGGCCAGTGTGGGAAAATAGCTCATAGGTTGGAGGGCAGAGGCCAGTACTCTGTCCCTGAGTGTCTCTGTCCATGCAGATGCCCCTGAGCTTCAGGCTCAGGGCTTCAGGCTTCAGGCTTACCTCTGTCCTTTGCCCCCAGTTCCCACCACCTTACTAAAGCATCAGCCAGCCAGGATGCTCAGGGCCCTGCATGAAGGAAAGACTGGAACAGCTGCCCAAAGGGATTTCTTTTCAGGTTAATAAAAAAATTGTAACCTGCTGTGTTTGAGATATTCTAAGTAAGACTGATTTCCAAACTAACCGCCCGTTTCAGAGCTGCCACCCTAAAGCTGGACAGTTGCCACAGGAAAGGGTAAAGTTTTGGTGGGGACAGGAGCAGGAGAGCTTGGCGTGAGCTCCCAGACTGGGTCATGGGAATATGTGGGGGATGTCACTCAGCCAGGTAGAAGGGCTGGGGTTGCCCCAACCCATAGGCTGTGGAGGTGCAAGAGGTGTAGTCCCTGGGTAACTCCCCACCTATGCTGCTGATGCCCCTGAACTGAATTTTGGCAAGACTGCAGCAGCACCATGCATCTTGGGGGAACTCAAGGTGAGCCCAAGCAGCATTGCTCAGTGCAGCACTATCATCACCATCACTGCACCCTGGGAACAATGCAAACCTGTGGGACCCTGGCAGGGAATGCTCAATTTGTTGTGGAATGTGCAGCAGTGATGCTAGTGCCACTGCTGTCCTCACCATCTATGCCACCTACTGTCCCTGGTGTCCATTAGGTGACATAGTGTCCTGTAGGTCCCTGGTGTCCCATAATTGACAGTGACCATGTAGCAGGTACAGTTCCTACACCACTTGTCTTTCCCAAGGTTGAGGCCCTGGAAGTGTCCAGTGACATCACCCTCACCTGCTGTTCCCCAGCCCCATGAGGAAGCCCCAGTCTCATCCTGGGGTACAGCTTCAAGGTGTGACTCTCCAAGGGGATAGGGACTGCCAGAGGTAGATGAAGAGTGATTGATCTGTGGGGACAGGGATGTCAGGGGCATTGGGAATTCTAGAAGGTTGGGGACTACCGTAGGGCTTTGGAGACAACAGGGACCTCTGGGGTTGGTATAAGAGTCTGGGAAACACCAGGGTGTCAGGGTGCATGCAGGGATGCAGGTTGGGGTGAGTGTTTGGGTGCACAGGATCCTGACTGTCCCACCAAGCCATGGTGCTCAGCACCAAGCAGGCTCCATTGTGGGCACCATACGGGACACGTCTCTGTCCTCACAGCCCTACATGCTGATGACCACACAGCGTGGTGAGCGCTGGGTGATGGTGGACAGGTGAGGGGTCTTCAGGAACGAAAGGGTGCCCTGCACGGTGTCTTTTTCCATGTGGTGCTGGTCAGGCATCCCTGGACTTTGATCCAGGCAGTCACTACTGCAGGCCCCGTGCACCCCAACACCATCAGCACAACATGTTGGGGGGCCATGGTGAAGAGGGGCAGGACGAGGGGTGCTGGGGAGCTGAAGGTGCTGGAGAAGATTAGGGACATCTCACCTTGGCTGCAGGGGGTCAGGATGTTGAGGGGTGAGGATAGCTTGGGATTTGAGGTACCTGAGAGCCCACAGCTGGATGCCGAGTGCCAGGTGCTAGAGCTGGGTCCAAGACCATCTGGCAGGTCTAGACCTGCTTTTGGAAGATAGTGGATATTTACTCCAGAACTTTTCTCTGTCTGGCTCCTCCTGTATCAGATGCAGCTGGTTTTGAAGCAATGTAATCTTCCCCAATCTCGTTTAAACCCATTGCCTCCAGAACTCCTCTGAAAACTTCATTAACAACATTTACTGAATTTTCGTCAGCCAAAATGTTAGTCATCAAAACCTCTTCCACACTTAACAGTTCTCCTTTCCATGGATGAGCCCAGAGGAGCCAGGGACTCTGCATGGGATGGCATCCCCTCCCCATGTAGTGCTGGCTATGGGGCACCTCCAGGAGGTGCCGGAACTCATCCAATAGCTCTGTCTGTGTGAAGGCTGCTGTAGCATTTGTAAGCATGGGAACATGGAGGCAGGCTCCCTGGCCTTTGCTGAGACCCTGGCAGGAGGGTTGCACTGGATGTGAGGCTGGCTGAAAACCTGTGGGCAGAGAGCTACTGAGGTGGGGGTCCACAGCAGGAGCTGGAGAGGAGATGTGAGAGCAGGATAAGACACGGTCCTGTGCCCCCATAGGGTCCATGAGTTACACTCTGGGTGAGGAGTGAGGGAGCATCTCCTTGTGATTTGGGAACCAGAGTGCTCCCTCCTGACCTCTTCTCCCAGTACACTGCATTTACAGCATTAATCTTATCTTTACAGTGGGCTTGGACCTGCTTTAAACTGTCAGTGTCCTCCTGCTTCTTGGCACCATTATTTTAAGGCCAGTCACATCAATCACTACTGGTCAAACAAAAGTGGCAAGTATAAAGAAGTTAATTCTTCCCCTGGGCTGGCTGTTGAGGACAGAGACATGAGAGTCCTGAACCCTGGCCCTGACCCAGCAAAGGTGTGCAGGAGGAGCAGAGGGTTGTGGAGCTGGAGATGGGCCCACTTCAACATGGGCATGTCACCCACCCCTGACATGCAACCTTAGGGGCCTTAGAGACCCCTCACCTCCCTGGGTCCCCAACCGGCCTCAGTGGTCTCTCTCCCCCTAAGTCCTCAATCCCCCATTCTAGATGTCTTTGTTCTCACAGATCAGTTTCTCCCTGAATATCCTCACCTCTGGCTGTCCCTATCCCCTGGAGGGTCCCACCTGAGGCAGCACTGCAGAGGAACTCAAAAGCACCTTGTTTAAGACACCAATCCCAGGTTATGATTGACACAATAAATCGCTGAGCTCAACCAGTTTATTTCAAGACAAAGTTCAGTTCATAATTTTTTTTTAAATTTGGTGTGTGGAGGATTTGGGTAAACAGCAAAGCACAGCTGTCTCACTGTAGCTTCAGGGGGAAATTCCTCCATGAAGGAAGTTCAGGTCTAAAGCATGAGTCCGAACAGAGTGACTACTTTATGGAATAAAAGGCAAAAACTAAAAATGACCCAAAATTCAGATCTCTTTTTCTCAACTCAGCTATCATCTCTATCATGCTGCTAAGGCCTTGTAATGCCTATACCCTTTCATCCTATGTTTAAAAAAAACCTTTTAGCTTAAATAAATGCTTTGGCTCTTTGGAGGGAGTTTTGAGCAAAGAATGGGCTCGGAGGGAGGAAAGTCCTGCTAGGCTTCATTTTGGGGAGAAGAAGTCTCTTCTCAGAGCAGGAGAAATTATAAAATGGAAAAAATTTAATGAAATATGACATTTTATCCCAATAAACTGCATAAGAAGAGGAGGAAAGGCCACTGGAGGAGGGAACTGGGCAAACTGGCGACACCTGAAACACTTAAGCCCCCCCCCACCCCGAAGCAGGATATGGGTTAATTCTGGGAGGGTTTAGGGATATTTTTGGATCTGTTTCTTCCCCACATCCACTGCTGGTACTGAAAACAACAAATCTTATTTTCACTTAAAAGGGGACAGTCTTCTCAAAAACAAAAGGGTTGGGGATTTATCAGCACTTTCTCCTCAAGGCAACAGTGCAGAGGCCACCATTTTTTTAACAAGTTCCTCCCTAAACTGGGGGTTTCTTTTCTTCTCTGTGGGCACTGTTTCAAGGTAGAAAATCACAATTTCCCACTGTGCTAGCTGTTCCCTTGGGGAGAAAGCCCAAAATGGAGCAAACATACAAAAAAACAGAGGATTGAAAACACAGACACCCCCGTGGTTTTCACTGGAGCTGTATTTTCTGTTTTCTGGATATAACAAGCTGTTGGTTTTAAAAAGTGCCTTTTGAGCTCCATTTTTACAAGCACCAACCAACACCAACAAACTAATAACCTGAATCCATCCCCAAAATCTACCTCTTCTCACTTACAGTGGACCTCAATCAGGAGCAGGAGAGTTTTAACACACCTACACAGTGGAGGGCCTGCAGTCCTCACCCAGATTTGTCCCTCCATGCCTGCTGCACTTCTCTTGGATGCACTCTTCCCTCTCGGTCTGATTCTGAGGTGCTAGTGAAAGAGGAGCAGGATGGGGAGAAGCAGGAGGCAATGGCTGAAACTCCTCCCCCGGGGAATGCTCTTCCTCAAGACCCAAACCTGACAAGATGCATCCTGGGCTCCAGCTTTGTGGAAAAAACTTGGACTCTTGTGGAAAAAAAACCAAACAAACCCTTCAGCTACTCCCCACAGCCTCTTTCATGGGCTGGTATGAGATGTGCCTGTCACTCAGAAGGGTTTCAGGGTCCACAGGCCCCTTTGGGAGGGCTGCAAGGTGCTTCTGCTGGCTGTGCTCAAGGAGTGGGGGCTGTGCACCCTCCACACCCAACCATCTGCACACCCAGCTGCTGATAGGATGCTGTTGAGCTGCCCTTGAGCAAAAACAGGCTGATTTTCTCCCCACCTCAATACTGGGAGCCAGCTGTAGGGCTATTGAGTAACACAAAAAGGCAGGGGGTTTTTGTTTATTTTTTGTATGGACTTTCAAATTAAATATCCATTAAGCTTTTCAGACAAAAAGTGGATGGAATGTTGGAAGCTCATCTGTTGGAGCAGGATGCTGCAAAGTGCTTTGCTTTACACATCACTGGACCTTGTTTTTCAACCTCACCATGAGCCAAACAGGGAAACAACTAGTTATACAACTGAGCAAGGCTGTAATGTGGGTTTAGCTGTGACCTGTATTTTGTCAGGGCCCTTGTCTAAAATTAGGGTCCTGAAGATAAAAGTTGCTGCCCTTCCTGGTAGTTTCTCCTCTTCCTCAGACCAATGTGAAGAGTGCATGTGGATGGGGAGACAAGACTGGCAGCAAAGGAGTGACTGGGACTGCAAGAGGCAGAGACCTGCCTGTACTTGTTGATAACAGCACTTCAGTACATGGCTGAACCCTCATAACAACTTCTGCTGCTTCAAGATACTGTTCATTTAGTTTTTTCCCCTTCTATTCACTTGTAGTCAGTGAGATGGGGGATGAAATCCTGTCTGTGGCCTCTCTCCCTGCTTACGTCCTGGCAATGAATACAAAACCCTGAAAAGACCCAGCCTGAGTGATCCTGGGTGACATGAAGTGTGGTTTTAGCCCATTTCCCCTAAATTCTCTACAAATCCGAAGCAGAAAAGTTTCCACCTGCAAAACTTTATTATGAGACATCTAGCATCAGCAACAAAGCCCATTTCTTCCTCAGGGTGAGTTTTTAAACATCTCTTAGGGATGTTCTCCCTGTTTTACTGGTCCATGCATCCACTGATAAACAGCTGAGGAACTAAAAATACCTCTGTTCTCCTATTGAGAAGCAAAAGAGTGAAATGTGATTGTTAAATTAGATGTTATAAGAGAAATTAAATGGGGCTGTGGGGGAGTGCAGCTGTTAGTTGTTGAGTGGAGTGTTTGTTGGGGTGGAGGAAGTGTCTGCACTTGGCAGGTTCATAGTGGATTTTTGGGACAGAGGGTGAGCAGAGCTGGCCCCTTGCCCAGCCAGAGTGGCTGGAGTCGTTTACCTTCGAAAGTGGCCAGCGAAAGGCAAAGATTTCAGTCTGGCTATCACCATCACGGAAGGCCACCTGCCCACCAGCATAATCCAGGGCCACCTCGATGCGTTGGAGAGTGTGATTGTGGGCAGAGATGCAGGGCTGGGCCAGGTGAGAGACTGAAGCTGCCCCTACCACTGCCCCATAGCCCAAACCCCATGTTCAGGGCTCAGACTAAGCAGCCCTTATGGGACATGAATTCCCAAGCCTACCCCAGTGCCCAGTCAGGACAGCCCAGCAATGCTGGCCCCCTACAAAGCTCTGCTGACCCAAAACACAAAGGAGACACTCAAAATGCTCCATTCCTGAGGGCAAGAGGAGCTGGGGATGATTCCCAGCAACCTTCAGTCTGGCCATCTGATGACACCAGGATTGGGGGTGAGCTGTGGCTGGATCCAGGGTCACAATTGCTGGCAAGGAGAGGGATGTTCATGAGGCTCTATGCACTGGAATATCACCTCCAAAAATGGCATCAGAGAATCAGCTCCAGGCACTGAACCTAAATGGAAGTTCAGTAAGTCCCTGAAGCTGGACTCACCTCCCCAATATCCCTCTGAGTCTTCCTCCAGAGAGCACTCCAAGATGTCTGGAAACAGAAGATGACCCCAGAGATTTTTACGTCTGGATCTGGCCAGGGCCTTCCCCATATCCACTCAATCCCTGTTGCATGGAGAAGGCAAGACCACCTGAGATGGGAGATACAACTCCCTTCACCTGGGGCATCACCTCCCTCTACACATAATTAGTGTCCTAATTTGGGTACTAATTAACCATCAACAGCAACTGCCTCCTGTTTTTTATCCCTTAGGGCTAATCAGGAATAAATCCCCGATTTTCTTTTAATTAAATGAGCATTTGTGATGCTTTCACTTTCCAGCCAAATCTGTCAGCCCTGGGGTTCTGTGCCCTCCCAGAACCACTCGAGTTTCCCATTTCTGCTTAATAAATTCTGTTTTTTCGCCAGTTTTTACCCTCCAAGCACCTTTAAATTGTGTCACTGTCTCTGCCTGCCGGTTGGTTTTTCGGGTAAAATCCTCAAGCTGTTTCCAGCTGTGACATCAACAGCAGTGATGGCCACACCTTCCTGTCTGTGCACCTTGAGGGCAGTAAACTGGGGTGTTTAATGCCCAAATTTCCTTTTCCCATTGCTAGAAAACCACTGGGACAGCTTTGCTTCCCTGGGCAAGGCTCTCACTTCTGCAAGATGTGATGGAAGATTCCCCCATCATCACCAAGTTTTGGATTAACCACCAACCTTCTCCAGCTCCAAAGCAAAAATCCCAGAGGAAAAGAATACAGGGTAAGAAGATCCAAAATATGGAGGACTCGGGGCCAAAACTGGTGTTCCTGATGATGTGTTTTGCTCCAATACCTGCTCAAGGTGGTTTGGGCATCCTGGAGAGGAAGGGGCAAAGCTTCTTAGAGCTGCTTTCCTGTGAATAAAAGCCAAAAGCAGGGAAACAGATGCTGGGGCAAAGTTTTGGCTCACCCGTAGCAGGTCACCATCTGGTTGCTGGCACTTGGCCTGGAGCTCTGCATGGCATTGCTGAATCCATGACATCTCGAGCAGCTTCACCACATTGCTGTTCCTTCCACCTCCAGGACAGGCAATGGAACCAGGAATGAAACCATGATTCCTGGTCACTCAGCAGCAGGAAGCCCTGTCAGCATCACCCGCAGCTTCTGCTTCTCAGCACTGACTTGAGTCTGGGGCATGAAGGAGGAGGATGCTGGAGGGGGAATTAAGCAGTTTGGCCCCCACGGTGCACCCAGATGGCAGCACCACCCACCAGCATCTCCTGTCTTGTCTCCTTTGCTGCTTCCGTCAGCCTAGCATGGCATTCATCCTTCTCTTGAAGGGTTTTTAAGGAAGCTTCACACTGCTTCTGAAGGGAAAAGGTGTTTATACTCCTGGAGGAGGGAAGAAAAGGAGGAGAGGGGGCCAGGGATACAACCAGTGCAGACAGCCCCATCTTCACCCGCCTCTGCAGCTGCACCGAAGCAGATATGTACATGCACATCTACGGTACAATTAACTTCATAATTATGCTGCATGCACACCCTCACCTTATCCGTACAGTTGTGTAAACACACAGTGACAGCTGAGCATTCCAGGTCCCAGACAGGCTGTGAGATCCCATCTCTGCAAGGTCTCCTGTAAAATAGTTCCCAGTAGACCTTAAGAAGTTCCTAGCTCCCTTCAGTTTCCATCCCCCGCTCTTTGCACCCCCAGCCGGGTCCAAACCCCCTTTGGGGATCCCCATTTCCCCTCCACACCTGGAAGAGGAATAGGAATCCTCCACATCAAACCCTCCACCCTGCACTGGGTGAGAGCAGGAGTTTCAAATCTCCAATATTCAGTTTTGGTCCCAAAACTACCACCTGCTGTACTGTTTCATACTTAATCTTCACCAAATTAAAGCATTTCAGCTCAGTTTTGGCTTCCAGATGTTTGCCTTGCTTTTTTCCCTTAGAAAGACAGGAGAAGGCTTTGCCTCTGCTCAAAATACGTATTCTGGGGGCTGAGTTTTAAAGGAAAGTAGCGTAGCTCAGGCAGGGGGGATTTATGGGCAGAGGGGAACACAGCTGGATGGGACGAGCTATTTCCAGGGCGAATTCTCACCCCTCCGGCTGCACCAGGGAAAGCAGAGTGCGGCCAGGAGAGGGCTCCAGGAGATAAGGAATAAAGCAGGAACGTGAGCAGAACTCCCTGGAGCTCATTTGGATAGCAGCTTGGGGCGGGAGCGTTAAAGTGGAATAAAAACCCACCGTGGTGTGTCTTGTAACTGTAATAACGTTAACGAAGTTCCAATGTAATATATCTCAGTTTAACATAAGACATGCATATGTTTAAATATAATTGCAAATTTTAGTATGGAGCTATAAAAATAATAAAAATCCGGTGTGCTGCAAAATTGATCAGCTTTAGCTCTTTCATGGGGGAAAAAAAACAAAAAAACAAAAAAACTAAAAAACAAAAAAACAAAACCAAAAAAAACCCGGAGCAAAATCATGGGAAAAAAACAGCGCTGGGCATTCGTAGCTGCCAAAAAACTCGCTATTTATAGCCCCAGATTTGCCTTTACCCTGGGACATGGGAGCAGGCGCATAGAAAATTTCATTCTCGTTGTCTGATCCCAGGCAGTGGCCAGAGTTACTGACTCTTTGTGGTGTGGATAGGGACCGTGAAACCGAGCCCACACAAATCCAAAGTTTGATCTCTCGAGGGAGAAAACAAAAAAACCCAAACAAACAAACAAATCCTTTTCTCTCTTTGTTTTTGTTTGATTTTTTTGTTGTTATTGTTGTTGGGTTTTTTTTATTATTATTATTAAGCTTTCTTCTAAGAAACACCCAGAGATTTCAGTAATTTCACTATTATAAGCCGCACTGAGTATAAGCCGCACGTTACAATACAGAGTGTGATAAAAGGTATCTATTCTATCACCATCTGTTGAGGGTGGGGGCAGTGATCCTTATCTCAACAGCAGATATTCTGCTAATGGGCCATCCATTGAAACCAGGTGGGGCATTGTTCTTTATCTTTTCACAACCCACCCTTCCTCTAGTGAGTCATTTTCTGTTAATGGCCCGTTGAGTCCCACTGTGTGACTGATAAAATTACTGCATCCCATTGGAAGTTGCTCCAGCCAGGGCGAAGAGCCCAACATTTCTTACCAAGATAAAAGCAGAGGTTTTGGGACACTAAGGGAGCCCCTTTCTCCACTGGACTCCAGAGGAAAACCGGATTTCTCCACATCACCACTGGACCTCCAGAGGGAAACTGCACCTTGTACAGGAGCACTGCTTCAACTGAATCACATCTGTCACTGCAGGAGGACGCAGCCACCATTTAATGGGACTGCTACCAACACCCTGCCTGACAGGGTGTCAGGTTGTACTCTGACTTTGTCAGGGTTTGGAGTTTGTTTCTTTGTCGTACTGTATTTCTGTTTTAATTTCCCTAGTAAAGACTCTTATTCTTAATTCCCATATTTTTGCCTGAAAGCCCCTTGATTTCAAAATTATAATAATTTGGAGGGAGGGGCTTTACTTTCTCCATTTCAAAGAGGAGCTCCTGCCTTTCTCAGCAGACACCTGTCCTCCAAACTAAAACAGCAACTTTTCGTTCTTTGTCCGTATATAAGCTGCACCTGATTATAAGCCGCACTTTGGGTTCGGACCAAAATTTTAGTCAAAATGGTGCGGCTTATAATCGTGAAATTACTGTACTTTATTAACAGCAGACCAACTTAATGCTTAATTAGGCATTAATTAAGGCACTTATTGTTCTTTCTGAAGGAGAATCTTAGCCTATAGAAGAATTCTGCAGCAGCAAGAGAAGTCAGGGCTATGCTAGGTATAACTATTTTCCCAAAAATTCTCTCCGGGGTGAGGTGGTGGTGCAGGGACTGCCCCAAGGAGGAGGGCGGGCCAGGCGCAGTCCCGCCGGGAGTCGTTGCTTATCGTGCCGCTTATTGCGGGGATCAGGGGACAGCCGAGTGCCCTCTGTCAGGGCCGGGCAGCTGCTTCCAGGCAGGGAGGAGCGGGACGTGCTGCTCCAAATCAGACCACGTAGTTCAGGCCTCGGGACAGGTCTGCCGCTCCGCACTCACGAACGGGACCCACATATCCCACTGCCCCTCTCGCCTGCTCCCTCCTCCCTGGCTCAGCTGAACCAAGAAATACCTTAAAATCCAGCCCACGCATACACACACATGCACAAAAGGAAAATCAGGCGTGGTTTTGTTTTTTGGGTTTTTTTTTAGTTCATGACCGACATGGTGAGCAGCAGCACAACATTGGTTACTAATTAAATAAGCTGAGAGAGGAGCTTGTCATGCCAGCCACGGGTTTTTTGGGTTTTTTTACAGCATCACGAACAGGACAGGACTGTTGTGGAACACGTCTCGAGCTGTTTATTTTCAGTATCAGACTCATTACATGGTTGGGACAATGGGAAGGTGCCAGCAGCTCACATCGTCGGCAGCAGCCGCAGAACTTGGTGTTACAATGCACTTTAAAAGTTTTTTGACCAATCACAAAAAGTAAAAGCACATTGCCAGTAATTTTATCCAACCACTATAAGTATACATATCTTTGGATGAAACAATGCTTGCTTATTTTGAATACAATACCTGCTTGTAAGCTTTAAAATATAATGCACAGAGCTCCATTATTAAGCTTAGAACTTTCTAATATCTTGCTAGATATGCTTTTCTGCTTAGGGAGTTATTCTTGCCAAGCTTTAATACACAGACCATTGTTTTATTTATCCTTGCTTTCTACATCTCATATAACTTTTCTGCTGACAAATCTTATGGCTACTGCTTAGATCTAATTGCAGTTCTGCTGTTTCTGAGACCTGCTTTTTGCAGGTTTCCCAAAAACCTCTAATTTTAAGGATTCCCACAGTTATAAAACCATTTGGGTCCCTAGGAATATGGGCAGCACTTAGGATGAGGATGCACAAGGTGGCATCTTGCAGACTTCAGCTACTCTGTCCATGTCCTGCATTTCCTGGCAATGACCCCCTGACAGCTGCCAGACATCTCCTGGCCTCAACGGGGGTCTCTGGCCTTGTCCTGCTCCTCCTTCTCCTATTCCTCCCACCGCACACTTTTCTGCTTTCCCAAAAGCTGTGGGAGAGGAGTTGTGCCAGTCTCCAGCGTAGTCTTTGGTTTGGGGAGGCCCATGGGGGGACCCACATCTGGGAGGAGGGAAGAAGGTGAGGAGTAAGCAGGTGCTGCCTTCCTTTCCTCCTCTTCCTCCTGAAATGCCTCTGACTTCTCCCCAGATAACTAAATTATCCCAAAATGAAACTGAATTCCTCCCAAAATAACTCTGAATTCCTCCCCCCAATATATCTGAATTATCCCAAATATCTCTGCATTCCTCCCCAGAGCCTCCAAATCCTCCTAAAATACCCATGAATTCTCCTAAAATATTCAATTTCTACCCAAATACCTCTGAACCTCTACAGAGCCTCCCACAGAGCATCCTTTTGGCAGCAGCAGGAGCTCAGACTCTTCTCCAGGTCCTTGGGGAGTCCCGAGGGGAGGTGGAGCCTCATTTCACTCCAGCTGGGAAAACAAATGATAGGGACGGGTGTTATGTGACGGATGTGTCAGCCAAGCCCCTCTCCGCAGCTGGAGTGACAGGGACATGAAGCAACCAGTTGTCACATACCTCCTTAGGATGCTCCCAACATCCTAAAAGGAAAAAGGGAGAAAAAAGGGAATTAAAGACTGCATAAGCAGCACTTTGGGAGAGCTTTTGGTAAGGATGGCACTCTCCTGGGGCAAGCACCTGTCCTCCAGCTGCCCAATGAGTCTGTGGAACTGTGCAACACCCCCGGCCACCCGTAATGATTTTTCAGTGTGGGCAGCCGCCAAAGTGTGGTCCAGCTCAGCCAGCCGCCCCAGCACCGTGTGCTCCTGCTCCATCAGCAGCCAGAGCAGCCCCCCGAACTCAGCCTCAATGCGGCTCCGTTTCACTCATCTCCTGGAGGAGACAAAAAATACACGTGCAACCCCCAGACCCGAACCTTCGCCTTTTGACTTAAAGGACAAAAGTACTTACGTTGTAGCCAGGGGGGCTGTAACACTGGGGCAGGACAGGGGATGCCACTAATTAGGGTAATTACTGTAGGGTAATTAAGTGCTTCACCCCCAAGGTTCTCCTTTCCCCTCCCCTGTTGCCATTCCTCTTTATATTCTGTCCAAAACCAATACAGGCCCTGAGAAGCAGTTAATTCCATGTTAACAAATGTCTCTTTATGACTCAGACTGGGATGAAAACGAGCAGTGCCATGACACTGATTTAAAGTGTGGGTCACAAGCAACTGTACACAGAGGTGGTGCTTGCCAAACCTGCCCAGGGTCTGCACCAACCACTCCAGCTGGGCATAGGCTTTGCAGGGCACCAGGATGCCTCTCAGATATGATCCCACGTGCTCCTCCAAGAGGGGCTTGGGGAAAAATAAATACCCAAAGACCCATTCCGACTGCTGGATAACAGAGGGAACCCCCTGTACCACGTAGTCTTGGTATTTCTTTCCTGGTATTTCTTCTCTTCACTTACTCTCCAGTCCAGAAACTCTGCCAACACCTTCCTTAAGGATTGCAGGTGAAACTGGATTTTCTCATGAATACACCAAAACAAAACAACCTGAAGCAATCAACCCAGTTTGTTTGTATAATCCTACCTTCTTACATTATTTGGTGGAGGAAAGCAAATAATCCCCCTAAAAATGGCCCCTCACTGCCTTCCCTGGAAAGCAGAAATCAACTCACTTTATGTTTTCCCACAACTAGGATCAGGCACTGTAGCTTTGCTTTCCCATGAAGAAATTAAAATATTTTCACTTTGCACCTTTTTTCAGCAGGAGGGAGAGGAGGAAGGCCTGATGGGTCATAGGAAGGTGATCTCACCTTGCAAGTCTTGCCCGATCCTCCAAAAGTCCTCATGACCACAGCCTGTGGTGGCTCACCCATTGCCTCTCTTCAACACCAGGAGATGAAGCTCTGGCCAGTGTTAGCAGAGGGGTTTAGTGCAGCTGCTGTAGCCATGCTGCCCTCCTGGCTAGGAGAAAGGAGTGCTGGGGATTGGCACAGGGTGAAGGACCCTGTGCTTGGACCACCCCTGGATGTTCCTGTGCTCAGTTCCCAGCAAAAGCTGACCCAGCTGGAAAAGCAAATGTCATCACCCATGAGCAGTCTTTGAATATATATGTTATATGCACAAGGTTGTCTTATTTCCAGGCGTTGCTGTCACATTCCTCACCTGGAAGCTGCTCCCAGCTTTGCCTTGTTCACCTCCATCATGTGGAACAGGCCAGAATCAGATTTGGGGAACTAAGAAGGCAAAATTTAATCAATTTCTCCCTTTGTGGAGCCATGCAATAATGCTTTCTTTTTTTTGCAGTGGCTTCCCTCCCTAGTGCCTGCGTTGAGAAAATAAATGGCCCTGAAATGGGGGCAATCAGATGGTGCAGGAGGTGTCCAAGCACGTCATGGCCCCATCTGCAGGCAAGAGATAGGAGGGCTCCTCCCTTCTTGGCTGATAAAAGCTGGCAGACACTGAGACAGGACTGAGCTTTGGCTGAGCCTGTGCCAGAGAGAGGAGGAAAAAAATCGCAAAAGGAAAAAAAAACAGTGGAGAAGCAGCCCAATGGAGGAAAACCATCTGGAGGAACCCCAAAACAGCACCAGCAACAGCAAGGAAAACACCAAGAAGGTTTGAGTGAGGGGGAAAAAGTGCTGATAGAGGGGGTTATATCACCCTGATGTCTGTGGAAGGGTGGGGGAAACAGGATTTTGAGCCCCCTCCCTATCCCATGAACTCAAGAAGGCAAGTGATTTACCCTTGCTTTGGTCTCAGGATCTTTGTTTGGGATTTAAAGGTGTTTTGGAATGGAGAGTCATGGTGATTATTTGCTTCTTGTCTACCTGTGACAATCCAGATGGGGAATTTGAGTGAGAAACAGCATAGGTCCTGCTTTTATCTTCATCCGGGTGATTTTCTCACCTTTTTCCCACTTTTACTCATCACCCTGCTGCTTTAATGCCCTTATCTGCAGATTGGATGAGGAAAAACACATGGAAAAGAAGCAACTGGTTTTTTTAAACTGTCACAGCATGGTTTTATTAGATCGTTTTGGGGCTTTATTACTCATGCCCAGGGTCCTTTACCACAGACAATCCCTTGTTTGCATGCAAAACCTCACCCTGACTTCCAGAGGATGAATTTGAGACCATTTGGTACCAGCTTTTATCTCCCCCACACACATTTTCTCCAAGGTCAACAGCAAATTTCTTCCCTTCTCACAAGATTTCTCTGAATGTGAGATGTGAATGTGGCTTATCTCAATTTTAGGGACTTTCCTCACTCAAATAAACTTTGTCAGATTTG